>NC_079970.1:6182848-6528561 GCF_029852145.1 Microplitis mediator | reverse complement strand
AAGACACTGATGAAAATTATAAATTATCTGGTTCAGAAGTAGATGAAAGGAGTATCCAAAGTTGTGATTCTTATAACACTGAGTAGTTAAAAGTCTGAAAAAAAATCCAGTAGATCAAAGTCTGAGAAAAGATATTCCTGTCCTGAGTCTGCTCAAAGTTCTAGTCGTAAATCTAGTGTTAAGTATAAAAAAAAGTCTGATACCCGACAAACTGTTAGTGATCATGAGTTAAATTTATCTTCGAAGAAAAAATGTTCAAGGTCCAGTAGTAATAAAAGTTTAGAAAAAAAGATGAGGCGAATTCATCTTCATTTTAAACAAGAACAACATCGTCGAAATTCGGCTATGATTAATAACATACAGAAGATGGAAGAAGAGCATCAAAGACTTGTTATGTGGCCTAAAAATTTCATTTGCCCATCGAGGGTTAATCTCAAGACTGTAAAACCACTAGAATTACCAAATATATCTGGGTTCACTAGACCTGGTATGTGAAAATTACTTTGATTAATATTAAGTATATATTTTTTTTTGTATATAACACATTGCATTTTTTTTTTCCAGACCCCGAAATTAATAAAAATGAAGATATCAATATGGAAATACTGCGAAATCGATTGCTTGACATTCGTCAGTGGTTAAAAGACCTATATTTAGTATATAAAGAGCACTGTGATTTAGCAGTGTCTGTAAACAAAACTTAGAATTTAGTTACTGAAGAATAATAAAATTATGACATGGAAATTAGCTGACGTCAATACTTTTGAATTTTTTTATAAACGATAAATTTTGATAAATTGCAGCTATAGTTTTTGAATTTTCTACATTTGCATTTTTTATTAAATTAAATTATTGAAAAATTTTTCTTGCGCCTTGAAATCCTGTTTTTTGGATCGAATTCTCAACAATACTGAGAAGAAAAATATTTTCGAACCGTACATTTTTACTACAAGAAATTATGCTATTAAATATTTTCAATCTACGATATTTTTGGTTCAAAAATTTGAATATTCCATTCATAATAATTTTTTTAATCCAAGAAACCCAAGTTTATTTCAAAATACCTTTTTCTTTTCATTGCAGTAGTGTAAATAAATTTTGATTTTCTTCTGTCAAAAAAAATGCAGACATTATTTTAAAATTTATATCCTCGATCAATTTATGCAACTATAAAGATTAATCGAAATAGCTGACTTAAACTTCTAATAATAATTATTTAATATTTATCACGGATTTGTGTCATGTAATTACTTTAAATATTACGTTGGTAAACATTAAATACTTAATGACTCACGCCTGTTGGAGACCTCAGAAATGTATAAAAATTTATTGATACGAATATTTATAAAAAATGTTACAAATTAAATCCTTAAGTTATCGTTTTCTTTACAATTATTTTTGAAAAAGTCAAGTAACACTGCATTTCTTACAATGCAGAATAAATTCGTTTCTTCACTAATACCCTTGATTCAAATACATCAGTGATAGTCTTTTCAGTTTTAAAATTTGGATCGAGTGTATTTATATGTTCTGAAATAAAAATATAAAAAATATATATAGGACGAAGATGAAAAATTTTTTATCACAGATATCATACAGAAAAGTAGAGTTAATATACTTACGCTTAAGCTTCTCGAATAACCTTGATTGGGTAAATTCTTCTTTATATTTTTTTTCCTGGTTATTATAGTCTAGGTCACATGAAAAGACAGCGAATAATATTTTGGTAATACTTTCCTTTAAATGGTCTTCGTCAATTGTTAATGTTTTCATTAGATTATCCTACGAAATTAATAGATTAGAATATTAGACATCGAGGGGGAAAAGTAAGACATTCCAACCCATGTCCGTAATTGTCTACTGAGCCGATTGGGACGTCTTACCTCCTTCTGGGGTGTATATCGCGTTACTAATTTTCCAAAAGGACTTACGCCTTTTTGGCTTTAGCCTTGTCCAAAAGTTCTCATAGAATCCACTCTGATGGGTAAAAAACCTCATGGAAATCAATAGACTTGTATTGGTTTCTATAGGATTTTTTACCCATTTGAGCGAATTCTATGGGAACTTTCGGATAGAGAAGGAGCTTCTTAAAGCTTTCAAAAGGATATGATTTTTAATTCATTGCTAATCGTTTGATAGACTTATTTTTAAGCCAAAAATTAAAAAAAAGTTATGAACCCGCTGACAGGGGTGTAGGAAAATATGATTCTAAGAATTCTTGTACCCTCATTTCTATTCATAAGTCGACCGGCGTATCTCACACTTCCCTTATTTTACAAGCTTGTGTGTGTTTACATGATTATTTTTATAGTCATAAGGGGGAAAAATCTTCAATAGAAATTTCAAAAATTTGTTTTAATTTTGAGCTTTAAAATAAGTCTCCAAAACGATTTGCAATAAAAAAACAAATTATACGCCCTTTTGGTTCTAAGAAGCTCCCTAAAGTCAGAAGGGCGCATGAAAATCTAAGTCCGTTTGGAATTAAGGTAAAGTACCCGATCAGGAAACTAGTACCTGATCACTCCATGTATTTGTATACCTATATTTAGTTACATTTAGTAAATATAGATATACAAATACATGATTGATCGGGCACTAGTTCCCTGGGTACTGGGTCTCTTACCTCAGTAACGCGATATCATTTTTCACCAGATCTGCCGCTGAAAATTTAAATTTTTGCCTCAGTGCTGGGAAGAACAGCGCATGCCGATTTTTATCATTAATTTTCTTATCATTTAAGCAACACAAAAAAATCTGTTGACTATTTGTTGAATTTGAGTTAACATTTGATTAAATGATAACGATAACAAATTATCCCCTTAAATTTAACAAAAGGAAGCATTTTTTTTTTTTTTTTTTTTGTTGCTTGAGAAAAGAAAAGAACGACTTTCTTCCCTCTAAATAAGACAGGAATTTAAACTTGCGGTGCAGGTATGGTGAAAAAATGATAATCAAGCTGGCAGCAATTAAATAATTCTTATGATTAAACCGTTTACTACTTACGAATGACATATTATCCCAACAAGTATTTTTCAATTCATTATCAAACTCTAAAAATTTTTGCCAAGTCTTGATCGGTAACGTATTTCTTAGTCTTGGATAAGTGGTATCGTAACACCAGTTTAGTTCTTTTATTATTGACTTGCCTTCTTCTTCTAGTTTATCAAACTCTGCTCTAAGCGCAACTAATAGCTCCGAATTATTTTTAACTTTTCCTATAATAATTAATTAATTAAATATGAACTCATGCAATTTATAAATTTATAACGATGCTTACAGTAGTGGACATATGACAATTCTAGTGTTTTTATTAACGAATCATCAGAATAATTTTTTTAAATATAAAAAAAAGGTTTATAAAAATTATTCAGATGCATCTTATATTTTTTTTTTTTTTTTACGGTACTCAATTACTTTTTTCATTTATAAGAAAAAAAAATGTTAATGTCTGCTACTTTAAGTATTATAATCGATATTTTTATAGAATATAAATATTTGTTTATTACCTAAATTAAGCATGTTTAATGTATTCCGAATTCGAATTAGATCGTTATATTCAGCTAAAAAACGAAAACAATATTAATTAACTTAATATTCATTTATAATAAAAAGTCTTAAAATAAAAGAGGTAGAATTCTACATCGACAATCCAAAATTTTTTTAAACTTTTAGAAAATTTTAAAATTTAGATAATACCTAATTTTAACTTCATATGCTCACATTTTAAAAATAAAAAAAAAACTTTTGAAACTTAGATTGACTATAAAAATAAATTCAAAATTAATTTTTTGGTTTCTGTAAAAACAGATCTCCGTAAAATAAAAATAGAATATGTTAAAAATTAAAAATAATTCAAAAAGTTTCGAGTTATTCGATGCAAAACCGATTCGCTCATTGTAGTAAAAATAAATTAATTTACACCCGTGTCTGCTCACGTTAATAAATGATCACGCGGTAAATTAAGAAATAAATGATAATTTTTTCATACCAAAAAAACGTTGAGAATGGCTTTTAATTTCAGTTCTCTCCCATTTACATTTCTTATCAGTATTCATCTGAGAATAAAAATGATCAACAATTGATTGTGTTGCCTCTTGAGCCAGATGCACCGTAACTTTTCCACATGTAGGCCAATAAAATGTATTGTTATGAAAATCAGTCCATTGTTCAGGAATTGCTTCCCACTTACATTCGCCGTCGACAACAAATTTTATGAACACATATATAGTCATTGTTTTATAAAAAAATTAATAGAAATGCTGATCAATCCAAATTTATATTTTATGGAGTTACTTTTATTCTACAACCGCTCACTTGGAAGACACACAGTCGAATAATTTTCATACTCGAAAAATAAGTAAAAGAATTCAGCTTAATCCCCGATGCTTAATCTCTAAATGTAAATAAAGTATTTACCGGAAACTAGGACTAACAATAGAAAACAGAAATTGTTATTCATTAGTTTGATATTTTAATTACATTGAAACTTTATTTTTTTTCTTAACTTACCGCTCTAAAATTTTAAAATTTTCAACAAAAAAAGGAAGTTAATGGTTTCAGTCCGATTTTTTAAATTCAAATTTTCATCAGATCTCGACGTTTTGAGGTCCAAGGGAACTATTTGGACTATTTTTAGGTGGATGTCCGTCTGCTTGCGTGTATGTGTGTGCGTGTATGTATGTATGAATGTGTGTGTGTGTGTAAAATTTTTTTTTCCGACGATATCTTTAAAATGAATTGAACGATTCAAATATACATGGCAGCAATCGAAAGGGCTCATCGAGACTTAAACTGAATGGATTTTAAAGTCGATCGGTCTAGTAGTTTACGAGTTATAGAAAAACTAAAAATTTGAAAAAAAATTTTTTAGGCTTTTGTTGCATAACTCATAAATTGCTTGGCCGATTTATTTCTAAGTATGATCAAATCTTAAACTCGACAAGCTCTTTCGATTGCCGCAAAACAGATACAGTCGACTACCCGCCATAAGCCTCTTCCCCTGAATGGGAGTTACTGATTCCAACAGCTTCTCCCACTTACCCACTTTTTTGAGTTTCGTACCAGGCATCCCGTTATAAGCCTCCGTTAAAATTCTCTAAATTATAAACTAACAATAGGAAAAAACATCCAAATAAATGATGATAGTTGTAATCATTAATTACACTTAAATCTTCTGTTACAATTATAAAGTTTTATTGGTCATTATGTTCATCAATAAAATTATTATTATTATCATAACTGTCGTCATTATAAATTTTTGCGTTACAATTATCATCAGTGTAAAAAGGTAAGTATTTATTTTAGCGCTATACGCACTACAGAAATTGAAATAGTAACGTATGTAACAAAACGTAAATATGACGTTTAAAATGATACAAAATAAAGCAGGTTTATAACGGGTAGTCGAGAGTAAAAATCAGTCCATTCGTTCCAGATATCGTCGGACAAAAGTTACTTTTTTTTAACGAAATATATATTTTGTCGGTCCAACCGTTTTTTGAGCTCGAAAATTTCGGAGTTGGCCAACAGGGTCTACCGTTTTTAATATTTTTTCTTTGTAATAAATATTTAGTTCTTGATAATTAAATTAAAGAAATAATTACAAGCAAATTTTTTTAAAAATTATTGTCTTTTTATTTTATTAATTGATAAATTATAGTCTTGTGTTATGAATAACAATAAATTTGATTTTCACGTCATTAAACATTTTCGATAAAATACTTTTTTGGCTAATAAATATATAAATAAAAATGGATTATTGATTTTCGATTGAAATGAAAATATTAAATTTGTTGCAGTTACCAAAGTTGGGCATAGTTAAAATAATATTAAAAAAACAGACAATAATAAAATATATAGTTTACGACGAATTTACAATTATGAGACGTATTAATTTTTATTCTTGTAATTACGCTTGAAAAACCAGCGCTTCATTAAAACATCAATCTTTGATTCTTTATCATGAGGAGCTAAGTGATCTACAACAGTAAAAAAAAAAATTAACAAATTTATGATAAAGTAATTTTGAATTTTAGTACAATAAATTAATTTAATTACTTTTAATCTTGTTAAGTATCCTTAAGTTCTTGAGTTTTTCTCTGCCGTAATAATCGATCTCTATACAAAGAAATTTACTGTCGGCGGTGAAAAAAGCAGTTAATATTTTATATAAGCTTTCCACTACATTGTTTTTATCGGTTAATGTGTCCAACAATATATTCTGTCAAATTAAAGTTAATATTAAATAATTATAAACAGTGATGATAATAAATACAATATACTTTACTCTAAAGTTTATTACTCACGCAATCTAGACTCGTTGGCTGATTACAGCGTTCCAGTAAAGAGTTCAAATATACAAGACCTGTAAGTGTTCTGATCGGCAACATAGTTTCAAGACCCTTTCTAATTCGTAATTCCGTTTTCAAACATTCCACTTGAAATTCCAACGTCGAATATTTAAAACTTTCATTTATTAGCGCTGAAAAAAAAACAAAATATTTGTACTTATGAGTATTCAAATTTTCAATGTATATATACATATATGGCGTCACTAATTCTAAAAGGACTTGTATGTTTATACGTTCTTTTGGCTTTATGAAGTCACTAACTGTAAACCCAGAAGGGCGTATAATTTTTTTCAATTCCTAATCATATTGTAGACTTATTCTAAAGCTGAAATTTTTTTTTAATTTTCAGCTATAAAATAAGTCTACGAAATGACTGGCATTAAAAAAAAATTAACGCCCGTTAGGTGTAGAGTTGACCAGAGTCAAAAGTCCTTTTGAATTATTGACGCGATTTCTTTTTGATCGGTGATAATTTCTAATGGTAAAAAAAAAAAAAATAACAGAGATATCCGATACCTTTCAATTTTATTTATTGGTAATATTTCACAAGCTTTTGCTTTGCATCTTCAGAGCTCAATACTATAAAGTTAAATTAATAAAAGCTATTTAAAAATTAAAAGATTGAAAGCAAAAGATTTTTACATTTCCTAAGAAAAATTTTACTTGTTCTAATAAATTTTTTGCATTATAAATTAAAAACGAAAATTTTCTTAGGCAGAAAAAAAATTTTATTAAGCCAAGAAAAACTTATTTGGGGCGAGAAAAAATTTCTTGGCACAAGAAATATTTTTAATTACAAATTGAAGACAAAAATTCCTGTTTTCGATTTATAATACAAAAAATTTTTTGGGGAAAGAAATCCTTCTTTTCTGCGTACTCACAATTTCTTGTTACGAGAGAAAATTTTTATTTGAATTACCATCTTTTAGAAATTTTAATCATTAATTTCATGTATTGATAGTTAGAGGAAACATTTCTAATTAATCGTATTAAATGAACTTTGTAATTGATTTTATCAAATTCTGTTAATTTAACTCTACATTATTAAGACCGGAAGGTCATGAAAATGCAAACAAAGATCTTGTAAACTATTACCAATAAATAAAATTGAAAGGGATCGGATCTGTTATTTTTTACCATTAAAAAAATATTGATATTTAAATTATAATTAATAAATTACCGTCAGTACGTTTGTATTCAAGGATTAACTTGAAATTACGAGACCGTGCTTCTTGCTCAGCTTCTTTAGCTGTTTCTATAAATAAAAGTTAATTTCAATAATAAATTATAAATAAGAGCATCCATTGTAAAATAATAAATTCGAATGTATCCATACCGAACCCCGTCCATTCTTTTGGTTTCGGGATAAAACCCAATGCACCATTATAACGTCTAGACCAAGTATACTTTATAAAGTCGATATTAATATACAAATTTGCATCGAAGATATAACCATCAATGAGGACGTTATTTTTTTCCATCCATTCTCTAGAAACCACATGCCAATATTTACGATCCGAATGAATTTCCACCACAAAAAAATTGCCCTTAAGTTCTTTACTAGTATTCTGCATTTTTACAAACTAACGAGAAATATCAAAAACTTTAATATATTTTTTATCTTGAACCAATAAATTACTTTATATTTCACAATCACTTTCTACTGTAGGATCGACTGGCAAATGTTTTCACCGTCAAGACACAGAATCGAATGAATCAAATTACTGTTCAAAATTTTCTTTATCAAAATTTAAGCAAAGTATTAGCCGTATATCTCAAGGTGTGCGCATGCATGTGTGCGTATGTGTGTGTAAGTACACTAAAATATATTAAGCCGGCTTTTCTTTTATAAATTATAATCCTGCAGGAATTATTTGGTCTACAATAACATTAAATATTACAATGAATTCATATATATAAATAGAATATATGTTTATTAGTTTATTATATTTAAACTTATAAAAATACTTAATTAGTCTTTATGACTACACAAATAATCAATTTTAATTATTTACCAATAAATATTGACGTCAAAGTACATTAATATTAGGGTGTGTCATTTCAAGGCTATATTTTTTTTTTACTGATGCTATACCAAAAAATCTGGTAGTATATAGAAAATTAAAAAATTATGCCCCTGGGCTAAAGGGTTTGAGTCCCATAGCGGCTTAACCCATCAAAAAATTCGATTTCCCATTTAAATAACACGGGAAATTTTTTTTTTTAACTTTGAGTATTTTTAACTCGTGAACAAATTAATAGATCCAATTGACTGATTCATTCTCTTGTAGGAAATTGAACGCTCTACAAAAAAGGTCTTATATCATTTTTCGATCAATCCATCTGTTCTAAAGTTATTGGAGCTCGAAGTCAAGTTATAATAAATTTCGAGATCTTTCTACTTTTCCGGCAAAACTATCAGACTTATCACAAAATATCATAAGATCTTTTTTGTAGACACTTTTATTTCCTACAAATTAGTATCAGTAAATTTTTTTTAAATTCCGCATTATTTTCTAGTTATTTTCATTTTAATTTTAAGCTCTTAAAAAAGTAGTGTTCTGATCGATTTCACGAGCTCGACATTGAAATGAAAATAACTAGAAAACAATACGGAGTTCGAAAAAACTTTACTGATAATAATTTGTAGATAATAAAATTATCAACAAAAAAGATTTTCCAACATTTCATGATAAGTCTGATAGTTTTGCCGGAAAAGTAAAAAGATCTCGAAATTTACTATAACTTGACTTCGAGCTCCAATAACTTGAGAACAGTTGGATTGATCGAAAAATGATAAGAAACCTTTTTTGTAGGGCGTTCAATTTTATACAAAAGTATGTATTAGTCACCTGTGTAAAAGAAATTCGTTCCAAAAAGATTTCAAAAAAGTTCTGCATATGGAACTTCTAAACATGAGACAGATTTGAACTTTTTTGGAACGTTAGTAATTTTAGTGGTAAAAAAAAAATTTTATGAGCGAATTGAGAGTCGAAAAAGGACGTTCGTGGAACGTTGTTGGAATTTTTTATGGACCTTTTTTTTGTTCTATAAAAAATTCAAAAGTGGTTATTTTTGAACTATTTTGGTATGTTTCTAGAACGTCTTCAGTCTACAAGAGATGCGAAAGTAGTGATTTTAGAATGTTTTGGAATGCTTTTTTAAGTCCATAAAAAAATCGAAAGTGGTGATTCTGGTACTTTTTGGAATGTCTATATAAAATTCCAAAAAAGTTCCAAGAACGTCCTTTTTCAACTCTAAATCCGCTCATAAAAACTTTTTTTTTTACCATCAAAATTACTAGCTAGTATGCCATTATTATTATTATTGATGTAGATTTTAAAATAAAAATTAAATATTTTGTGTCAAAGTAATCTCGAGTTTTAAGTAAAGAACTTATGCGTTTACACCATTAGTGGTCTGAATGTTCTGACTCACACGGTCCAAAATTTAACACCGTGCTTCGTGTAACTTTCACACCGGCAGTGTTGACAAATTTAACACCAAATTATTCACACCACACTGCGGACTCAAATTTTTTTACAGTATATTCAAAATTACAGTTTTTTTAAAAACTCGATATTTTTAGTTATATTCAATTACTGAATTACCAATTTCGAAAAACTATTTGTTATAATTTATTTTTATAAAAATATTTATGTTTATATTCTAATACTTTTGGTATTTTTTATTTTTTTATAGAACTAATTTTTGTCATTAAAATTAATTTTTAAAAATAATTATGTTTGTTTTCTATTTATAAACAGTCAAAAACAAAAGTGATACCACTTGCTATGATGACTGGTCATGGTCATGGGAAGGAGGACCAGCCTATTCTGCTCATGCAACTCCGTAATCGCACATGAAATTCTTCATGTATTTGATCTTCACCATCGCTTGCCTTTAGATCCCTAAATAAATCTCAAAAATTGGGTTTGGATAACTCCTAAATCGTGGAGTCAACTTGACAGTAAAATCGAGTGCGTCGCCAGACTTTATGCTAAAAGATTCTGGAGAAAAGTTCAATTCTACGGCAATGAAGTGGACGTACAAGTAAATAAGAGATAATTATTATGCTGGTTTTTAGAAATAATTGATACCTACTGACTAACTATCCATTTAATTTTAGTTTGACTGGAATGTCACGAGAAATGAAAACGTTGCTGATATTAATGCTCTACAAATTTCTTATCAAACCTGGCATACACTAACTAACGGAAGAGATCGAGCTTTGCCAACTTTAGATGCTCTTCGACCAAGTCAAATGTTTTTTATTAGTGCCGCCCAGGTAAAAAATCTATCTGTTAAAATTATTCCCTTAAATAGTTTGTTATTGTCCAATTATTTAATAACTAACGGCGTTGTTATTTTTAGACTTACTGTACTAACATGACTGCCGAGGCCTATATCCTTTCCGTCGAGCTTGATTATCACACTCCGTCTCCAGAGAGGTATTCTATTTCACACTACGTTAACAATTTGACATGTTCCATTAACTATTTTGTCTAGTTCATTTTATGAGATAAAAAAAAAATCTAATTTTTAAGTAGAAAATTCATTTCATAAAATAAGTATTTATATGGGGTGTGCGAATAATTCAAACGTATGAATTATTTGAAAATTTTTGAATAATTCGAAATTCCGAAATATTCGTAAATTCTCGGTCATTCGAAAATTTTCTTTGGAACGCTTTAAAATTGTAATAGTTTTTTAAATAATTCAACTTTTTGTCAGAGGTAAATAGAGCTTAGACTCGAATCTACGAAAAAAATATTTTTAGTAACTTTAAAAGCTACACGGAAAGAAAATTATGGGAACCATTCCTATAATATTATGGGAATAGTTCCCAAACTATTATAGGAACCATTCCTATAATGTTATGGGAATGGTTCCTATAATTTATAGGAATAGCTCCTAGATATTATGGATCATTCCCATAATCATAGGAACTTTTCCTATAATTATGGGAAACATTCCTATAGAACTGCTCCAATAATTTATGGTCGTAATTCCTATGATGGTATAGGAAAAAATTTCACAAATGTATGGGAACAGTTTCCATAATTTTCTTTCCGTGTAAACTCTCTGTTAAATAAAAGTTGAATATTTGAAAGCTGACCACAATTTTCTCGACTCGAATCGAGTAATTTGAAATGTTACATAGAATTCAAAAACGTTCGAATAATTCTAAACTTGGCAAATAACTTGAAAAGTTACGAATAATTCGAAAATTTTAATTATTCGACTCGATTCCATTCAAACCCGATTCGCATACCCCTAGTATTTATTTTTAATGGATCTTATTTAGACATCAAGTTATTTAATCGAAATTCATTTTTTCAAATTTTTTTTTTTTTGGAAATTGCTTGTTTGACTCACTTTTATTCTAAAATTGTATTGCAATTCACTCACGTAACATAACTTTAATGTAAATCACGAATTTTGATGAATTTTATTAAAAATATTATAAACATAATATTTTCAATTTTCGCGAATGGAATATAAGTTATTTAGCATCTCATATAAAAATAGGAAAGGCTAATTATTTCGTTTTGTCACAAACTCTATCTTATCTTTGAAAAAAAGTGTCTTTATATTCCCTTTTATCGCGAGAGTCTAGTCAAAGTAACAAAGGACTTTTCATTCATCTATTTGAAGATGAAAAAAAAGGGGAGATGCTATGTCACCTAAAGGTTATCTTCTACATAAATTCACTGCTACAAAATTTAAAAGATGGTTTTGAAGATTTTATCAAAATTTCATGCATAAAAATTTAAAATATAATCATTATTACATTTAAAAACTCATTTTTAAATATTTTTTTAACAATCTAATGATAGCTTTTTATTTCAAAAATTCAATATTAAGTTCTCTATTTCAATTAAAATTATGAAAAGCAAAAATAAAAAAAAACAAATTGAAAATTTTTTATCATAATTATGAAAATAATTATTTTTCATTTATATTGAATTATTATGATTATTTTCAGAGTTAACGTTGTTATGATGAACTCGCCAGCTTTTGCCGAAGCTTTTCGTTTTCCTCTTGGTTCACGGATGAATCCGCCTAACAAATGCAGCACATGGTGATAGAAATATTAACTAATCATGCATGATTGCTGCAGCAATTACTATTTTTAAAATTGATGGATCAATCACAAAAAAAAATTGGCTCAACATAAGATACTTTTAGACGATTTATGCTGACACTTGTAGATTTTAATCGATTTAATAATCAATGAATTAAAAAATTTATTGACTCGCCAATATCCAGAAAACACCAAACGGAGTATAAAAAAAAATTATAAGTCGCATAATAATCGTCGCGTACTTAATTAATACGTCATACGTTTTAAAAGGTAGTTAATTATTTCACTGTAAATATTATTCCCGTCTAAAAAAAACTCATTCCAAAAAGATTCCAAAAAAGTTCCGCATATGGAACTTCTAAACATGAGACAGATTAGAACTTCGAATGCAACTTTTTTGGAACGTTAGTAATTTTGATGGTAAAAAAAAAAGTTGTTATGAGCGAATTTAGAGTCAAAAAAGGACGTTCTTGAAACTTTTTTGGAATTTTTTATGGACGTTTTTTTTTGGTTCTATAAAAAATTCAAAAGTAGTGATTTTAGAACTACATATTTTGGCATGTTTCTGGAACGTCTTTATTCTACAAAAGATGCAAAAGAAGTGATTTTGGAAAGTTTTTGGAACGCCTTTTTTAGTCCATAAAAAGTCAAAAGTGGTGATTCTGCAACTTTTTTGGAATGTTTTTGGAACATTTACTTTAGTTCTATAATAGGTTGTAAAGTAACAATTTTTGAACCATTTTTGAATGTTTTTGGAACGTCTTTTTTACACGGGCAATTCGATCTATTAATTTGCTCACGAGTTAAAAATACTCAAAGTTGAAAAAAAATTTTCCCGTGTTATTTAAATGGGAAATCGAATTTTTTGATGAGCTAAGCCGCTATTGAACTTAAACCCTCTAGCCCAGCGGCATAATTTTTTATTTTCCATATACTACCAGATTTTCGGGTATAGCAGTAAAAAAAAAAATATAGCCTTAAAATGACCCAAGCTATTAAATATAAATTGTAAATGTACTGTATACTTTGGTGATGATTGCAATTCAACAATTATAATCTATAATATTACTGATATTTATTTTACAATTATTCATTCATATGTACAGTTAGCAGTTATATATAATTATATAAATATTGTCTAGTTGTATTCAATTAAAAACGGAGTCTTAAATTAGATTTTATATACATTATTAAATATATGTTGGTACCTAAAGTTAATGAAGAAATAAAAACGTTTTAAATATTTTAAAAAATAAGATCTTTAGTTAGTTATAATCTAAAACAAGCCGACCATTCAGTGACAGCTCGTGCGAGGTCAAATTTTTGGAAGAAGTTATTAAAAAATTCTGAAAAAAAAAACATTAATTAATTAAAAATTCAAAAAATTGGCGCGTAATTTAAATTTATTTTTGCAAGGAAGAGAAACTGTGGTAATTACCATTAATCAATTTTATTGTGTGTGAGTCTCTAAGTGCTAATGTACCATAACTTCCATCCCATGAACAAATTATTATGACATTACGTTCAAAGATTGCATTTAAAATCTTCCAGCTGCTGTCGCGTAGATTTTTGTCGTTAGTTAAAAGTTTAAATAACTTGACCTGTTAAGGGAAAAAATTATGAATAAATTTGAAGAATAATAAATAAAATGTCGCTGAATAGTATATTGTGTAACGAGAGATGAAATAAAAGGACTTCAGACCAGGGCAAAGTTGGCTGACATCACTCGCAGTCTGAAATCGTCTTTCATTCTGAGTTAGACACTAGATTTTTCATGATTACCTGCATGGTAGCTTAAAGTTTCAGTGTCAGCAGCCAGTCAGAAACAAGTTAATTTACTATCAACTATTAGCGAAGCATAAATTGTCATTTAGAACTTATAATTAAGCAGAAACCATAAATACTATTTATCATTCACTTTAATTTTTTATAAAATTCAATCACAGTCAGAACTGTCATTTACGTGAATAAAATTAATGGTCTGAATTTACTATTAAACAAATGACAAGTATCAGAGTTTAAATTACGAGAACCTGCAATCAGCGGGCAGAAACAATTTGTTTGTCCCCAAGGGACAAAACAAGTTTGTTTCTGCTCGTTGACTGATGGCATTCACAATTCACGCATTTGCTAAAATTCATTCGCGGCATTGGCCTGAAATTCATTTCTTTCCACTGACTGTAGACACAAACTTTAAGTTTCGATGCTGACATCATGAAAAAATTTAAACTTACCAATTCAGCAGACAGCTTTGGTTCTTTAGCTAATCGTTCCTCAAACTTTTTAAATTCCTCAATAGTCTGAATCGGCAAAAGATACTGAAGTTCTGTTCTGTATTTCTCTTCTACTTCTTTGTTATGGAGTAATATTTTTAGAGTGCAAAGATCATGACTGACTTTAACTTGGCCTGCAATAAATTTTTTAAAATTATAACAATTATGTCAACTAATATACTTTCTTAATAATGTACACTTATCCAAAAAATTAAAGGAACAAGAAAATTTTATAAATTTTTTAGTGATTTTTGGAAGGCTGTATTTTCGTAAAAAATGATCGTATCGGAAAAACAAAAAAAGCAAACTGAAGCTTGAAATCTCTAGTTTGAAGATTTTTCAGCAAAATAATTTTTTGAGCCACGGTTTTTGCGGAATCATAAGAAAAACGTCGAGACAAAATTTTTCCAAACTTTTTAGTTTTGTTTTTTAGGTCTACGGGGCTGGAATAATTTTTTTGAAAAAACCAATTCATGGCTCGTTTAGGAAATTTACTCAGCTAGAATTTGCTTTTTTTTTTGTTTCTCTGTACGACAGTTTGCTGCTGAGATATCAGCCTTCAAATGGAAACGGATCTTTTTGTCTTTGATTATCGATATCTCAGCAACTAATGGTCGTACAGTAATTTAAAGGACAGTTGAAGAAACTTGAATAAATTCCCTACAAGCTCCATTTTCGATTTAAAAAAAAACAATTTTTTTTTTTCCTTAACATCAATTTGAAAAACTCATAAAAAATGGCCATTTTCTGGGTTTTTAGTCAACTCATCGCTACTTTGCAAATATTGAAAAAAAAAATAATGTTGCCAGGTGATTTTACAGCTTAAAAAACCCCCAAAAACCCTGGAAATACTCAGATTGATCCATTGAACCGTTTGTCCGGTCCGATTGCTCAAAGTTTTGCAAAACAATTAAAGGAACAAGTTTTATTTCTTAAATTGTATAATCGTTATCAAAATGAAAAAATTAATTTTTTTCGGATTTTCTTTCATTTTTGCATTAGTTATTCAGTAAATGTAAGGTAAAGAGGAAAAAAAAAAATTTTTTCCAAAAACGAGATAAAACAAGAATTTTTTTACTTCTTTTTTTTTACGTTGTACTCGGGGTTTTTTTTTCGTTTTTGGAAAAAATTTTTTTTTTTCCTCTTCATCTACATTTACTGAATAACTAATGCAAAAATGAAAGAAAATCGAAAAAAATTAATTTTTTCATTTTGATAACGATTACACAATTTAAGGAACAAAACTTATTTGCAAAGTAGCGATGCGTTGACTAAAAACCCAGAAAATGGCCATTTTTTGTGGGTTTTTCAAATTGATGTTAAGCATAAAAATACATTTTTTTTTTTAAAACTCGAAAATGGAGCTCGTAGAGAATTTATTCAAGTTTCTCAAACTGTCCTGTAAATTACTACGCGACCATTAGTTGCTGAGATATCGATAATCAAAGACAAAAAGATCCTTTTTCATTTGAAGGCTGATATCTCAGCAGCAAACTGTCGTACAGAGAAACAAAAAAAAGCAAATTGTAGCTGATTAAATTTCCTAATTTGAGCCATGAATTGGTTTTTTCAAAAAAATTATTCCAGCCCCGTAGACCTAAAAAACAAAACTAAAAAATGTGGAAAAATTTTGTCTCGATTTTTTTCTTATGATTCCGCAAAATCCGTGGCTCAAAAAATTATTTTGCTGAAAAATCTTCAAACTAGAGATTTCAAGCTTCAATTTGTTTTTTTTTGTTTTTCCAATACGATCATTTTTCACGAACATACAGCCTTCCAAAAATCACTAAAGAATTTATAAAATTTTCTTGTTCCTTTAATTTTTTGGATAAGTGTATGTAAAAATAGTTATTAATTATGATTACCAGTAAGATTTTTCATAAGATTGAGGTGATAAACATTCTCCCGAGCTTCTACCTCTGTATCTAAAAATAATAAATAAATATTATTAAAAATTTAAAAAAACTATGAGCAATTAGATACTACAGGAAAATAAATATAAACTTTTACTTACTAAATCCAAACATATCTTTACTCAGAATAGCGACTTGTTCCCATAATTTATCAAGTGTCGCCGGCAATGGTTGACGAGGAAGACAAGCGTTTTTCATCCACCAGCAAAAACCAGTAAGGTGTCCATTGTTTTTTATCAACCATGAAACAGGAATCGCTTCCCATCGGTCATCATCACCAATTTTTAATTTTACAGCAAACCACTCTTGCATTTTTTTATAAAACGAGTTCCAAAAAAAAAAACTACTTCTCTAATTTTTTAACTGCGACGCCACTCACGAGCTGTACGATACACTGAGTAAATGGATTTTAGAAAAACAAAATCAGAAAACCCAACGAAAGTATAGCAGCTTCTGTGCGAAGTGTTTCAAGTTGACTTGAGAATGAACAGTGAACCAACTCGATGGTCATCACGTTCTCAGTTATCGAGATAAATATAATGAGCAATAGTTAGTCCATCTTTTAAGCTTTAGCAGGCCCTTAAAGTAAATTACACAAGATAAAAAATGTAATGAGTTTTACGATTGCAATTTTAATCAACAGAGAAATGTAATTGTGTTTTAATGACTTGTGTATATGACGAAGTAGGATTAATAACCGTGGCGCCTAGATAATAATAGTTGATCTTTTTCGTCGAGCTACTTCCTAAATAGCAAGGAGACAACTTTAAGATGTCTAAAGATTTCTTTTAAAAGGACAAGATAATTTTTTTTTTTGTCTTAAAGCCATTTTTTTATATAAATAAGACATACAGATGTCGGCCCTAGGAGTTATAGGAAATTTTCCGTCTTGAAAAAGTCGTTTCAATTAAAAAATCGTTTAGATGAATTATTTGACAATTATTTGTAATTTATTTTTTGACGTCGTTTTTTAAGCAGATATTTTTTCGCTAATATAAATTTCTGATCACTTAGTCACCATGTTGGTGGCTTACACAAAAAAAAGTTGAGTTAAAAAAATATTTTGGAAATAAACAAACGTTTTTGGGAATCAAGTCAAAATTTTCTTGATCTGGGTCAGAGGAGATTTCTGCTTCATTCGAGAAAATTGAGGTTTTCAAAAAAATTTTATTGAACCAAGAATATTTACTTTCAGTTGAGTTTTTTTAACTTCCCGCTAAGAAAATTGCAAATTTTCAAAAAAGGGAAGTTATTGGTTTCGGTCCGATTTTCGAAAATCGAGTTTTCATCAGATGTCAACGTTTTGAGGTCCTAAGAAACTATTCTGACTATTCCCGGGTGGACGTCCGTCCGTCCGTCCGTGTGTGTGTGTGAACTTTTTTTGTCCGACGATATCTTTGGAATGGATGAACCGATTTGAACGTACTTGGTGGGGATCGAAAGGGCTCACCAAAACTTAGTCTTGATTAGATTTTGGGGTAAATCGGTCATGTAGTTTACAAGTTATACAAAGAATAAGAATTAAAAATTTTTTTTTATTTTAGTTTTTTATTGATTTCTCAGAAACGACTTATACGATCAACTTCAAAATCCAATCAGCTCTAGAACTCAATAAAACACGTCGATTGCCGCCTCAATCATCAAAATCAAATAATTCGTTCGAGATTTATCGCGGGAGAAAGAAATGGTAAAAAACAGTTTTTTGCGAATATCTTCGAAACAACTGAACCAAACAATTTCAAAATTTTATCAGCTCTAGAACTCAATAAAATACGCCGATTGCCGCCGCAACCATCAAAATCGGTCAATTCATTCCTGAGATATCGTGGGAGAAAGAAATGCTAAAATCGGTTTTTTTTTTAAACTACGGCACACTAAAGTATTTTCGAGCTCGAAGAGCTCAAAAATGTATCCACAACAATGTTTTCGAGCTCGAGGAGCTCGAAAACAGCGGGAAGTTTTGGGGCTGGCCCGCAGGGTCAACCGATAGACAGATTTTTTTCTGTGCCTTGATAAGTCAAAAAACAGCTTTAAAACTGCTATCTTATTCTACACTTATCCAAAAAATTAAAGGAACAAGAAAATTTTATAAATTTTTTTAGTTATTTTTGGAAGGCTGTATTTTCGTAAAAAATGATCGCAAAGAATAAACAAAAAAAGCAAATTGAAGCTTGAATCTCTAGTTTGAAGATCTTCCAGCAAAATATTTTTTTGAGACACAGTTTTTTCGGAATCATAAGAAAAAGGTCGAGACAAAATTTTTCTAAATTTTTTGGTTTTGTTTTTTAGGTCTAGGGGGCCGGGAAAAATTTTTTAAAAAAAACCAATTCATTGCTCGTTTAGGAAATTTATTCAGCTAGAATTTGTTTTTTTTTTGTTAATATTGCAAATATTTTTGCAATTATTGATGGAAAGGTCAATGTTGCCAGGTAATTTTACAGCTCAATGTACCCCCGAAAACCCTGGAAATTTTCAGATTGATCCATTGAACCGTTTGTCCGGTCCGATTGCTCAAAGTTTTGCAAAACAATTAAAGGAACAAGTTTTGTTCCTTAAATTGTGTAATCGTTATCAAAATGAAAAAATTAATTTTTTTTTCATTTTGGCGTTAGTTATTCAGTAAATGTGAGGTAAAGAAAAAAAAAAAAAAATTTCCAAAAAAACGAAAAAAAATAAAAACCCCCGAATAAAACGTAAAAAAAAAGTAAAAAAATTCTCATTTTTTTCGTTTTTTTGGAAATTTTTTGTCTCGACCTTTGTCTTATGATTCCGCAAAAATCGTGGCTCAAAAAATTATTTTGCTGGAAGATTTTTAAACTAGAGATTTCAAGCTTCAATTTGCTGTTTTTAGTTTTCCGGTACGATCATTTTTTACGAAAATACAGCCTTCCAAAAATCACTAAAAAATTTATAAAATTTTCTTGTTCCTTTAATTTTTTGGATAAGGGTAGATATCAGAAAGCCGAGTATGCTACTTGGGTTGTTAATTTTTCTTAATAAATGAAATACATCATTAGTACTCAAGTAATACAGAGACAGAGACTTTAAGATGTCATAAAGGACAAGAAAAATTTTACAGCTGAACTCCATTATCCCAGATTCCATTATCTCAGAACTTATCCGGAATCTTGAGCCTCACTACGAGCTATGCTATCTCCTACCTGATGCTATACATTTGTATGTGTCTGTGTATATTTATCTACACATCATCTATGTGATGTAAAAGCACATGCGTGTAATTTACTCTTTTAAAAAAGAAAGAGAATTCAATAAGTCTGAATTCCCAAGAAATTTCCAACCCTTCATCGACTAACTGTCATACTTAACGGAATTGAACTGAATTTTGTGTCAAAACCATTTTTTTGCATGCCTTAAGCGCAAACGTAGGTATGCTCTACTCTCGCCTAAAAATTAAAAAACTGGGTTCCGTCAGAGTTTTTTTTATATAAATAAGTGGAACAGATGTTAGTCCTAAAAGGCATAGAAAATTTGTCTTCTTTTTTCCGTCTCGAAAATGACAAGTCGTTCAAATGACTCATTTGATAACCCTGATTAAAAACTCCGATTGAAACCGCTGAATTCTGATTGAATCCGATTGGTTCCGATTGAAATCCGATAGACTTTCAATCGGAATTCATTGGTTTCAATCGGAGTTTTTAATCAGGGAATTAACTTTGCCGCCATTTGTGTCAAATCTTATAAGCAGATTTTTTTTTTGATGACATAAATTTTTGAATGTTTTGTCAAGATTTTGGTGCATCAAATTATTGATGTCAAGAAACAGCCTCAAAACTTCTATCTTGTAGATGTCACAAACCGAAGTGCGCTACTTCAGTATAGTTTGAAATTTTTAAATTTGTTTTTCTATTTTCAATTTCCAAGGAGTTCCGTCATCTTTAAATGTTACTATATATCTTTCAGAAATATCGCAATTATATTTTCATGAAGAATTTTCTCTTATTTTGGAAGCACGACTTGTAGATCGCGGATAAAATATCCGAGTACAAATTATCCGATAGACAAAATATCCCCGGATTAAATATTCAAGAGAAAAATTCGTGACAAAATATCCTGTCGATAAATCTTATTCAGAAAAATATATTTTAAGTGAAAAAATAATTGATGGTTTTTGATAAACGGGTACAGTACCATTCCAAGCATATGTGTTGACTAGGGTGATCCAAAAAATAAAAAATTTTTGTTTTTTTCTCCCCTGATTAAACAAAATGATTAAAAATGATTTCACACGTTAAATGCCCATAAGAGACAGGATTAGAAATGATTTGAAGGATTAAAAAGTATTTAAAATGATTAAAAAACAAATCATTTTAAATCATTTTTAATCATTTTGTTTAATCAGGGTCGGAAGCAGGTTCAAAAGTTTCATTTAGATAAAAAAAAAAAACGCCTGTGAAAATTAGAGCTCTTAATATCAACATTAAGAGGTTCCTCATCGCACTTTTCTATTTTCCATAAAAATAACATGGCAAAATTTTTTTTATGTATTCTGATTTTTATGAGTAGCTAACGATACGTCATAGGAATAATTGGCAGACTTATTTCCGTAGGAAATTGAATGCTCTACAAAAAAAGATTCTTATCATTTTTTGAGGAATCTATTTGTTCAAAAGTTATTTGAGGTTGAAGTCGAATTCATATTAAATTTTGAGATTTTCTTACTTTTCCGGCGAAACTGTCAGACCTATTACAAAATATCATTGGACCTTTTTTGTAGACAATTTTATTCCCTAGAAGTTATTTCTAATAAAGTTTTTTCGAATTCCGCATTGTTTTCTAGTTATTTTCATTTTAACGTCATGCTCATAAAAAAAATAGTCTTCTGATCGATTTTAAGAGCTTGACATTAAAATAAAAATAACTAGAAAACAATGCGGAATTCAAAAAAACTTTATGAGAAATAACTTCTTAGAAATAAATTTGTCTACAAAAAACATCCAATGATATTTTGTAATAGGTCTGATAGTTTCGCCCGAAAAGTAAGAAAATCTCAAAATTTAATATGAATTCGACTTCAACCTCAAATAACTTTTGAACAAATAGATTCCTTAAAAAATGATAAGAATCTTTTTTTGTAGAGCATTCAATTCCCTACAAAAATATGCTTGCCAATTGGACGGATTTTTGCAATAACGTCTTAACTTATAAGGTTAGTTAAGACGTTATTGCAAAAATCCGTCCAATTATTTCTATATAAAAAATTTTTTCCATGTTATTCTTATGGAAAATAGAAAAGTGCGATGAGGAACCTCTCAATGTTAATATTAAGAGCTCTAATTTTCACAGGCGTCTGTTTTTATCTAAATGAAACTTCTGAACCTGTTTCCGAGAAAAAAAAAAAATTTGTTATTTTTTGGATCACCCTAGTGTTGACCTATTTCCAAAATAATACCGACTCAAAATCTGTAAAAAAAAAAAGGGCACAGTACGATTTCAAGCATATGTTAATCTTTTTTTATTATCACACACTCAAATTTTATGTGCAAATATATTAAACATTTCTGATAAAAGGCTACCGTACTATTTATATTAAAAGTATTTATATTATAAGATATTTTGTCGGGGATATTTTATCTATAGAATATTTAGTCAGGGGAGATAGACGAAATCGTCTATCGGATAATAAGTGACGGTACCGTAAAAATAATATTACTCTGTACTATTAGATCAATGTCAATTATTCCGTGATGAACTAATTTTTCTGCAACCTATGTTGCGTAGAGGAGATGTAAGACAAGATTATTTAAGACTTCCAACTAGCCATCTTGCTTTTTATGATAAGTCATTTATCGTATCAGCAATACGCATCTGGAATACATTACCACCGAATCTTACAAATCTTGATACTTTTAATGAATTTCGTAACGCTGCATTCAACTATTTTCGTAGTCAAGAACCGATTAATTAAGAAATTATATAGTTATTTCTAACCTGGAACTGATTAGATTAAATTAATGTAATTTAACTTAGCCCTAATTAAAAATATTCATTTCAATCGTTATGAATGAGTATCTTTAATCAGGAAAATTTAAATTCATATTTTATATTTATATTAATATTAATATTATGTACTAAACCAATGTAAAAATGTATCTATTCTTATGTATGGCCA
This sequence comes from Microplitis mediator, assembly GCF_029852145.1. Lineage (NCBI taxonomy): Eukaryota > Metazoa > Arthropoda > Insecta > Hymenoptera > Braconidae > Microplitis > Microplitis mediator. Next base: position 6,505,807 of record NC_079970.1, on the reverse strand, counting down.
CAAGGGATTATGATCTCATGGCCAAATAAATAATATATCTATCTATCTATCTATCTATCTGTACTAAAAACTAAAAGATTTTAAAAATTGACACTAAATAAACTCGGTTTTTTTATTGAAAACTTTTATTTTAATAAAGTCTAAGAGTATTCTTAAATCAACATACAAAATTTATGTTACTCTTATTACTACCATTACTTAAAGTAATAACTAACAATTGTAAAAAAATATTTCAGTAAAGATAAACATTATTTAGTATTTAATTATTTATGAAACTAATAAATAACTTTAAACTGATGCTGATTCTCGACCAGTTTGAAACCAGGAAGTAACGATTTCTTCAAAGTTTTTTAAGTCTCCATAAATAGTTTGTAAAGTTACTGAAACAAAAAATTATTTTAAATTTATTTATCATCAATCATCACTAAAATAAATTTTAAATTAACTAGTCATGTCATTTGCAATTACCTTTGAGTTTTTTAATTACTAATAAATCTGAAACTCTAATCAATCCATTCTGTCCATCCCAAGAACACTGACCTGCTAGTGAACTTGCGAAAACCGCCCCCAGTATTTTGGAAATACTTTCAATTAAATTTTCCTTATCAATTAAAATAGTGAACAATTTTTTCTACAAAAATAATAAATAAATTATAAATAATTACAGTAATTATTACACTCATTATAATACTTACTAATGCTGGAGAGATCCACTCTTCGTTTATAAAATTTTTTTCAAATTCTACAAGACCTTCATAAGTTTTAAGAGGTAACACATCTTCTAAAGTTTCTTTATTATCATCGTCATTATTATTGTTATCATAAATATGTGCATGTTTCATTGATTGAACTATATCTTTTAATTGCTTAATGTCTTTTTTTATAAATCCTTGCTCAGTAAGAATTTCAAGATAATTATTTGAAATTCCGTCCTGAACATTTCCAATGTTTTTATTTATTTCATCAAGCTGCTCTGTTATAAATAAAATATAATATAAATATACTTATCAATTGATATATTTTTAATTTAAAAAAATAATAGTTATTACTTTTCATAAATTCTATGGAATTGAGATGATTGGCTCGATCAATAGCATCGAATAATTCGTCTGAAATTTTAAATTAATTTAAATAGTTAATACTGTGGTGAACGATGAAAAAAAAACGATTTCAGACAAGAGAGAAGTTGATTGACTGCGCCGATGGCGGTCGTGATCACAGGGTGGCCACAGAGAAATGATTTCAAAATTTCCTGATTCAGAAATTTTATTTGTATCATTTAAATATTTAAAGTTTTTATTATATTTTCATTTTTAATGATTAAATTTGATAATTAAATCATAAGAGAAACTATAAAAAATGGCAATAAAATAAAGTGATATTGCCTACTTTTGATTATTCGATGTTAAAAATGTATAAGTTAAAATATTTAATAAGAAATTTTATGATTTAAATAAATTAAAAATAAACTGGTTACAAAAATTAAGGGATATTAAAAAAATTACAAATTTTTTAGTAATTTTCAACAGTTTGTAACTCGAAGGAAAATAGTCGTACAATAAAAACAAAAAGTCAAACTGTAGCTTCAAGTGTCTAGTTTTCTGATCTGGGTCTTAAAATTTTTTTATTTTGCACAGTTCCGGAGCAATCAAAAATCAAACATAATTATCGAAAAAAATTTATTGAAGCTCGAAGACCGTTTTTAAGACGAGCAAAAATTTGGTGAATTTATTTTTCGATAGTTTTCTTAGGATTACTCCGGACCGCACATAATAAAAAAATTTAAAGACCAGATCAGATAACTAGACACTTGAAGCTTCAATTTGCCTTTTTTGTTTTTGTCGTATGACCATTTTCCTTCGAGTTACAACCTGTTGAAAATCACTTTAAAATTTGAAATTTTTTTAATATCCCTTAATTTTTATAGCTAGTGTATAATTAAAATTTTTTAAGATTTTGAACTGTTACAATTTAATTATGATCCAGAAGTTAACAGACAATTACAAATTTGTTGATTTTTTTTTCACCAAATGAATTACAAAAATAAAAAAAAATAAAAATATGCACATGTAGAAATTTTTAAAAACTATAGGTGCAATTTTTTCAAATATTTTTTTTTTATAATTTACTATTTAAAAAAAAAATTCAAAAATTATTTGATGTCGGCTTACTTCAGGATCATATTGAATTCCCAGATAATTTTCGAAATTCCCTGACATTTCCATGATATTTCCCGGTTCATTAAATTCCCTGATGATTCCCGACATTCCCGGTTTTCCCGATTCGTGGCCACCCCGGATCAGACAAATTCGGAAATCAGGAGCGTGTTCAGAAATATACTGGAAGAGAAGCATCTTCTGCGTTCACAAATATCTTATGATCGAACTAGAGAAACGATAAACTCTGCGGAGAAGGTAAACGCAGTATTAAATATTCTAACGTTCCTCTGGTTTTAATTAGACCACGTGACTTTCCAGGTAGTAAACATCTGGATAAATATTTATAAATCTCCAGTGTATTTCTGAACACTCCCTAGATTGTCTAGACCCGCTGAACAGACATCGAAAGAAGTTCAAATGCAGGTGATACAAAATAGTATATTGTGTGACAAGGAATGAAACGTAACGATTTCAGACCAGTGTGGAGTTGGCTGACGTCACCAGCAGTCTGAAATCGGTTTCATCCTGAGTTATACACGAGATTTTTTATGATTACCTGCATTGGAACATTGAAAGTTTATGATACTGAAGTTAGCCGACGTCTAATAATTTTTTAATTTTTTTTTTAAGCAAAAAATTATAAAAAAAAATATTTGAAAAATTTGCACCTGTAATTTTCTACATGTGCATATTTTGGCAGATTGTCATGTCTACTCAGAACCTAACTACCTCGTACCAACTTCATTAAAAAATCGTTAGCCCTAATAGCTCAGCTTAAAAATTTCTTGATTCTAAAATTTCTTTACTCCATTACAACATTATTCCAAGACAACTTTACCCAAATTTCTGAGAAAAAGGAAACATTTTCCTGCTTACTGAGTTGTTTACTATTTCTCAAAAGTTTGGGTAGAGATGTCTTGGAATAATGATGTAATGGAATAAAGAAATCTTGGAATCAATAAATTTTTAAGCTGAGCTATTAGGGCTAACGATTTTTGAATAAAGTTAGTACGAGGTAGTTAGGTTCTGAGTAGACATGGCAATCTGCCCATATTTTTAGTTCTTGTTTTTTTGTAATTGATTTGTTGACAAAAAAATCCAACAATTACTGATTGTCTGCTAACTTCAGGATCATGAACGTTTCAGTGTCAGCTGCCAGTCAGAAACAAGTTAATCTAAGATCAACTATTAGCGTAAGCGTTAATTGTCATTTGGAATTTATAATTAAGCAGAAATTATAAATACTATTTATTATTGACACTAATTTTTATAAAACTTAATCACAGTCAGAACTGTCATTTACGTAAATAAAATTAATGGTCTGAATTTACTATTAAACATATGACAAGTATCAGAGTTTAAATTGCGAAAGCCTTTAATCAGCGGGTAGAAATAATTTGTTTGTCCCCAAGGGACGAAACAAATTTGTTTTCATTCACAATTTACACATTTGCTATAGTAATCCCAACAAAAAAGTCGTCCTAAAATGGATAGTGGGGGTATAGGAAATACGTGCTAAGTAATGATCCTGAAGTTAACAGACAATTGATAATGTTCGGATTTTTTTTTCAACGGTTTAATTTAAAAAAAAAAAAAAAAACTAAAAAAATGCACTTGTAGAAAATTTAAAAAACTAATATGTGCAATTTTTTCAAATATATTTTTTTGTATTATTTATCGTTTCAAATAAAGTTCAAAAATTATTAGACGTCGGCTAACTCCAGTATCATGCTAAGTAATGGTAGTGGGACGAAAACTTTTTGGTTAGGACGGACTATAATATTAATTAGCGGCATTGGACTAAAATTATCTTCTTTCGGCTGACAGACACCGAAACTTCAAGTTTAATGATAAACAAATAATAAATTAATTAAAATTATTTTCAAACCATAGCTTGCTGGGTCTACTGCAGTAATAGGACGCATACTCCAATTACGAGAATTCCCATTAAACATTATTTTATATTCCATTTTGTAATTAACATCATTGTCAGGCCACCAGATCATTTTATCATCGTCGCGCTTAAGCCATTTCTTAGGGATTGCCTCCCAAGGATCTTCATTTCTTTCTTTTAGTTTTACTATTACGTAGTCTAGCATTATTTAGTAAAATCTGAAAATAACAGAACACAATATTTTTATTATAAAATTGTGTGAAAAAATTTCCCATTAAAATGAAAACAATGTAATGAGAGTATTCTTGATATCTTATGTTACAATTCAGTAAACAAAACTTTTTTTTATCTTCAAACCACATACATTTTATTAAACGTAATGCTTACAATTTTTTTTAACACTTGGAAAGTAAAATTTTTGTATTCGCGACTTGTAATTTAAGTACCTTGAAACAAAAGTAGTTTAATTACGCATTAGGAACACGTGCCATATTACTGTCAATCAAGATTACCAACTTTACTTTGATAAAATATGTAACTATTTAGTAACTTACATATATTGTTTGTAAACATCAAATAAAACCCTTGAGAAAATTTTTATCTGAAATAATTTTTTCTCCTAAAAATTATTATCAAGTCCTCAGAAGTCAAATTTGGAAAATTTTATAGAAAAATTACCGACTTTTTAAAACTGAACCGAAAATTTTGACGGCAATAAAAAAAGTTTCCCCATAACGCGATAATTTTATTAGATTTTTTTGAATAAATTTAAAAAACGTTTTTTTTATGGAAATTTGAATGAAATTTTCCCGCCTAAAATTCTAATGTCTTAATTTTTGTATAAAACTTTACAACTTTGACTTCTCAGGACCTGATATAATTTTTTTTGATACTTTCTCAGTTTTCAAAAGAAAATAAAATTTTAAAAACTTATATTTTTAATTTGCAATAATTTTCCTTTTTTGCAGAAAAAATTTTACAAGACGAATTGAAAGACCGTGCAATTTTTTTTATTGATTCTTAATAATAATCAAGTAATAAGAAGTTTATAGAATCTGTTTTACAATAATTAATAGTAATTAAATAAATAAATATAAAAGTACGAAAATAATTAAGAAACTATAAACTATTTTAGAAGTAAATGAAACTTGATTTTTAATCTGGTGTCATTGTTGATTTTTTTTTATTCTGAAACCAAGATGCTGCTGCTGTTTCAAATCCATCGTATGCAGCATCAATTTCTTTCAATGTCACTGAAAAAAAAATATAAATAAATGTCAATCGATAAGGCTCATGGTAAAAAAAACTTCAGTGAAATGTCCAGACATTACCATAAATTTTTTTAATTATTGATGAGTCTTTAACTTTAATCCCGTTTTTGACATTCCAGGAACACTTAGCTGCTAATTGATTTGAGAAAACTGCTCCCAGAATTTTCGGAATACTTTCATTGATATTTTGATCATCAGTTAAAATGATAACCAGTTCTTTCTGCAAAGTAAAATAAAATTAATTATCAATTGTGAGCGTCTTATTAAACCAGCGAAGTTAAACTCTGATGATTTACCAAAGCTTGAGAAATCCAGCTCTCAGTCATGAAAAGTTTTTCAAATGTTTTCAGACCTTTAGGATCCTTGATAGGCAATAGAGCTCCTAAAGATGATACGTCTTTATTATTTTTGTTTTCTTGATTTTTCGGAGCCTTCAATAACTTAATCATTTCTTCAAAATTTTTAACAATCTTTTCTTGATTTTTAAGCAAAATGCGATAATTATCATCAAGTCTATCCAGGTTTTTATTAATTACATCATAACGTTCTGTAATAATTTACAAAATATTAATATAATTTTTTAAAAACAGAAGAAAAAAAAATTTTTTTCAATTATTAAACTCACTGTCTTCACAATCTTGACGGTTAAGGAGATGAGCTCTTTCATCAGCTTTATTGAGTGTCCCTAAATTTAAGATTTTGTTAAAAAATATTAAATATAAAATAAACGACTTGATTTTTTAAATTTACATAAAAAGTAGACAATATTATTTATTTTAAATTTATATTAATAATGAATCAATTTTTTTAACTGATGTTTTTACTATAATGAAATAAATTATTTTTACTGTTAAGAAATAAAATTTTTTAATAAATACACAGCATTTTATGTGAATAATAAAGTGTAATAATTATTGGCATGCCATTTAATATCAACGAAATTCTTGGTTTTTTTTTATGACAATGAGAGTAGCAGACATCAGACAGTTTTATGAGCTTCGTAAATAAGTTACTTGTGAGTAACTTATTTAGTAAAGTAAAATTATTCGATTAAGATAAGAGACCCAGTACCTGATCCCTCATGTATTTTTATATCTATATTTAGTAAATTTTACTAAATATAGATATACAAATATATGAGTGATCGGGTACTAGTTCCCTGATCGGGTACTGGGTCTTACTTTAATTTTTTTTTATTTTTCGTCTAAAGTAAGAAACCCAATACCCGATCAGGGAACTAGTACTCGATCACTCCATGAATTTTTATGTCTATATTTAGTAAAATTTAGTAAACATAGATATAAAAATATATGAGAGATCGGGTACTAGTTCCCTGATCGGGTACTGGGACTCTTACTTTAATTTTTTTTTATTCTTCGTCTAAGGTACAAGACCCAGTACCCAATCAGGGAATTAGTACCCGATTACTCGTGTGTTTGTATATCTATATTTATTAAATTTCACTAAATATATATACAGAAATACATGAAGTGATCGGATAATAGTTTCCTGATCAGATATTGGATTCCTGACCTTAGATGATAAGTAAAAAAAAGATTAAAATAAGAGATCCATTACCCGATCAGCGAACTAGTACCCGATCACTTCATGTATTTGTATATCTATATTTACAAAATTTTCGTAAATATAGATATACAAATACATGAGTGATCGGATACTGGGTCATTTACCTTATGCACAAAACTTTTTAAAAGTTTTTTCTACAAATATTTTAGTTCCTTATTGAAAAGACATAAATTTTCTTACTGTCTGTTACTTTCAGTATTATTTTTTTTATGCTTTAAATAATAATTAAATTAAAAATGATAACTTTGGTCCTTACGATAATTAATATTATCGATTTTACGAATACGACGTAAATGCCATCCTTGTGGACACCGATTGAATATAATTTCATTTTCTGCTTTAAACCACGCATCATTATTGGGATACCAACACTCTATATGGTCACCATGAATATTAAGCCATAAGTTAGGTATTCCCGCCCACTTATAATGGTCACCATAATTCTCATCTTCTAATTCAACCGCTGCAAATCTTCCCATTTTTTTATAAAAATCTAAAACTAGAATTATTTTTCCAATAATATTCATAACAAAGTATAAATAATTTTTATTTATTTGAAAGTTCTTTTACCGTTTGTATATTTTGCAAAGATGTAACCAATTTATAGTCTTTCTTCAACGACACAACAAAGGTCCACTCTGCATGTGCGTCTAAAACGACTGACTTTTTTTACCCTTTACCCATTGGATAAATTTAGTTAGTATTCACCTATACGTCAGTTGGTATTGTTGTAACAGTATATATATATATATATATATATATATATATATATATATATATATATATATATATATAATATGAGTGAGAATATGGCTGACAACTTGCAGTTTTTTAAATTTTTGAATAAATGAATAAAATGCAAGTTGAATAAAAAATTGCGTACTTAGATAATTTAAAAATTATTACGCGCACTTTTTCAAATTTCATTATTTTAAATGATAGTGAAGTTAGTGGACATCTGACGATTTTTTAAACTTTGAAATTATAAATTAAAATGTTTATAAAATAAAAATTAAAAAATACATGTTTAGACAATTCAAAATTCAGTTCATGCATTTTTTTAAATTTTATTATTTTAATTATTTAATTTTATTACATGTAATTAAAAAATTGTCTTATGTCTGCTACATTTACACTTATTTATTTTAATTCATCAATTTATTTATTTCAAATTTATAAATTATCTCATATCCGCTTCATTCACATGAGTGTGAGTGCAACTGACAATTGTTTCTAATTTCTATGTAAATAATTATATAATTTTTTTTATGTACTTTTGATACAAATAGTATTTTTATTATTATTCATTAATTAATAAAACGTAAACAAAATAATATTATACTGATAATAATTCTATGGTTATAAAAATACATTATTTGTTAATTTATACATATGTTGATATTGTTATACAAATTACAATACTAAGAAAAAAAATTCTATATCAATTCTTAAGAATTCGCATCCCAGGTAACAGAATTAAAAATTTTTTATAAAGGAAAAAAAAAATAATATGACTATAAATTTTTTCTTAATAATTTCGAATAGATCAACTTTCAGGTTTGTAAGTTCTGCTCCATACTTGTAAATAATAAATAATCTTCTTAGTACAAAAATAAATAAATTTTAATTTAATCAGGAGTTATCGCTGATTTTCTGTTCTTCTCAAACCAAAGAGTCACATCTCTTTCGAATCTTTCATAGTTGGCATTGATATTTTTCAACGTCACTGAAATAATAACAAAAATAGTTGCTACTTAGTATATATACATATATTTACGATATGATATAAAATTTGAAATTGAAAAACAAATAATATATTACCGTCAATTTTTTTTATAATTGACAAGTCTTTGATCTTAATTCCGTTCTGCCCATCCCAGGAACACTGAGCTGCTAACTGATTTGAAAAAACCGCTCCCAGAATCTTAGAAATACTTTGATTAATGTTTTCATCATCAGTTAAAATAATAATTAGTTCTTTCTGCAAAGTAAAATAAAATTAAGTATCAACTGTGAGCGTCTTATCAAATCAGCGAAGTTAAACTTTGATGATTTACCAAAGCTGGAGATATCCAGCTCTCAGTCAGGAAAAGTGTTTCAAATGTTATCAGATCTTTAGGATCTTTAATAGGCAAAAGAGCTCCTAAAGTTGATTTATTGGCATCGACATGATTTTTCAGAGCGTTCAATGTCTTACTCATTTCTTCAAAATCCTGATCCATTTTCCTTTGCTTGTACAACAAAACGCTATAATTTAAATCAAGCTTGGTTTCCACAAGACATAGTTTTTTATTAATTTCGTCGAGTTTTTCTGTAATAATTTATAAAAAAATATCATCAATTGCCCCTATATTTTTTTCGTAATAGTGAAAAAAAAGTTGAAAGTTGATTAGTCAGTCTGAACTGTTGACGGTAGAAATTTTTAAAAATAGTATTTTATTTTTGGTAGTAACTTAGCCAGTAATTTTATTGTAGTCGACATTTTCACTGAGAGAATTTGAAAGAGGATGAACATTTCATACGAGAGATAATTTTATAGGTGTATATGGACATGTTGCAGTAGACTTAGACTGGGAAAATGCGCCGTAAAAAACATAAATTATTTAACTTACTGTCCTTTAAATCTTTACGATTAAGGTCATCAGCTTTATATACAGCATCATTGAGTGTTTCTACATTTAAGAGTTAAAAAAAAAAATTAATATTTAAGTAGTAAATTTAGTTACAAATAAAAATTAAAAAACTTACTATAGTAAGTACGATAGACATCCCCAACAGGAAGCAAAGTCCATCCCTTAGAAGAACCATTAAATATAATTTGATTTTCCGCTTTACGCTGAATGTCATTATCTGGCCACCAACATTTCTTTTTGTCTACAGTAACCCATAACTCAGGAATTGCTCCCCATTCATCTTCATCTCGGCCGTCTAGTCTAACTCTAACTACTGCGTATCTTCCCATTTTCCATAAAAATCTTAACAAAATAACTAGAGTTATTATTTCGTAATATTAATTTCAACATATTAATTATTCGTAGTTAATAATTTTCATCACTGGTTATATTTTTTATAAGATTCAAAAAATTTGTGATCTCTGTTTTACGGCAGAACGCAAAACTAAATCTCCTCGCTGAATCATGAGTGTGAATGTAGCAGACATCCGACAAATTTAAAATTATAAATCAATAGAGTAAATAATTTAAAAAATGATATTTACTAAAAATGCACTTATTAATTTTAAAATTTTTTAAATGCGCATTTTTTTTAAATTTTAGTTTATTTATTATTTAATCGGTTTATTAATAATTTTAAATTTCTCTGATGTCTGCTATATTCACACTCATGCTAAATCCAGGTGCGTCTCAGAAACTTCTGAGAGATGAGTGTTGACAAACTGATTTTCGATTGTTTGTTCGACTTGAGGTATCTTTGAATTGTTTTAATATATTTGCTTTACTATAAATAATTTTTGTTTATTTAAAATTTTTCTTACCGTTTATATATTTTGTAAATATGTAATTAATTTATAGTCTTTCTTCATAAATACAACAATAAAGGTCCACTCTGCATGTGCGTCTAAAACCATTGGTCGATTGGCTTTACTCTTTACCCATTGGATAATTTTTAGTTGGTATTCACCTATACGTCAGTTGGTATTGTAGTAATAATGTATATATAAAATGAATGTGAATATATATATATGTGAGAATGTGGCTGACAACTGGCAGTTTTTTAAATTTTTGAATAAAGGAATAAAATGCAAGTTGAATAAAAAAGTGCGTACTTAGATAATTTAAAAATTAGTACGCGGACTTTTTCAAATTTCATTATTTTAAATGATAGTAAAGTTAGCGGACATATGAAAATTTTTAAAACTTTTAAATAATAAATTAAAATGTTTATTAAGTAGAAATTAAAAGATGCATTTTTAGACAGTTCATACTTCAGTACATGCATTTTTTTAATTATTTAATTTTTTTACATGTAATTAAAAAATTGTCTTATGTCTGCTACATTTACACTTATTTATTTTAATTCATTAATTTATTTATTTCAAATTTATAAATTGTCTCATTTCCGCTTCATTCGATCACATGGGTGTGAGTATAATTGACAAATGTTTGTAATTTCTTTATAAATAATTATATAATTTTTTTTTTTATGTACTTTTGATACAAATAGAATTTTTATTATTATTCATTAATTAATAAAACGTAAACAAAATACTATTATACTGATAATTATTTTATCATTATAAAAATACATTATTTGTTAATTTATACATATGTTGATATTGTTATACATTGTTATGCTGTGAAAGAAAAGGTTCAATTTTCTTTTAAATAACTGACACAACAACTTTTTACTGTCTAAAACTAAAAACACTTCTCAATTGTTTATTTGATAACGTAAAGTTTGCACTTCAACTGTTAAACTAATTATTGTCTGTTAAATTTTAAGATTAGATTTAGAGTTCAATATTATATTGCAATTATTTATTCTAGAATATATTTTATAACATAAGATATATTAAGATCATTAAGTTCAATTCTGTAATAAATTCTTAAATCCTCTGTAACTATGAATGCTTTATAATCTGTAATTATTTCGTCTACTACAATTCTGTAGTATATTCTGCGAGTACGATTCTGTGACTGACTAAAAAGTGTTAAATAAAATATAATGCAGTTTTAAATATCATTACGCCTTGGGAATAAACTGGTAATACGGTCTGCTCTACCCGGACGCTGACGTATGAACATCACTGTCAGCAATTTTGGAAAGATAACATTGAAAAGAATAAGAAAATCTACGGAGGCATAACAATATATTACAATACTAACAAAAAAAAAAAATAAAAATAAAAATAAAACATTACCATTAAATTTTTCTTAATAATTTTTAATAGATCAACTATCAGATTTATAAATTCTGTTTCATAATTTTGAATAACAAATAATCATCTTAGTACAAAAATAAATAAATTTTAATTTAATCAGGAGTTATCGCTGATTTTCTGTTCTTCTCAAACCAAAGAGTCACATCTCTTTCGAATCCTTCATAGTTTGCATCAATATTTTTTAATGTCACTAAAATAATTGCTAATTAGTACATATATGTATGATATGACATAAAATTTTTAATTGAAAAACAAATAGAATATTACCATCAATTTTTCTTATAATTGACAAGTCTTTAATCTTAATTCCGCTCTGTCTATCCCAGAAACACTGAGCTGCTAACTGATTTGAAAAAACCGCTCCCAGAATCTTAGAAATACTTTGATTAATGTTTTCATTGTCAGTTAAAATGATAATCAGTTCTGTCTGCGAAGTTAAATAAATTTAAGTATTAACTGTGAACGTCTTATTAAATCAGGGAAGTTAAGGTGATCAAATCATTTACCAAAGCTGGTGATATCCAGCTCTCAGTCATGAAAAGTGTTTCAAATGTTTTCAGATCCTTAGGATCCTTGATTGGCAAAAGAGCTCCTAACGTTAATTTATTTACATCAGCTTGATTTTTCGAGAATTTTATTATCATTTTTATTTCTTCTATGGCCTTGGTCATTTTTTCTTGTTTGTTAAACAAAGTACGATAATCGATATAAAACTTATTTTCCAAGTCACGAAGATTTCTCTTAGTTTCGTCATATCTTTCTGTAATACGTATAATAATTTACAAAAAGTATAAACTACTAGCTATACCATACCTTCATTCACAATATTAAAAATTCTAATCAAAATAAATTATTTAACTCACCGTTTTCTAACTCTTGATGGTTAAGGACTCCAGACCTTATTTCAGCTTCAATATATGTCACTAAATTTAAGATTTAATTAAAAATAATAAATGCACAACGACATAAATTAATTAGAATACAAATTAAAACTTATTCTCACCATAAATTATAGCATCGATTGTCGGAATGGAGCGTAAATACCATCCGCGAGAATCACCATTCCATAATATTTCATTTTCCGCTTTATACCGAATATTTTTAGTGGGCCACCAACATTGTTTAGGATCATTAGAAGTAATCCATACCTTAGGAATTCCTTCCCATTTATTTTCATCCTTGTCTTCTAATCTAACCGCCAAAAATCTTCCCATTTTTCCATAAAAATCTAAACAAAATAACTGAAATTATTATTCAATAATATTTATTAAAGAATATAAATTATTTTTATTTATTTGGAATTTTATTACCGCTATTTTTTCTGAAGATGTAACCAATTTATAAACTTTCTTCAAAAATGCAAACAAGGCCAACTCCACATGTGCGTCTAGAACGAATTTGCTTTACCTATAGCACAATTCTTAGTTGGTATTTATCTATACGTCAGTCAGTAGTATGTTACTAATAACTCGCATAACAATATAATACTTTAGAAAAAAATGCTGTCAGTTCTTAGGAATTCTCATCCCAGGTGACAGTATTAAGAATTTTTGATAAGGGAAAAAAAATAATGATCATAAAATTTATCTTAATAATTTTTAATAGATCAACTATCAGGTTTATAAAATCTTTTTTATAATTTTAAATAACAAATAATCATCTTAGCACAAAAATAAATAAATTTTAATTCAATCTGGTGTTATGACTGATTTTCTGTTATTCTGAAACCAAAGGGTCACATCTCTTTCAAATCCTTCATAGTTGGCATTGATAGTTTTCAATGTCACTGAAATAATGACAAAAATAATTGCTAATTAGTATATATACATATATTTATGATATATGAAATTTGAAATTGAAAAACAAATAGAGTATTACCATCAATTATTTTTATAATTGACAAGTCATTGATCTTAATTCCGCTCTGCCCATCCCAGGAACACTGAGCTGCTAACTGATTTGAAAAAACCGCTCCCAGAATTTTAGAAATACTTTGACTAATGTTTTCATTATCAGTTAAAATGATAATCAGTTCTTTCTGCAAAGTAAAATAAAATCAATTATTAAGTCTGAGCGTCTTATTAAATCAGCGAAGTTACACGTTGATGATTTACCAAAGCTGGAGATAACCAGCCCTCAGTCATGAAAAGTGTTTCAAATTTCCTCAGATCTTCGGGATTCTTGATAGGCAAAAAAGCTCCTAAAGTTGATTTATTTACATCGACTTGATTTTTCGAGGCTTCTAATATTTTTTTTATCTCTTCTATGTCCTTCGTGATTCCTTCTTGCTTGTAATACATAGCAGAGTAATTTAAATCAACCTTGGTTTCCACAACACATAGCTTTCTGTCAGTTTCACTGTATCGTTCTGTAATAATTTGTAAAAAAATTTCAACAACTACTCCTATATTTTTTGGGTAATAGTAAAAAAAAGTTGAAAGTTTATCAGTCAGTCTGAACTGTTGACAGCAGAGATTTTAAATAATAATTTATTTTTGGTAGTAATTTTATGGTGATCGACATTTTTATTGAGAGAATTTCAAAGAGAATGATCATTTTACACGAACAATCATTCTTTAGCTGGACATGTTGCAGTAGACTTGGACCGGGTAAATATATGCACCGTAAAAAATAAATTATTAAACTTACTGTCTTCTAAATCTCTACGATTAAGATCATCAGCTTTTTCATCAGCCTCATCAAGTGCATCTAAATTCAGGATTTATTAAAAAATAATAAAATTTTAACTACTTAATCAAGTTAAGAATAAAAATTAAAACTCACAATAGTAAGTACGATAGACATCTCCAACAGGATGCAAATTCCATCCGTTAGAAGAGCCATAAAATATAATTTCATTTGCGGCTTTATAATCAGCATCATTATTTGGCCACCAACATTGGTCTTCATCTTCAGTAACCCACGATTCAGGAACTCCCACCCATTTATCTTCATCTTTGTCTTCTAGTCTAACTACTACGAATCTTCCCATTTTTCGTAAAAATCTAAACAAAATAACGAGTTATTATTTAATAACATTCATTTCAAAATATTTAGTATATTTTTATACTTGATAATTTTTATTACTGCATATATTTTTTATGAGATACAAAAATTTATGATCTCTGTTCAACAGCAGGACGCAAAACTAAATCTCCTCGCTGAATTCACGTGCGTCTCAGAAACTTATGAGAGATGAGTTTCGACAAACTGATTTTCGATTGTTTGTTCGACGTGAGGTATCTTTGAATTGTTTTAATATATTTGCTTTACTATAAGTAATTTTTATTTATCTATTTGAAATTTTTATTACCGTTTATATATTTTGTAAAGATGTAACCAATTTACAGTCTTTGTTCATAAATACAAACAAGACGAACTCTACATGCGCGTCTACAACGAATTTGTTTTACCAATAGCACAATTTTCAGTTGGTATTCACCTATACGTCAGATGGTATTGCTGTAACGATATATATATGGGTGCCGTGATTTTGTCCGAATGACTGTAATATTACAGAAACAAAAATTGTAGATACTTTTTAATGTAGTACTACAGTGAGAAAGATTACATTGCGAATAGAATTCAAGCAATGAAAGTATTTGATTGAGAAGAACATACATAGAATAATTTTAGTTTAAATACCATATTATTAAATCTATATGACTGGTGAAAACGGTACAATAATAATACCAACTTTCAAAACGCGACACTATCTTATAATTGGAGATTTTTTACGTCAAACATATAGTAAAAAAACAACGTATTACTTCCGTTACCTAAATTCGTAATTCAATTAGAAGTAGTTACGAATAAGAATTAATAGAAGTTTAGTAAATCAATTTGTAATTAAATATGATCTTTTGGCTAGACATAAAAGTTAGAGTATATTGAAAAGGTAACAATATGCAAAGCTAAATACACTTTAAACTATACTTATTGGGATGTTGCAACAATTTATGCTAATAATAGAATGAAGTAAGATATTTACAAGTCACATTTGTGGAGAGAATACTAGTTTACGCCCGGGCATGATTGAGCGATAATACAAAGACAATCTAGACTCTGTACACGTCAATCTTTACAATTGATACCGACTGCTGTAAATTGCGCTTTTATGTTGGTAAGTTAGATTTCGAATGATAACTCTATGAGATAAGATAAGATAAGATAATAATAAAAAACTAAAACAATATAAATTCATTAAATATTTAAAATTTTTAATTACGGTACAAATTTATTTTAAAAAGTTGTTAAACACTTTTATCGATGAAACTGATTAAAATAATTCTTAAAATATAATATAATTTTAATTAAGCATACAAAATTTATAACATCAAAATAATTGTATACTTGAAAATTTATTAAAAAATAAAAATTAAAGTAAAAAATCATGTATAAAATTATATTTTTTCAATATTATTTTACAATTTAAATTGTCATCTTCTAGAAAATTGTTAAATTTGTTATTTGAAAATTGAAAAAAAAAAAAAAAAAAATATTCTATTTTGTTAAATTTTATTAAAACTAATGTAATTTTAAAATGATACTCAAAATAGGGGACTTTAGAATTTTTTTTTTTTTAAGAAGTAAACTTATTTTGTTTTATATTTGGGCTAAAAAAAAGTTTTATTGCGCTTATTTTTGAATGTTTTTTTTTTTATCACAAGCACTTGTTTTTAAAAACTAATATAGCTTTAATTATTATTTTAATATTAGTTATTTTTTATCAAATTATTTATTTTGAGCATTTAATTCTTACAAAATATTACTAATCACTTACAAATAAAAGTAAAAAAAAAAAAATTTGATTGTTAAAGTTTCCTCGACTTGAAAAAATGCTGCTGGAGTTTTTTTTTTTTTAATTATTATTTGATTTAATCTTACTCTTTTAATTTTAAGCATTTCATTTGATAAATCAAATGTTCCAATTATTTTCATACATCACTTAAGTAATATTATTAATATTCATATAAATACAAACCTTAATCACCAACAATAATCGTTTTGACTTTATTCATAGCTGCTATAAAACATTATTATTTAAAATATTGATTGTGTGGAGTGATAGTTAAATAAAAAAGGTAGAGATTAATTAAAATTTTAATTTTTTATTCATCAAATCGTTATACTCTTTTTTTTTTTTTTAAATTAATAACTGTTTGGTATTATTAATGAAGACAATGACAATGCAATTTTTTTAATATTACAACTTCATTTTTGACAAGAACTAAATAAATTAATCTTAATGAAATGGTTAATTACGAAACATTACAGTAGATATAAACCACTAAATAAATTAAATAGTAAACAATAAATTGTTTCAATAGAACGAATAATTGAAGGAAAAGATTTTTTATGATCAATAAATTAACAATTACATAATTAAGTTTTGACAATCAAAATGTTCAGCTAATTCTATATTTGAACTGCACAATATGCATGTGCAAAGCTTATTTGCTTCGACGCATTTACGAACATATGTCTTTTGACATTCATCACAAGCAATGACGTGATTGCAAGGCCTGTAACGGATGTTCGGGCTATTTACCAAACAGAATCTACACCCATTTGAAATTATAACTCCTGAAATTAAATCAAATTTAATTTTTCTTTTATTTTCATAGAAAAAAACTTGCTTTTATAGCAAAAAAAAAGTTTTGAACCAAAAAAATTAATTTATAGGAAATTTACAATAAATTTATTTTTCGACTGAAAAAATTGCTTACCCCTCAAGCATCGTTCCGAATTTCCATTATGTTGATCACCTACTGTTTCTGCCGCTATCTCTCCTTGATTTGAATTATCTTCAGCAAGTGTTTCTTCTAACTCTGGTTCTTCTATTATTTCTGCAGCCATCACTTCTTGATTTGAATTATCTTCAGCAAGTATTTCTTCCAACTCTGGTTCTTCTATTATTTCTACTGCCATCACTTCTTGATTTGAATTATCTTCAGCAAGTGTTTCTTCTAACTCTAGTTCTTCTATCATTTCTGCAGCCATCACTTCTTGATTTGAGTTATCTTCAGCAAGTATTTCTTCCAACTCTGGTTCTTCTATTATTTCTACAGCCATCACTTCTTGATTAGAATTATCTTCAGCAAGTGTTTCTTCTAACTCTAGTTCTTCTATTATTTCTGCAGCTATCACTTCTTCATTTTCATTTTCTTCAGAAGAAATTTCTTGTACCAGCGAATCTTCTTCTAATTCTTCTTCATTTGTCACTTCATCTTGTAATCCAGGTGGAAATTCATCTTCATCATCATCTTCAATATTGTCAGGCTCGTTTCTTTGATTGGAGAACCGCAGTTCTTCTAGTGATGCTTCCTCCAGCAGAGTGTTATCAGGAGTTCGGGAGATATCTCCAACTTGCACTAGTGAACCAAAAATATGAATAAAAATTTATTACATTTTAACCTCATTAAATAAGAATTGTGTTTGAATCTCATTAAGAGCATTTTCAGACAGTGCCCCCACTTTTAAAAAACGTTCAATGACTTTCAATTGTCATAAGCGTATAAAAATTTTATTGATTATAGAATTGAAACAAAATTACTTACAATTATTATCAATTAGGAGTTAAACGAAATTTATTGAATAAATTTTAGCCTATAAAATTTTAAAATTCGTATTATATTATTGACATGAGCATTTTACTGAAATTTACTTTACAAATTTCGTTTAACTCCCAATTAATACCAATTGTAAGTAATTTTTATTTAATTATATATCTCGGCGAAATTACTTCTACGTTGTCTATTATTCAATTTTCTTTTAATTACTTAATAAAATTTTAAGACGATTATGACAATTGAAAGTCGCTGAAAATTTTTGAAAAGTGGGAGGCACTGTTTAAGAATGCCCTTAAGGAAAATTAAAAATCAATTATTTTCTGATTGAATTCGGTTTAAATCAATCGAAAAATATTCAATGTTTATTAATCTCAATTGAAATCTTTGACCACCCAAGTAACACACTTGCTTTTGTAACATCTGTAAGATATCAGTTTTAAGGCGTTTTTTTTTTGACATATCGATAAGGCATCAACATGTTGACAAAACGATCAGAAATTTATGTCACCGAAAAAAATACCTACTTAAAAGACTTGACAAAAGTGACGACAAGAAGTTAATTACAAAGAGCTGTCAATAAGTCATCTAAACGACTTTTTAATTTTTTCAAGTCAAGAAAAACAACACAAATTTTCTATGTCTCCGGAATCAACATTTGCATGTCTTATTTATTTATATTTTTGTCTTAAAATAACCAAAAAAGGTAACTTTAAGACAAAAAAAAATTTATCTTATCCGTTAACGACATCTTTAAGATATCTTTAAGACATTTTAGTAAAGACATCTTTAAGACATTTTAAAGTTGTCTGTGTGTTACTTGAGTAGGACAACAGCTTTTAAGAAAATATTCATTAGTTTCTTACTAATTTGATGTTCAGTTGATAAATTCAATAGTTGAAAATTGGGTAGAGTTTCAAGCCCAGAATATTGTAAATCTCTCAAGACTTTTTTAAGCACTGTTCCCATTCTTTTGATAAAAGTTTGTAAATCAATTAGTTCAGCTCTTATTTCACTCCAGCTATTTAAAATCAAAAGATATTTTTTTCTGCTGTTAAAGATATTTTTTATTCTATTGGTGCTCCAATTTATTTTGCCTTTCGAGTTTAAATTATTTAAATGATAGTGACTTTGATAGTTCATAAACGATGCTTGCTCTATATAAACAATAATATATATTAGGAAGTTACATAAATTAATAATTTCCAATAGAAATGGAAATGGAAGACCTACTAAGTAAAATACAGTTAAAAATCGTAAGATTTGAAAAATCGAGCGACAATAGAGCACCCTCAGCGCTTGAGGTATGCAATAATCATACGAAATATATTACTTTACCTTGAAATTTTGTGTACAAGAATATTGCAGAGAAGATGATGAAAAGCATTGTACCCAGACACAACAAACAAAGTTGAGAAAGAAAAAGGAAGAGAGAGAAAGAAAGAAAGGAGCACAAAAATCTTTCAAAGTACTGACTGATAAAATTCCATATATTGGGATTCTGACGTAGATGATAAGCCATATTTTTTATAATAAGGTCTGAGTTCTTCAATAAACAATCTGCCTTATTATAGAAACTATAATTCTGTGGCTTCACACCAGACAACCAATGTTGACTATAATAATCAAGTAAGCTCTTGAATTGGACATAGTAGACGTCGTCCATTGAGGAAACAACCCATCGAAACGCTTCGACAATCTTATCCGCAGGTAACAAGCTAATTGCTACAATTTTTCCAAAAATTAACTGATTAGTCGGATCAGCAAGGTTTATATTAAAACTGTTGGCTGCATTTATCATGATCTGAAATTAATTTTATTGAAATAATATTATTTATATATGTACGTCGTGCTTAATAAGATCAACTTACGGTGAAGTGAGATAAAAATGTTCCCTGAACTTCAGCTTCGGGAAATGCACCGTTTATAGCTTTGGTGATATCGTTATCAAAATCGGTATAAACTTTAATGGGTGCCAAAGTTTGTTTAAAAAATCGTAATCCCTCATCAAATATTTTCTTACACGTATCTTCATTCTTTTCAAGCATAATTATCCATAAGAGTGGAAAAGTCTACAATTAAATATCTTTAATAAATTGTAGGCATGCGCGCGCGCGTGTGTGTGTATGTAAGATTGCTATAATTACTTACGTGGTCTGCGTAGGTAGTGAAAATGGACACCACTTGGAGAGAATTAATAATATCTTGAGGAAGGACTTTCGTTGTTGATTGAATAAAAAGCGACTGATTGTCAATTCTGTTAATTAATTCCATATCTCCGAATAGAACAGCGTAGCGTTGATTGTTATTATTCATCATAAATTTGAAGTCAGTTTTTCCAAGATCATGAAGAATTATATTTTGATATTCTGATTTATGTAAATGATAGCTTAAGGAACCTAAAGAAATTATATGTGCAAGGTTTGGTTTTTTCTGCCAATATTGCATTCTTCGTTTAACTTCCTCAAAAGTTACGAGTGCAGCAGCTTCTTGATGTCTATAAAATTATTTCAAAAAAATACCAATATAAATATCCAAACCAAATTTTGTCATTTATACAAATAAACAGATAAAAATCAAATGCCCATCATGGAAAAAATATTGCGTGAGTGTAACTTTGCATAATATAAAAATAATTTTAAAAGTGTTTTTAGTGTTTTTATCTATTTATCGCGTAACTTGAAATTGCATATTTACATTTTACCGAAATTTTTAAATTTAAAAATACAGTTGAACCTATCTGATCTAAATATGTAAGATTTATTTATTTACACAATAATATATACATTTCATTCACAACTGATTCAACTATATTTTACTGTATTCTTGTTTTAACTAGCGCTTTAACTAGCTCAATTCGGTAATTATAATTTAATATTTTAATTAGTATTGCTATTGTTTATTTAATAAATAAATTTAAAGCTTACAGAAGTGACACGTCATTATATATCAAACGTAGCTTTCTAAACTGTCGTTGAGTCGCTGAATGTAAATCTTTTTCAAATCGTGCTTTGATCTCAGCATTAGGATCACGTTCATGTGAGTGTTGATCTCTTCTTCTTACGTACGAAAATTCATCAGAGGTAGATAATGTACCTTCAGCTCTGCAAGCATAAGCCTCTTTACCAGAACAATGAAAACGCCTAAACCAACAAAAATGTATAATACAAATATATATATATACATATATGTAACTGACCCAATTAGTTGTTAAGCAATTATGGTTTGATATCTATAGTTCAATTTACAGCTTCAACTCGATTTTCAATTTGAAGAAATTTAATTGGATAAATTGAAAATATTAAAATATATATACGAACCGATCACCATTTTTCATAGTTTTTTCAAAGCGGAATCGATAACCATCAAAAATACGGTCTGGCAATGATTGGATTCGATTAGGACGTGGTACTCTTCGCCGTGTCCTTAATGATCTACGATTACGAACCATTTTTATTTGGTATAAAAAATAGACACCAATCTAGAAAACAAAAAACGTATCATAAAGTTTCGGTAATGTTAATTTTTTATCACACAGTTATATTAACTCGGTGTGATTCAACGCAGTATTCTGTACTGTGTTTTAACATGATCCTGAAATTGACAGACAATCAACAACTTTTCAGATTTTTTTTCGCAACAAATCAATTACGAATAAAAAAAAATAAAAATATGCACATGTAGAAAATTATAAAAATTATAGGTGTAACTTTTTCCAAATATTTTTTTTTTTTTATAATTTATTATTCTGAAAAAAAATCCAAAAATTATTAGACGTCGGCTAACTTCAGTATCATGTTTTAACGACTGTATTTCGTTGTTACCCGGTACTTAAAATGAGTGAAATTGATTGAGATACAATTTTAGCAGATACAACTAGTGACATACTGAATAAATATGAAAAATTTAACTTATCTACTCTTACAATCAAGTTTTGTTTCATTTGTTGAATAATATTGTGATTCATTTTATTATAACAACGGTATTAGTTGTCAATAAAAAAAAAAATTTAGAGCGATCATGAAGCAACCTCAGCGCTTTCGCGCTTGAGGTGTGCAAAAAAAAAAATGACGGATCACGTAGAGCAGTAACTTAAATACAGATAAACATATGTACCTACAATTTCGAATATTTATTGAACGAAATTATTTTGATGGTTTTTAAAAAAATTATCTCAAACTACAAAAATACGGTAAGGCAAGTAAACACTCGTATATCATGGGGTATGACAGGCAAAATCTGACGAACATTTAAGTCAGTGTAGATCTTGTCATAAGGGTGGTTCCAACAAATCGAACGTATAAATTCTAAATTAAAAAAAAAAAAAAAAAAAAAATTTAATAAAAATACAGTCCAGTCGCGTTATAAGTCCGCCGACATATTTCGAGGAAGACATTCCCCCTCTATGACTACGAAAATAATCATGTACACACTCACACGCTTGCAAAGTAGGGAAAGTGTGAGGTACGGCGTTCAACTGCTGAGCAGAAGTGGGGGTACAGGAATTCTTAAAATTATATTCCCTTACACCCCTGTAGGCGGACTTGTAACGCGATTTGACTGTACTACGCTAGGACATTTATTCCAGGAATTAAGGCGGCTTTTTCGTTACTTAGTGCATATACTCTTGCCTATACGACGCAAATGTTTGTTTGTGTATTGCGTAGTGTATCATATTCCATATTATCTGTCTTTTGTTTGTTTTTTTTTTCTTTTTAACTCATTATTTTAACGGAGAGTTGATTTAAAAAAAAGTTTTTTTTATTTTCCAACATTTTAGGCATAGAACATATTTGTTACAGTTCTTAAAATTCCTCTAATGCTCTAAGCATTTCTAATATTTGATAAATAGATTCATTGTGCATAATAATAAAAATCAACGAATCAGATATAGAAATTATAAATTTTAATTTCTAAAATTTCTGCGCTTATTGATTTTTTATAAGTTATAATTATTTAACAAATTTTTTTTCGAAACTTATCCGCCGTAACAATTGCTACGTTCGTTAACGAAAAATTAAAATAAAAAAATCTTTTCCTTTTCAATTAAAAATTTTTTTTGCATATTTTAAGTCCTTGTTAATTGTTATACATATTTTTTTTTTTTTATTTAATTACTCTTCAAGATAAACAAATAAAAAAAATTTTTAATTCTTATTCTAGCGAATTTTATGACCGAAAATACGTAGAGCTACACATAATACTGAAGTTAGCCGACATCTAATAATTTTTTGATTTTTTTTTAAACAATAAATTGAAAAAAAAAATATTTGAAAAATTTGCACCTGTAGTTTTTAAAATTTTCTACATGTGCATATCTTTAGTTTTTATTTTCTTTTTATAATTGATTTCTTGAAAAAAAAAATCAAAAAAATTGTAATCCTACACACCTATACTTATTACTTAACTTTCCAAAATTATCATCTTATTTACCCTAACAATCGAGTTTTATTTTATTTATTAAATAATATCATCAATCATTTCGTTATAATAATGGTATTAGTTGCTAGTACAAAATAAAAAAAAAATAAAAATTCCACGTAAAACAGTACACTACACATGAGCAAACATCGGCGTCGTGTGGCCATACAAGAGTATTGACACTAAGCACTGATACTTACGCGTATGCTTTTTTAATTCCTGCAATAACTTATCCAGTATATTCTTTCAGCTTAAAAATTTTATTTGTTTGCGTTTGTTTGTATGAAATATTCATAATGGTCCCATTAAATGTATATTAATATATATAGTATGTAAGTAAATAAATTATAAATTAAGCATTCAAATTTTTTCTTTCAAATTAATTATTATCTTATTGTTATAACATCTATAGGACTATCGACAGAGTTAATATTTCGATTTCGAATTTCAAAATTATTTGTGCGTCTAGATTTATTTGTAAAAAAAAAAATTATAATGGTTGTTTTGTTGAGATTTTTATGCTTAATTATAAGATTTTATTAAAATTTACTTAGTATGACGATAGTTTATGGCCAAGTATGTGAAAAGCTCAATGAAACCGCATGAACAAGACATCAGAAGCGATTAGGCAACTGATATTTTTTCTTTTTATTGGTTATCATCTCACAAATGTCAAACGCCAGACAAAAAGAAGTATACACTTCTCGAATCGAGCGACAAAATAAAAAATCGAAAAATAATAAATAATGCGACTTACTTTTAAAAAGTGCCTCGATCTCTGAACTATGTGTTGGATGAGGTATAAAAAACCAAGAGGATGACAATAGCTTCAGTTATCCTAAACCCTTATCTCCTATAAATAAAAAGCAAGTTATGATTAATAAGTACTATTAGAAATTTTTCAGAAAAGATGCTGTAATTAAAATATTTTTTTATTTTCCTACCACAAAATTTAGAATATTTTAATTACGTATCTATTAATTTTGTTTAATTTACCTTGTGTAGAATTAGTAACAGACAAAGAATGTAGATTAAGAGCTCTTCAGGATTATGCGTTCAGATTGGAACTTTCGTACCGAAGCTCTCATACACATTTGAGCGAACTTTGAATCAGTGCAGCCAGATCGGTACGATATTTGTATCCCTTCCCGTGGTGAAATAGCATGGAGTGTAATGGCAGGAGGGGGTAAAATATCGCATGATCTGGCTGCATTGGTTGAAACTAAAACGATGTCCCCTCCAAAGTTAATTGCGCATCCTATTGGAAAACTTAAAATTCTGATACGCCAACTGGTGGCTGAAGCTATGACTACTCAAAGTAGGCTAAATCATAAATGTTTACATGTGTCTATACGTTTATCAGCTAATATAAATAATGAATACTTAATTGTCTCTAAAATTATTGTGTTTCTATGAATTAAAAAATTGTTTTCGTTTAATTAAAAAAAAATTTCTAATTTATAAACATGGAATTTCCATCAAAAACAAGTAAAAGTAACATATATTGTTTGTATGGTTGTAAAAGTCGTGATGCTTCTAAAAATGACAGTGTTGATTTTTATGACACTGAAGTTGGAAAACAATTAACAATTTTCAGATTTTTTTTTTTTTTTTCAAAAAATCAATGGCAAAAAAAATAAACTAAAAAAATATGCATGTGTAGAAAATTAAAAAAGCTATAGGTGCAATTTTTTAAAAATATTTTTTTTTTTGTCAATTATCGTTTTGAAAATAATCAAACAATTATTAGATGTCTGCTAACTTCAGTACCATTGATTTTTTACTGTTCGTCGAAAAATTGCAAACGTGGTTACTTTGAAAAATAAAATGAATCATGAAGATAAATTCGACTGTTTTGATGATTGCTGACATAAATAAAACAGTTTTGCTACCACGTGCTTACATGAACCATCAAAACAACTTAGCAAGGAAAACTCATACCCACGATCCTTCCACCTTTGAGAACTTGACCATTTATCTTATCCGGATCATCTCGAATACTTGATGATTGAAGACAAAAAGTAATAATTTTTAAACAATTATTGTCCTCACCAAAGTTCAACAAGTGTCCGTGATTTATTATATTTCCATCGCTGGTAAAATTTTCACTTTGAGGTGTTCCACTACCAAATTGATAAACGTTTTGAATTGAAACACGCATTATTTACTGTAATAATCTTTAACATAATAATTTAAATAAATTATCAAAACATAAATAAGCCAGTTGATTTTATATAGTCAACATTCAGAGCAGCCTACTTTGATTAGTTTATTTTTTGGCCACCAGATGACTAATATCTAAGCCACGCCCATTCTAAGGTTCCCAATAAGCCTTTGGTCTCACTGGCCCCACTGGCCTAACTCTTCAGCTCTCACGCAAGGAACAAAACCCTAACACCTTTAGTCAGTGTTACAGCTTGCGACGCATCCAATGTTATTGATATTGTGTCTTGTCATTTATATTATTATTAATAAAAGTTGAAATCAAAATAAAATAATCATTTGTGCCATTTAAACACTTTTTTGTATTCTAGTAAATGACGGTCTATTTAAGTTTATCTTCATGTGATTAGCTTTTAAGATGGATAATAAAATCTTTTATCGTGGTAGACAGCAGCAGTCAAATCTTCCTTTTAAAGTTTTTGAAGGTTATAGTTATTGTTGTTACAAAACTGTGAAAGACACCAGGTATGATTAATGCACAAATAATTTTTTAATAAATTTTTTTTTTTTTTTCATAATACATTACGCAAAATATCCATTTTACGATCTTTGAAGATTGCTGATAAAATTTTTTTAGATATATTTATTGATAATGTTACACAAAAATTTAATTTCTTCTATTTGTTCGTAAATAAGCTAATATTAACTTTAGATTCGTTTATCCTTTTGAAAATATCCTAATTATCTGTTGTATGTGCACGTATACCAAATATTTCATTGTATATACATGGTTTCGATTTTAATTCGTATGAAGAGTATACTTTAATTACTATTTAAAACTTTTTGAAAAATGAGGTTTTTTTAAATTTTAATATCGTCAGTAAAAATTTAAATCATACATGATTATACGTTTATATATATATATTTGGGTGTGTCAAAATAAAATGATTTTTTTTTTTTAAGGTCTCATAGTCTCAAAAGTTTCTTTGGGACAAAAAAAAAAATTCTCCTAAAAAATCAGCTCGATATCTCGAAAATTAAGCTAGCGGTTTACAAGTTCATTTTCCCATTTAAAATACATGTAATAAAATTTTTTTTTAGTTTTTCGAGAAAAAATCAACGAAAAAAATTTTTTTTCCAATTTTTAATTTCACACTCTTATAGGAAATTAAATTCCCTACAAAAATGTCCTGAATCGTCATGCTCGTAACTACAATATCAAAAAAGTTACAAGCTCCCAAAGTTAAAAAAAAAAATTTTTTTCTTTTAGGTATAATTATTGTTTTTACTTTTTTGTTGATTGGTGGTATTTTTTTCTTTTAATTTTAATTTCCAATCTTCTATACATAGCAATTTTTATGCAAGAAATATTTAAAAAATAATTTAAAACTGTGACGATTAACTTTTTTTTGTATTGGTGTCAATCACTCGATAAAATAGATTTTTTTATTATTATAATGTTCTGTAGTGGTTAAGTGAGGTACTAAAACGTTTTAAATTTGAAAATTTTATTGAAGATTTTATATAGAAGATTGGAAATTAAAAGTAGAAGAAAAAAATACCACCAATTAATAAGAAACAAGTAAAAATAATAATTATACATAAAAGAAAAATTAATTTTTTTTTTTTAACTTTGGGGGCTTGTAACTTTTTTTATATTCTAGTTACGAATATGACTATTCAAAACATTTATGTAGGGAATTTAATTTCCTATAGGAATGTGAAATTCAAAATTGGAAAAAAAACATTTTTCTTTGATTTTTCCTCGAAAAACTAAAAAAAAAATTTTTTACATGTATTTTAAATGGGAAAATGAACTTGTAAACCGCCAGCTCAATTTTCGAGATATCAAGCTGATTTTTTAAGAGAATTTTTTTTTTTTGTCTCAAAGAAACTTTTGATACTATGAGAACTTAAAAAAAAAATCATTTTATTTTGACACAACCAAATATATGTATAGAGAGAGAGAAAAATTTTTAAAAGATTCGAATAAAGTTACATGTTGTACGGTGATGATATAGCGAAAGCTGCAGAAAACAGATAATTTTATTTTTCAATTAATTCTATGCTTAAAAAAATAATAAGAATGAAAAATAAATGCATACTAAGAAACTTTTAGAATCTTTATACACATATTTTCAAATCATATTTTCTAATAATATGTCATTTGTTTATGAAGTGTAAAACATTGTCGTATGTTCGATGTTATCGATCTTATGTCATTTTTTCAAGGTTTTTCAAAATTCGAAAATTAAAAAATATCAAAAAGTTTTCACACTTGACTGTCAGTTGCTGGGGAATTTACTTGGAGATTTAAGAATGTCATTATTAAATTAAAAATGTATTTTTTAGCTATTTAAGATGCTGTGAACGTCGTTCTCTTCGCTGCGATGCTCATGGAAAATTTCAAAACGGTCAAATTTTTTTAACTACTAATCATAATCATGAAGGTGAACCAAAGCTAGAGCTGTACTATAATTTTCAGAAAGCTTTGTATTATGCTTCGATTTCGCAGCCTTATCAGTCTCTGCGACTGATTTATGATAATTTAAGTGTGATGTGAGTATATAATCTTGACTGGTTTTACTATCTACTTTCGTCCATTCATCTCTCTCTGCCATGACAAATATAGATCCCTTATTAAAAGAAACGATTAGAAACAATTAGAAAAAAACAATTTTAAATGCTTTTTAATGCTTTTAAATACTATAGAATCGCCCTTCTTATGGGCATTTAACATTGCAAATCGTTTCAAATCGTTTTTCTTAACCAGGGATACCTTTGTTTAGTACTATAAATTCTACTATGTCTGATACAATTTTTATATTTACTTAAGTTTGTTCGAAATTCATGCTGAGTTGGACTTTTCAATGGTTTTTTTTTCTCCTGAAACCGTAAACGAGGGGAGAGGAACGAAAATAAAAATTTTTTTTGCATAGATTCAATTTTTAAACTTATTGATTTATTGGACTAATTTACACAATTAAAATGATATAAATTCCAAGATTATTAATTCCGTGTTTCTTGTTATTTATTTTTATGTTTATAAACATCCGTTAAATTCATAAACAATGTTAATACCAGAAAATTTTTTTTCTGAATTATTATTATTATTATTATTATTATTATTATCATCATTATTATTACTATTATTATTATTATCATTATTATTATTTATTTTGAGATAAATCGAAATGTATAGAATGTGAAAAATTTATTCAACATGATACTTAGATAGTTTTAACATTAAAATTCAAAAACTTTAAATTACTTTCATACCCGGGTATTTATAAGTGCAGCAGTAGTATGTTGAATGTCAAAAAATGTTGTATCATGTAATTAATTTATAAAAAATAATTAGTTTAATTTAATCGATAAAATGTTACGAGAACGTAACACATATCGCAATTACTTTTTTTTTCAGTCATTATGAAGCAGCCATAAAGTACACGTGGGCCAAAATGCAGCCAATGATGACAAGTTGGCGTCGTAGTAATCAACTTCCTCACCCACCAATTCCCAATGATTTACTGCATTATGTTACTCTGCTAAGGATGCCTCAATGGGATCATCTACTGCGTTATTCGCAAGGCCATCTAAGTGTTTCAGCCCTTCAT
Organism: Microplitis mediator; assembly: GCF_029852145.1. Taxonomy (NCBI): domain Eukaryota; kingdom Metazoa; phylum Arthropoda; class Insecta; order Hymenoptera; family Braconidae; genus Microplitis; species Microplitis mediator. Next base: position 6,476,226 of record NC_079970.1, on the reverse strand, counting down.
GCACCTGATGGTGGCATTATAATAATATTTTTCGACTTAAATTTTTTGGCATCAATAATAACAACGACGCTCTTTATGGATGCTACTTTTAAAATGACCCCCAAAAAACCAAAAGTTTATCAATTTTTCACGATTATGGCGTTAATTAATAACAAGGTACAGACTGAAACAAATTATAAATTTAATTAGAGAATCTCTCTACTAAGAAATTAAAAAGTTCTGATCTTAAAGAATATTTTAATATCAATAACTGTAAGGTGACGATTTTTTGCTTCACACGTACTTTTGTTGGGCTAAATACTCTTTCCTAATATTTATTATTATTAAATATATATAGAACTACCCAGAGCTAAAGTCTACCCAATTTCTAATACATATCGAGTATTCCAAAAGTAACAGATATAAATTAAAAAATCGACAAAGAATTAAATTTTTATATATAATGCCTTTTAATATTATCGCAACTGATTTATTTGAATAAAAATATCTTTGTTATTTGATATTTATAAATTCCTAATGTTCCAATGCAATAATGTTATATCGTTCTATGAAATAAGACGAATCCGGGAAAAAAATTTGAAGCTACGGAAAACTGTGTGTGTGTGTGTGTTTGTGTGTGTGTGTGTGTTTGTGTGTGTTTGAAGATTTATTTGTTCTACGATATCTTTGATACGAATCAACCGATTTGAACGTTCTTAATGACAATCGAAAGGGCTCACTAAGACTTAAAATTGATTAGATTTTGGAGTCGATCGGTCACCTAGTTTACAAGTTATAGGAAAAATAAAAATTGAAAAATTTTTTTTTTCTTAGGTTTTTTGCGTATAACTCATAAGCCCGATTCGACTCAAAATGTTATTGGTTCTAAGGCTTGGTGAGCTTTTTCGATTGCCACCAAGAACGCTTGAATCGATTCATCGGTTCTAAAAAAATGAAAAGGACTTAACAATTTTGACATAAATGCAAAGTGGTGTCTTATTTTACTCCGGTTTCTCCCGTACTTGAAGCAATGCACTATTTTTATGTACTCTCAGAAACTCCTAAAACTATATAATTTTATAAAATTTTAATTATACAATCAACTTATTTTATTAAAGGCCTTGCCAATATGCTGGATGTTAATGTCAAAAAAGTCAGCATCAGCATACAAAACAGGATTATCCTACTTCAAAAATCATGGAGCACCGCACATTCAACCTCAAACAATAATGTCAGATTTTGAAGCATCACTGGATGTTGCTATTAAAGATCAATTTCCGGCAACTCTACACACTGGGTGCTACTTTCATTTTTGCCAGGTCAGTATGATTTATATAGGGCACACCACGTCACATCGACCACTTTTGATCCCGAGCCTTTTTAATCTGGTTGAAAATTTTTTTTCCTTTTCTACCCCGTCAAAATAATTTTTCAGGAAATTATCAAATTTTTTTACCCAACCCAAAAAAAGTTATAGGTATTTTGAACAAAAGGCTTTTATTTTTTTCAAATAGCTATAACTATTTCACAAATTGACTAATCAGGAATTTTTAGTTTGTCATAAGGGAATTTAACGTTCTACAAAAAAAGTCTCTTATCATTTCTTGATAAATCCATCTGTTAAAAAGTTATTGGAGCTCGAATTCAAGACTAAATTTCGAGATCTTTTTACTTTTCCGGTGAAACTATCGGACTTATCATGAAATGTCATAGAATATTTTTTGTAGACAATTTTATTTCCTACAAATTATCTCTGAGAAACTTTTTTTGAACTCTGCATTGTTTTCTAGTTATTTCCATTTTAATGTCAAGCTCTTAAAATCGATCAGAAGACTATTTTTTTAGGAGCTTGACATTAAAATGGAAATATATATAATATATATAATATATATATATATATATATATATATATATATATATATATATATATCATACAGAATGTATTTTTAAATAAATAGGCACTGATAAAAAGATTGAAGAAACTTGGACTGTTACGTTTAGTAAGCACTTGGAAATATGGCCAGATTATTATTAGGAAATTAATGGCACTGGCTTTGTTGCCTCCAAACGACGCCCTCCAAGGATACAACTGGTTAATAACGAATATTCCTGAAGATATTTATATTTTATTGCACGAATTTTTTTTGTATTTTTACAATCAATGGATTGTTAGAACTCCACCAACACTATGGAGTGTCCACGGCCATGAACAACGTACGAATAATTTTTCAGAAAGTTACCATAAAAAATCAAATATTCGTTTTGGCGTTCACCCGAATATATGGGACTTTACCGGTAAGAATAATCACTTAACTTATTACCCCTGATAGCCAGGGTTTCTCGTCCAAAAGTTGGTATTCATTAGTTTGCGACCAACTTGACGACAAGCTGTCGACAACTTTAGCATTTGCAATTTTTGGAGTACAAGTTACCGCCACTTTCTGAGAAAGTTGACGCCAGTATGGTGCCGCAACTGGAATGCAGGTTTCTGAGAACTTTCTCAGAAAGTGACCATCAACTTTTGAAGTATCAACTTTTGCGACCAACTTAGTGTCCAGTTGCGGCTGTAGTTTTACGCCAGTTTCTTGCCAACTTGGCTATCAGGGACAGTTAGAAAAAGTATCAAGAGTATTACAGAGTATTCCTGATAGCCAAGTTGCCCGCAACTTGTCGACAATCTACTGCCGCAACCTGTCGCCAAGTTGACCGCAAAAGTCAGCATTTTCATAAGTTGACGGCAACTTTCCGAGCAACTTGTCGACAACTTTCAGAGTTTCTGATCAGAAAGTTGGTGTATCTGAGTTGCGACCAACTTGACGACAAGTTGTCGACAACTTTCAGCTCGTGTAACTGTTGCCGACAACTTTCAGCTCGTGTAACAGTTGCCGACAACTTGGCTACAAGTTGCTCTGAAACTTGGTGACAGGTTGCGGCAGTAGATTGTCGCCAAGTTGCTGAGCAATTTGTAGCCAAGTTGTCGGCAACAGTTACACAAGCTGAAAGTTGTCGACAACTTGTCGTCAAGTTGGTCGCAACTCAGATACACCAACTTTCTGATCAGAAACTCTGGCTATCAGGGATCATAGATCATATAACGGGGATAGATATAATTTTAGTTTACTTGAAAAATTCTGAGTACAAAAAATATATTTTGCTTTTATGTTTAATTAATTGTTGAAAGTATTACTTTAAATAAGTAGTCCGTAAAAATTTCTCTAAATTAGAGGTGGGTAATTCCGGGAACATTCCGGATTGAACCTGGAACGTTTCCGGAGCGAAAAGGAACTAGTTCCTGGAATCATATCCGTGGAACTATTTAATGTTTTTGATTCTCATGAAGGTTCAGTATTTAGAACGTAGACATACAAAATATTCTAGTATGCACAACATTATGCTATGCGAATTATGTGTTTAAGACGCATTCACGGCGAACTATATTATTTTATACTAAATAGAGAATGAATTATGATTGGTATTCAACTCAAAGTTCCATAAGAAATCACCACTCAAAAATGATTCTGCTGCTTTACTGCTGTTGGTAATGACGGCAATGGCGGGCAAAAAAAAACTAGTGAGTATACTAAAGTGAATTTTGAGCAACGATCGAATACGTATCCGACAAAAGACATAGTTCATGGAACTATACAGGTCCGGAACTACCCACCTCTACTCTAAATACACAGCAAAAAATATTGTGTTAAAATTTCAACACTTTTTTTGTGTTGATTTTAAAGTAACACTTAATAAATGTTGATAATATTGATTTTTATACTAATTAACACTTTTAAAGTGTTGAAAAGTAAATCGATTAAAAATTTTAAAGTAACACAAAGAACTGTGTTGATTTGACACAAAATAATCAACACAAAAATTTTAACACGGATCGTTTTTAACACAGATACACAATATTTTTTACTGTGTAGTCTATAAAGTTCAGAAACATGGATACTTAATATTTTCATATATCTCTACCACTATTCAAACAGATCATTTATATTGTACAGCTAAAAAATTTCACGCCCTTCGATTTCAAAAAATATTGTTAAATATTGCTTTCAGACTTGACAGACACCAGTTATAAACTTGGTATAAATTGTATTATCAGAATGAAACGGTTAACTATTTTAAAATGTTATTTATAATGTATTTATTTATTATTTTTTTTTAACATCAGCTGTACACGTGAATATTATATTTGTTTAGTTATTGAATGATTTATTTTATTTTAGAAAATCTAACTCGTTTGCAAGCTATTACTCGAATAGAGTATGAATCGTTGCAAAATGGCGAAGATATAACAAGGTCAACTCGATCAGAGAATTTAGATATAAATATGAAAATTAAAAAAGCTTGGGATTTGTACAACAACAATATACTAGATATACCCAGTTTTTTGGCCTGCGCCAGCAATTTTTTGCGAGCTTTTCAAGGACATATCATTGACGACGAACCCAATCATCAGAACAATGTAGCAGGTACTTACAAAAATAATTTGATGTTAAAGATGTATAATAGCACGTTACTAATTCCAAAAGGACGTATTTATACGCTCTTTTGGTTTCAGGATATTCTCTACAGTAAAAAGGGCGTATAATTTATTTTCATTGACAATCATTTTGTAGACTTATTTCATTATAGATAAAAATTTTTATTTTTAATTTTGTTGCTAAAGAAAAAGTCTACAATACGATTAGCAATTAAAAGGAAAGTTATACGGCCTTTTGGTATTACACTTAGTGACTAAAGCCAAAAGGGCAAATAAAAATATGTCCTTTTGGAATTAGTGACGCGATGTACATTAAAACAGTAAAATGATTGAAAATTATATCAATTCATTATATCTATTCTTTATTGCAGATATTGACGCTAACAACATTGTTAATAATTACGATGACCACTTAATATTTTTAGAGTTAAATATAATGGAAATTCAATAACAATAAATTTTATGTAATTGTTAATTTATTGATCATAAAAAATCTTTTCCTTCAATTATTCGTTCTATTGAAACAATTTATTGTTTACTATTTAATTTATTTAGTGGTTTATATCTACTGTAATGTTTCGTAATTAACCATTTCATTAAGATTAATTTATTTAGTTCTTGTCAAAAATGAAGTTGTAATATTAAAAAAATTGCATTGTCATTATCTTCATTAATAATACCAAACAGTTATTAATTTAAAAAAAAAAAAAGAGTATAACGATTTGATGAATAAAAAATTAAAATTTTAATTAATCTCTACCTTTTTTATTTAACTATCACTCCACACAATCAATATTTTAAATAATAATGTTTTATAGCAGCTATGAATAAAGTCAAAACGATTATTGTTGGTGATTAAGGTTTGTATTTATATGAATATTAATAATATTACTTAAGTGATGTATGAAAATAATTGGAACATTTGATTTATCAAATGAAATGCTTAAAATTAAAAGAGTAAGATTAAATCAAATAATAATTAAAAAAAAAAAAACTCCAGCAGCATTTTTTCAAGTCGAGGAAACTTTAACAATCAAATTTTTTTTTTTTTACTTTTATTTGTAAGTGATTAGTAATATTTTGTAAGAATTAAATGCTCAAAATAAATAATTTGATAAAAAATAACTAATATTAAAATAATAATTAAAGCTATATTAGTTTTTAAAAACAAGTGCTTGTGATAAAAAAAAAAACATTCAAAAATAAGCGCAATAAAACTTTTTTTTAGCCCAAATATAAAACAAAATAAGTTTACTTCTTAAAAAAAAAAAAATTCTAAAGTCCCCTATTTTGAGTATCATTTTAAAATTACATTAGTTTTAATAAAATTTAACAAAATAGAATATTTTTTTTTTTTTTTTTTTCAATTTTCAAATAACAAATTTAACAATTTTCTAGAAGATGACAATTTAAATTGTAAAATAATATTGAAAAAATATAATTTTATACATGATTTTTTACTTTAATTTTTATTTTTTAATAAATTTTCAAGTATACAATTATTTTGATGTTATAAATTTTGTATGCTTAATTAAAATTATATTATATTTTAAGAATTATTTTAATCAGTTTCATCGATAAAAGTGTTTAACAACTTTTTAAAATAAATTTGTACCGTAATTAAAAATTTTAAATATTTAATGAATTTATATTGTTTTAGTTTTTTATTATTATCTTATCTTATCTTATCTCATAGAGTTATCATTCGAAATCTAACTTACCAACATAAAAGCGCAATTTACAGCAGTCGGTATCAATTGTAAAGATTGACGTGTACAGAGTCTAGATTGTCTTTGTATTATCGCTCAATCATGCCCGGGCGTAAACTAGTATTCTCTCCACAAATGTGACTTGTAAATATCTTACTTCATTCTATTATTAGCATAAATTGTTGCAACATCCCAATAAGTATAGTTTAAAGTGTATTTAGCTTTGCATATTGTTACCTTTTCAATATACTCTAACTTTTATGTCTAGCCAAAAGATCATATTTAATTACAAATTGATTTACTAAACTTCTATTAATTCTTATTCGTAACTACTTCTAATTGAATTACGAATTTAGGTAACGGAAGTAATACGTTGTTTATTTACTATATGTTTGACGTAAAAAATCTCCAATTATAAGATAGTGTCGCGTTTTGAAAGTTGGTATTATTATTGTACCGTTTTCACCAGTCATATAGATTTAATAATATGGTATTTAAACTAAAATTATTCTATGTATGTTCTTCTCAATCAAATACTTTCATTGCTTGAATTCTATTCGCAATGTAATCTTTCTCACTGTAGTACTACATTAAAAAGTATCTACAATTTTTGTTTCTGTAATATTACAGTCATTCGGACAAAATCACGGCACCCATATATATATATATATATATATATATATTATATCTATAATATGAATGTTAATATGGCTGACAACTTGCAGTTTTTTAGGTTGTACAAACTTCATCCTAAAAGCTAGTTTGTACAAATCGTATGAAAAATAAAAAATTGTTGGACATCAGACTTGTATACGATAATTATAGTTTGAAAAAAGTAAATATGTTTTAATAATAGATTGACAAGAAGTTATGATAAGAATTTCAGAGTTGGATGCAGTATTATTAAGTCATATGACTAGGTGCGATGACACAACAATGATGCCAACTGATATAGAACGATGTAAACTGTATGGTTTTTTTATTATAATATAAAGATACTGTAAAACCATATTGTGAAGAAGTCCGTATGTTTAAATTGTAAATTTATTTAGAACGATTATGGTGAAAAAATCGTAAGCAATTGTAAGAATTATAGTATGGTTCAAAAAGTTTATGTCAATTACTTTAAAAAAGTGCGGAGTTGATGGAACAGTTGACATGTAAAAAAAATTAGCTACAGAAATGATCATATTGAAACGCAAAACAAGTTTGAACCAATGACAGTTTGGCGCGTAGTGGTTGAGACGCATAGCTAGTTGTCGAGATTGATAGTTTGTTATTTGCATAGTTAGAACGAAAGTGTGTAGGTATCTGAAGTCTCCTTTGTGTTTACGTGTCGATTAAGTACCGACCGTCGTGATTGGATTTTGCTAACGATAAAGTAATTTTCAAATGATAAATCAAAGATAGAAAGAGATAGTAACATGACAAGTGATATAACTATCTCTTTCTATCTTTGATTTATCATTTGAAAATTACTTTATCGTCAGCAAAATACACTCACGACGGTCGGTACTTATTCGACACGTAAACACAAAGGAGACTTCAGATACCTACACACTTTCGTTCTAACTATGCAAATAACAAACTATCAATCTCGACAACTAGCTATGCGTCTCAACCACTACGCGCCAAACTGTCATTGGTTCAAACTTGTTTTGCGTTTCAATATGATCATTTCTGTAGCTAATTTTTTTTACATGTCAACTGTTCCATCAACTCCGCACTTTTTTAAAGTAATTGACATAAACTTTTTGAACCATACTATAATTCTTACAATTGCTTACGGTTTTTTCACCATAATCGTTCTAAATAAATTTACAATTTAAACATACGGACTTCTTCACAATATGGTTTTACAGTATCTTTATATTATAATAAAAAAACCATACAGTTTACATCGTTCTATATCAGTTGGCATCATTGTTGTGTCATCGCACCTAGTCATATGACTTAATAATACTGCATCCAACTCTGAAATTCTTATCATAACTTCTGGTAAATCTATTTTTAAAACATATTTACTTCTTTCAAACTATAATTATCGTATACAAGTCTGATGTCCAACAATTTTTTATTTTTCATACGATTTGTACAAACTAGCTTTTAGGATGAAGTTTGTACAACCGTTTTTTAAATTTTTGAATAAATGAATAAAATGCAAGTTGAATAAAAAAGTGCGTACTTAGATAATTTAAAAATTAGTGCGCGCACTTTTTTAAATTTCATTATTTTAAATGATAGTAAAGTTAGCGGACATCTGACAATTTTTAAAACTTTGAAATAATAAATTAAAATGTTTATAAAGTGAAAATTAAAAAATGCATTTTTAGACAATTCAAAATTCAGTACATGAATTTTTTTTAATTTTATCATTTTAATTACTTAATTTTCTACATGTAATTAAAAAATTGTCTTATGTCTGCTACATTTACACTTATTTATTTTAATTCATTAATTTATTTATTTCAAATTTATAAATTGTCTCATATCCGCTTCATTCACATGAGTGTAAGTGTAACTGACAAATGTTTGTAATTTCTATATAAATAATGTTTTTTTTTTATTGTTATTCAAATTACAATACTAAGAAAACAAAATTCTATATTAATTCTTAGGAATTCGCATCCCAGGTAACAGAATTAAAAATTTTTTATAAGGGAAAAAAAATAATGACCATAAAATTTTTCTTATTAATTTTTAATAAATGAACTATTAGTTTTATTAATTCTGTTTCATAATTTTGAATGACAAATAATCATCTTGGTACAAAAATAAATAAATTTTAATTCAATCTGGTCTTATTGTTGATTTTTTTTTTTTATTCTGAAACCAAAGAGTCACATCTTCTTCGAATTCTTTATAGTCTTCATCAATATTTTTTAATGTCTCTGAAATAATAACCAAAATAATAGCTCATTAGTAGTCATACACAGAAGAGACAAATCTCCACTGAAAGTAAAAATTCTTGGTTTAAGAAAATATTTTTGAAAACCTAAAATTTCTAGGATAAAGTAGACATTTTCTCTGGCCAAGATAAATTCTCTTGGCTCAAGAAAATCTTGACTTGGTTCCCAAAACGTTTGTCTTTTAAAATATTTTCTGACTCAAGATTTTTCTGTGTATGATATCGTATAAAATTTTTAATTGAAAAACAAATAGAACAAAATTACTATCAATTTTTTTTATAATTGATGAGTCTTTAATTTCAATTCCACTCCACCCATCCCAGGAACACTGAGCTGCTAACTGATTTGAAAATACTGCTCCTAGAATCTTCGAAACACTTTCAGTCAAGTTTTCATCATCAGTTAAAATGATAATTAGTTCTTTCTGCAAAGTAAAATAAAATCAATTATTAGTTGTGAGCGTCTCATAAAATCAGCGAAGTTAAACGTTGATGATTTACAAAAGCTTGCGATATTGCGTCCTCAGCCATGTAAAGTTTTTCAAATTTTCTCAGACTTTTAGGATTCTTGATAGGCAAAAGAGCTCCTAAAGTTGATGTATTTACATCGGCTTTTAATGTTTTTTTTATCTCTTCTATGGCCTGAATCATTTTTTTTTGATTGTCAAGCGAATTGCTAGCATGTGAATCAAGGCTGGATTGCAAATCTTCTAGAATTTTACTAGTTTCCTCGTATCGTTCTGTAATAATTTGTAAAAAAATACTATCAATTACCCCTATATTTTTTTCGCAATAGTAAAAAAAAGTTTAAAGTTAAAAGTAATCAGTCAGTCTAAACTGTTAACAGTAGAGATTTTGAATAATAGCATTTTATTTTTGATAATAACTTAGTTTGTAATTTTATTATAGTCGAAATTTTCATTGAGAGAGTTTCAAAGAGAGTTAATATTTTATACGAAAGATCATTGTTTGAGTAGAAATGTGGCAGTAGACTTTGACCAGGTGGATATATTGAACTCACCTTCTTCTGTGTCTTCCCAATTAAAATGAAACGCTTTGTCATTAGCATCATTAAATGTTTCTAAATTTAAGATTTCATAAAAAATAATTAATTTTCAACCAGTAAATTCAGTTAAGAATAAAAATTATAGCTCACCATAGTCAGTAAAATAGACACCATCAAGAGGACGCAAATACCACTCCTTAGACGAGCTATTAAATATGATTTCATTTTTCGCTTTATGCTCGAAATTAATATCTGGCCACCAACATTCCTTTTTGTCGTCAGTAACCCATAACTCAGGAACTCCCACCCATTTATTTGAATAAGCGTCTTTTAGCCTAACCACTGCGAATTGTCCCATTTTTCATAAAAATCTAAACAAAATAACTAGAGTTATTATTTCATAATATTTATTTCAACGTATGAATAATTTTTCATAATTTGTAATTTTCATTTACTGGTTATATTTTTTATAAGATGCAAAAAATGTATGATCTCTGTATAACAGCAGAATGAAAAACTAAATCTCCTCGCTAAATCATGATACTGAAGTTAGCCGACGTCTAATAATTTTTGGTTTTTTTTCAACAGATAAATTATAAAAAAAAATATTTGAAGAACTTACACGCACCTGTAGTTTTTTTAAATTTTCTATTTGATCTGCATATTTTTAGTTTTTACTTTTTTGTAATTGATTTGTTGAAAAAAAAATCAAAAAATTTTTAATTGTCTGCGAACTTCGGGATCATGATTTTGCAACACATCAATTACAAAAAAATGAAAAAAAGCACATGTAGGAAATTAAAAAAACTACAGCTGCAATTTTTTCGAATATTTTTTTTTTCATAATTTATCGATTAAAAAAAAATCCAAAAATTATTAGACGTCGGGTAATTTCACGATCATTGCAAAATCCATGTGCGTCTCAGAAACCTCTGTGTCGACAAACTGATTTTCGATTGTTTGTTCGACTTGAGGTATATTTGAATTGTTTTAATATATTTTCTTTACTATAAATAATTTTTATTTATTTATTTGAAATTTTTATTACCGTTTATATATTTTGTAAAGATGCAATAAATTTAAAGTCTTTCTTCGTAAATACAAACAAGACAAACTCTGCATGCGCGTCTAGAACTCATTTGTTTTACCAATAGCACAATTTTCAGTTGGTATTCACCTATACGTCAGTTGGTATCACTGTAACAATATATATATATATATATATATATATATATATATATATATATATATATATATATATATATATATATATATATATAATATGAATGTGAATGTGGCTGACAACTAGCAGTTTTTTAAATTTTTGAATAAATGAATAAAATGCAAGTTAAATAACAATTAAAAAGTGCGTACTTAGATAATTTAAAAATTAGTACGCGCACTTTTTTAAATTCCATTATTTTAAGTGATAATAAAGTTAGCGGATATCTGACAATTTTTAAAACGTTGAAATAATAAATTAAAATATTTATAAAATAAAAATTAAAATATGCATTTTTACACGGTGAAAAATTTCCACTCAATTTTACTATGGGTGCATCGTAACGCTGGACTATAAGAAAACTGGTACAAAATTTACAAGTGTTCCATAGTAAACGTAGGCGCAGATTACACGATTGTGGCCTATGCGCATACGTTTACTATGGGCCACTTGTAAATTTTGTACCAGTTTCTTATAGTCCAGCGTTACGATGCACCCATAGTAAAATTTAGTGGAAATTTTTCACCGTGTAGACAATTCAAAATACAGTACATGCATTTTTTAAAATTTTATTTTTTGAATTATTTGATTTTTTAACATGTAATTAAAAAATTGTCTTATGTCGGTCTGCTACATTTACACTTATGTATTTTAATTCATTAATTGATTTATTTCAAATTTATAAATTGTCTCATATCCGCTTTATTCACATGAGTGTAAGTGTAACTGACAAATGTTAGTAATTTCTATATAATTTTTTTTTTTATGTACTTTTGATACAAATAGTATTTTTATTATTATTCATTAATTAACAAAACGTAAACAAAATAATATAGTGATAATAATTCTATGGTTATAAAAATATATTATGAGTTAATTTATACATATGTTGATATTGTTATACAAATTACAATACTAAGAAAAAAAAATTCTATATCAATTCTTAGGAATTCTCATCCCAGGTAACAGTGTTAAAAATTTTTTATAAGGGAAAAAAAATAATATGACCATAAATTTTTTCTTAATAATTTTTAATAAATCAATTATCAGGTTTATAAAAACTGTTTCATAATTTTGATTAAGAAATAATCATCTTAGTACAAAAATAAATAAATTTCAATTCAATCTGGTGTTATGACTGATTTTCTGTTATTCTGAAACCAAAGAGTCACATCTCTTTCGAATCCTCCATAGTTGGCATTAATAGTTTTCAATGTCACTGAAATGATAACAAAAATAGTTGCTAATTAGTATATATGCATATATTTATGATATATGAAATTTGAAATTGAAAAACGAATAGAGTATTACCATCAATTATTTTTATAATTGACAAGTCATTGATCTTAATCCCGCTCTGTCCATCCCAGGAACACTGAGCTGCTAACTGATTTGAAAAAACCGCTCCCAGAATCTTAGAAATACTTTGATTGATGTTTTCATCATCAGTTAAAATGATAATCAGTTCTTTCTGCAAAGTAAAATAAAATCAATTATTAATTCTGAGCGTCTTATTAAATCAGCGAAGTAAAACTCTGATGATTTACCAAAGCTTGAGATAACCAGCCCTCAGTCATGAAAAGTGTTTCAAATTTCCTCAGATCTTCGGGATTCTTGATAGGCAAGAAAGCTCCTAAAGTTGATTTATTTACATCAACTTGATTTTTCGAGGCTTCTAATATTTTTTTTATCTCTTCTATGTCCTTTGTGATTCCTTCTTGCTTGTAATACAAAGCAGCGTAATTTGAATTAAGTTTGAAGTCCATAGCGTTTAACTTTATGTCAGTTTCACTGTATCGTTCTGTAATAATTTGTAAAAAAATTTTATCAACTACCCTTATATTTTTTTGGTAATAGTAAAAAAAAAGAAGCCAAAAGTTTATCTATCAGTCTGAACTGTTGACAGCAGAGATTTTAAATAATATTTTATTTTCGGTAGTAATTTTATGGTGATCGACATTTTTGTTGAGAGAGTTTCAAAGAGGATGAACATTTTATACGAGAGATAGTTTTCTAAGTAGAAGTGTTGCAGTAGACTTGGACCGGGTGGATACATGCGCCGTAAAAAATAAATTATTAAACTTACTGTCTTCTAAATCTTGACGATTAAGATCAGCCGCTTTTTCTTCAGCATCATGAAGTGTTTCTGAGTTTAAGATTTAATAAAAAATAATAAATGTTTAACTTGTAAATTTGGTTAAGAATAAAAATTGTAACTCACCATAGTCAGTATCATAGACATCTCCAACAGGACGCAAATTCCATCCCTTAGAAGAGCCATTAAATATAATTTCAAATACAGTTTTAAAGTAAACATCATTATCTGGCCACCAACATTGGTCTTCATTTTTAGTAACCCACGATTCAGGAACTGCCGCCCATTTATCATCATTTTTATCTTCTAGCCTAACCACTGCGAATTGTCCCATTTTTCATAAAAATCTAAACAAAATAACTAGAGTCATTATTTAATAATATTAATTTCAAAATATTTAGTATATTGTTATACTTGATAATTTTTATTACTGCTTATATTTTTTATAAGATGCAAAAATTTATGATCTCTGGTCAACAGCAGAACGCAAAACTAAATCTCCTCGCTAAATTCACGTGCGTCTCAGAATCTTCTCAGAGATGGGTGTCGACAAACTGATTTTCGATTGTTTGTTCGACTTGAGGTATACTTGAATTGTTTGAATATATTTGCTTTACTATAAATAATTTTTATTTATTTACTTGAAATTTTTATTACCGTTTATATATTTTGTAAAGATGTAACTAATTTATAGTCTTTCTTCATAAATACAAACAAGACAAACTCTACATGCGCGTCTAGAACGAATTTGTTTTACCAATGGCGCAATTTTTAGTTGGTATTCTCCTATACGTCAGTTGGTATTGTTGTGACATATGACTAACGCATAATAACAATGGTAACAAAAAAAAAAAACACGATATATCAATTCTTAGGAATTCTCATTCCAAGTAACAGAATTAAAAATAATTTTTGATAAAGGAAAAAAAAATAATATGACCGTAAAATTTTTCATGATAATTTTTAATAGATCAACTATTAGGTTTATAAATTCTGTTTCATAATTTTGAATAACAAATAATCTTCTTAGTACAAAAATAAGTAAATTTTAATTTAATATGATACTGAAGTTAGCAGACGTCTACTAATTTTTGGATTTTTTTTTAGACGATAAAACATAAAAAAAAATATTTGACAAAATTGAACCTGTAGTTTTTAAAATTTTCTACTTGTGTATATTTTGATTGTATTTTTTTTTAAATTGATTTGTTGGAATACGAAAATTCAAAAATTTTTAAATGTCTGCTAACTTCAGTATCAGAATTTAATCTGGTGTTATCGCTGATTTTTTTTTATTCTGAAACCAAGATTCTGCTGCTCGTTCGAATTCTTCATAGTTTGCATTAATATTTTTTAATGTCACTGAAATAATAACAAAAATAATTGCTAATTAGTAGTCATACACAGAAAAAAAATTCTCGACTGAAAGTGAAAATTTTTGATTCAAAAAAATTTTTTTGAAAACCTCAAGTTTCTAAGATAAAGTACGATATTGAAGTTAGCAGACGTCTAATAATTTTTGAATTTTTTTTTTAGACGATAAACTATAAAAAAAAAAATATTTGAAAAAATTGCACTTGTAGTTTTTTTAATTTTCTATGCGTGGATATTTTTAATTTTTATTTGTCATTGAATTTTTGAAAAAAAAAAATCAGAAAATTACTGTCTGCTAACTTCAGGATCATAGATAAAGTAGATATTTTCTCCGGCCAAGATAAATTCTCTTGGCTCAAGAAAATCTTGACTTCGTTCCCAAAACGTTTGTCTTTTAAAATATTTTCTGACTCAAGATTTTTCTGTGTATGATATGGTATAAAATTTTTCATTGATAAAGAAATAGAACAAAATTACCATCAATTTTTTTAATTATTGATGAGTCTTTAATTTTAATTCCGCTTTGCCCATCCCAGGAACACTGAGCTGCAAACTGATTTGAAAAAACTGCTCCTAGAATCTTCGAAACACTCTCAGTCAAGTTTTCATTATCAGTCAAAATGGCAATAAATTCTTTCTGCAAAGTAAAACAAAATTAATTATTAACTGTGTGAGTGTTTTTTAAAATCACTCAGTTAAACTAATGATTTACAAAAGCTTGCGATATCGCGGTCTCAGTCATGAGTCGTGATTCAAATGCTTGCAGATTTTCAAGATCCTTGACAGGCAAAAGAGCTGCTAAAGTTAATTTATTTTCATGATATATATCAGCTTGATTTTGCAGAGCTTTCAATATCTTTTTCATTTCTTCAAAATCCTGATCCATTTTCCTTTGCTTGCAAAACATAGTGCCATAGTTTGAATCAAGCTTGGTTTCCACAACACACAGCTTTCTATTAATTTCGTTGTATCTTTCTGTAATGATTTGTAAAAAAATATTATCAACTACCCCTATATTTTTTTCGTAATAGTAAAAAAAAAGTTGAAAGTTGATCAGTCAGTCTGAACTGTTGACAGCAGAGATTTTAAATAATATTTTATTTTCGGTAGTAATTTTATTGTGATCGACATTTTCATTGGGAAAATTTCAAAGAGGATGAATATTTTATACGAGAGATAATTCTTTAGGTAGACATGTTGCAGTAGACTTGGATCGGGTGGATATATTGAACTCACCGTCTTCTAAATCTTTACGATTAAGATCATCAGCTTTTTCTTCAGCATCATCAAGTCTATCTACATTTAAGATTTAATAAAAAATAATAAATATATAGCTAGATAAATTTAGTTAAGAATAAAAATTATAACTCACCATATTCAATATGATAGACACCTCCAACAGGACGCAAATCCCATCCCTTAGAAGAGCCATTAAATATAATCTCATTTTCCGCTTTACGCTGAACATCGTTATCTGGCCACCAACAATTGTCATCATTTTCAGTAACCCATAAGTCCGGAACTCCCTCCCATTTATTTTCATCTTTGTCTTCTAGTTTAACTGCTACGAATTTTCCCATTTTTCCATAAAAATCTAAATAAAAATAACTAGAATTATTATTTACTAACATTAATTTCAAAATATAGAGTATATTTTCATACTTGATAATTTTTATTACTGCTTATACTTTTTATCAAGATGCAAAAAATGTATGATCTTTTTCAAGAGCACAAAGCAAAGCTAAATCTTGCTGAATCAACGTGCGTCTCAGAAACCTCTCAAAGATTAGCGCCGACAAACTGAATTTTTATATTTTTGTTCATAAAAACCGTTTGTTCGTCGATTGTTATCAATAGTACACCTGGATTTATTGTTTGTTCGACTTAAGGTTCAGAATCATTTTAATGAATTTTCTTTACCAACCGTACGTACAGTTCTCAATCTCAGTGTACTTCAGCTGGTACTTTTTCACAACAAAAATGACTAACGCACAATAAAATATCAACAAAAAATTCTACATTAATTTTTATAAATTTTCATCCCAGATTTCATTTCATTCGAAGAAAAATAATTCTTATAAATTTAAAAATGATCGTTTATTTTTTCCAAAAAAAAAACGCTCATACATTTTTTCAAATGAATACAAAAGTATAACAATCCAACAGCTTTCCTGTAAATTCCTGCAACAAACAAATAAATAAAAATAAATGTAATCTATTGTATTAAAATTAAACAGCTGACATAAATGCGCGCGCAGAATTCCAACGAGCACAGCAACAACATCATTATCAAATTTTAAAAAGACCAGCTGTAAAATTGATGCGTCAGATTTTTTTCTTTACACCAACAAGTTTTATCCTGCACATACTTGTTCAAGCCAACATAAATTATTTACGTTGTCTAGTTGCTTTTACTGTCAGTCATACAGTTCAACACCCAGTTAGTCATTCTTTAATTCTTTATAAATATCAATTTATATCTACCATACACTCACGTGGGATTTTTAAACTTGTATAATAAAATATATTGTATACAACGATATTGACATGTGTGAGTGTGTGATATCCTACGTCGTACACAAAAGTCAATAGTTCGATTTAAGTCTTGAGTCATGATGTCATGTAGAGACTGTAGTTACACAAATAATTAAAATAAATAATTATACTTGTATCCTTGCTGAGTAATTATAGATTTTTTCCATGTATTTATATCTAAAATAAATATCAGATTATGTTGTATATTTATTTTATACATAATAAATTTGTACGAATAGAACTGCCATCTTGTTGGATGATGATGCAACCTGAGTGTTTATCAATTTCTACATTAACGCAGCTGCTGGTATTTAAATCTCGTGTGTGGTTGTAGTGACCTTTGTTTTATTTTTTATCCAACGATACAGTTATGTAAAATAAGATCGCAGTATCTAGAATAATAAATATATAAATAATTAATTATTTTTTTAATTTATTAATTAACTTAATGTGTGTAAGTGCGCATGTTTTTTTTATACTGATTTTTTTAAATTTTAAAAAATCAACTCCTGTCTGTTAGTCGTATATGGGCGGTAATATGTTGGACCCACGGCGAAAGTCATATCTCCTCTTTTCCCCTCGTCCCTCGTATCCGAGTATTTCGAACGGTGACTGCGACGTTGCCAGATTTTAAGTGGAGTTCTGACGGTTAAAACTTGAGAGTTATCTTAAACTAAAGAAATCGCGCGCCGGAAAAACCACAAGTCTAAACACGTGTCCTAAGCTTTGTCATTTTTTAAAATCAACCCCTAGGCATGATTCAGCGGTTCGTACAAAAATATTATTCAAGTATGGACACGTTTAATTTTTTATTTATTCTTTGGTTGTCTGTCCATATGTTGACCCATTTTCTCTGGTCTGAAAGAACACGCAGATTTTTATAAAATTATGATCTTGAAGTTGGAAATTATAATAAAGTCAGCAGACAATTAACAATTTTTGAATTACTTTTTTAACAATTTAATTTAAAAAAAAAAAATAAATAAAATAAAAATATGCACATGTAGAAAATGAAAAAAGCTGTAGGTGCAATTTTTTGAAATATTTATTTTTTTATAATTTATCGTTTCTTAAAAAATCGAAAAATTATCCGACATCGGTTAACTTGGGTATCATAAAAGTCGTGTTTTGCATTTTTTTTTTAAGTGGGTAAGGTCTTTGTCAAAATTATAAAATATTTATAAGTTGGATATGTTAATTAACTTTATAGATCAGGTTTTAAATATCAATTTATTTTTAGGCCCAGACAATGAATATTTTGAATGTAAATATTAATACTCACGATTATTTAAATTTTATTTTGTTTAATAAAAAAATATTTTATAAAATAATAAATGATATTTAAAAAAAAAAAAAAAAAAATGCTGCGACTCGGATTCGAACCGAGACCTCCAGATTAACGTGCCGCCTACGTGGGTATTTCCTGATCGAACTCCTGAAAGAATGTTCTTGGAAGATGATGATTAGATGGTAAAGCGGTTAAACGTGGGTTAACGATGTTCTGTTAACACAAGAAGATTCCTTGAGGAGTTCAACCAGGACAGTGCTATCCTGCATAGAAGCAGGACGATGAAAACGAGTGCAATTAAGCTAACCTTACCTAGATACCTCACGCAGCCAAGATGGAATCGTTCTGGCGCGTTACCAATTTCGCCACCGCAGCTTCGAAAACTTGCTCGTTTCTTAAACTACTTAAACCTAAACCTCAAGAATTCAGAGTGGGGGGTGCCATAAATCCATACATTGACTATAGATCTATCGTTATCAAACTATAGATTTCCCAATATATTTTTAAAATAATTTATAATGTAATCAATAAATTTTATTATCAGCAAAAAATTTATTAATAGTTCATCTAAATTTCCCAAGCTTTAATTTTTTGATTTAAAAAAAAAAAAAAAAAAAAATTGTTCTTCACTCGGGCGCGAATCCATTACCTGAGAACTTGAGAAGGCACCACTAGTGTAACCGCCTGAAAAAAAAATGATTTTTGGGAATTAAAAAAAAAAAAAAACTGCATGAAATGTAATGTTTTCAGGATATCTTTATAAATATATAATAAATATGTGATAAAATTTTTAGACCAAAAAATTGAAAATTCAGCGAGTTATTCGCAATCTTCCAAAGCTTAAAAAAAAAAGTTCCCCTACTGCTGCAGTGATAGCGATTTTCACAGTCCATGAAATAAAAAAAACCAAAAAGTTTATGAAACTAAAAGATATCTCCCATATCATGACGCTTGGGCTAAGGAACAATTGAAATTTAACAAAATTGAGTTTTAAAAAAAATTTCGCACGAAAATTTGATTATCTTCGGCCTGACAAAATTACATTTTCTATTCGATCGGAAAACTGGAGGTTTATGGAATGGAGAAATATATACAAAAGAAGCTACAATTCGAATCAAATTGATTCGATGATGTGTCTTCGAGTTATAACCAACAATTTCGAAAAATGTATTTTTGAGAACCGATAAGAGACTGCTCTTCAGTTGGCTGTAACTCAAAAAAACTATTTGAAATACGCACTAGAAATTTTAGTATGTTATTTTTGAAGGTATAGACTATCGACACAGACAAAAAAAAAAATTTGATTTTTTCAAAATTTCACTTTGTGATCCCCCTTAAGGAATTATAATTTAATGAAAGGTAAATTGGACATGATATATTTCTTCAGTACAAAATTACAAAATTAGAAAAAAAAAAAAAAAAATATGCTGCGGCTCGGATTCGAACCGAGATCTCCAGATTAACGTTGGGGACCGTACGTGGGTATTTACCTGATCGAACTCCTGAAGGAATGATCTTGGATGATAATTAGATGGTAATGCGATTTACGTGGGTTAACGATGTTCTGTTAACACAAGAAGATTCGTTGAGGAGTTCAACCAGGTCAAAGTGCTATCCCGCTGGTGCAAACAGGACAATGAAAACGAGTGCGATTAAGTACTAGTCACAGCCATACCACACGCAGGCAAGATGGAATCGTTCTGGCGCGTTACCAATTTCGCCACCGCAGCTGCGGAAACTTGCTCGTTTCTTAAACTACTTAAGCCTAAACCTACAGAATTCAGAGTGGGGGGTGCCATAAATCCATACATTGACTATAGATCTATATCCTAATCAAACTATAGATTTCCCAATATATTTTTAAAATAATTTATAATAAAATTAATGAAGTTTTTTGACGTGAAAAAATTTATCAATAATTCATCTGAATTTCCCAAGCTTTAATTTTTTGATTTAAAAAAAAAAAAAAAAAAAAATTGTTCTTTACTCGGGCGCGAATCCATTACCTGAGAACTTGAAGAAGCACCACTAGTGTAACCGTCCGAAAAAAAGATGATTTTTGAGATTGAAAAAAAAAAAAAAAAAAAAAAAACTACTGCATAGAATGTTGTAATGTTTTGAGGATATGTTTGTAAATATATAATAAATATATGATAAATTTTTTCGATCAAAAAATTGAAAATTCAGCGAGTTATTCACAATCGCCCAAGGCTTCAAAAAAAAAGTTCCCCCACTGCTGCCAGTGATAGCGATTTTCACAGTCCATGTAAACAAAAAAACCAAAAAGTTTATGAAACTAATCGATATCTCCCATATCATGACGCTTGGGCTAAGAAACAATTGAAATTTAACAAAAATAAGTTTTAAAAAAAATTTCAAATTTCGCGCGAAAATTTGCTTATCTTTGTCCTGACAAAATTACATTTTCTATTCGATCGGAAAACTGGAGGTTCATGGAATGGAGAAATATACAAAAAAAAACTATAATTTGGATCAAATTGATTCGATGATTTGTCCTCAAGTTACAACTGCAACAATTCCGAAAAATGTATTTTTGAGAACCGATAAGAGACTGCCCTTTGGTTGGCTGTAACTCAACAAAATTATTCGAAATACGGACTAGAAATTTTAGTATGTTATCTTTGATGGTCTAGGCTATCAAAACATACAAAAAAAAATTTGAATTTCTAAAATTTCACACTGAAATCTCCTTTAAGGAATTATAATTTAATGAGAGGTAAATTCGACATGTTATACTTCTTTAGTACAAAATTACACGATTGAAAAAAAAAAAAAAAAAGAAAAAAATATGCTGCGGCTCGGATTCGAACCGAGACCTCCAGATTAACGCTGCCCCATACGTGGGTACTTCCTGATCGAACTCTTGAAGGAATGATCTTGGACACTGCATAGGACCAAGATGTTAAGAACAGAAGCTGCGGATGTTATTTGGATCCAAGATTATTCGTTGAGGAGTTCAACCAGGATGGAGTGCTATCCCGCTGAGGCAAACAGGACAATGAAAACAAGTGCAATTAAATTTAGAATGAGTCTTATCACAAATACCACACGTAGGAAAGATGGAATCGTTCTGGTGCGTTACCAATTTCGCCACCGCAGCTGCGGAAACTTGCTCGTTTCTTAAACTACTTAAACCTAAACCTCAAGAATTCAGAGTGGGGGGTGCCATAAATCCATACATTTACTATAGATCTATCGTTATCAAACTATAGATTTCCCATTATATTTTTGAAATAATTTATAATATAATTAATAAATTTTATTGTCGACATAAAATTTATCAATAATTCAACAAAATTTTCTTAACTTTAATTTTTTAATAAAAAAAAAAAAATCGTTCTTTACTCGGGCGCGAACCCACTACCTCAGAACTTTGAAACAATCAAACTTTAATGTGAGGTAAATCGGACATGATATATTTTTCTAGCACAAAATTACAAAAAAAAAAAAATGCTGCGGCCCGGATTCGAACCGAGACCTCCAGATTAACGCTGCCCCATACGTGGGTACTTCCTGATCGAACTCCTGAAGGAATGATCTTGGATACTGCATAGGACCAAGATGTTAAGAACAGAAGCTGCGGATGTTATTTGGACCCAAGATTATTCGTTGAGGAGTTCAACCAGGACGGAGTGCTATCCCGCTGAGGCAAACAGGACAATGAAAACAAGTGCAATTAAATTCGGATTGAGTCTTATCACAGGTACCACACGTAGGAAAGATGGAATCGCTCTGGTGCGTTACCAATTTCGCCACCGCAGCTGCGGAAACTTGCTCGTTTCTTAAACTACTTAAACCTAAACCTACAAAATTCAGAGTGGGGGTACCATAAATCCATACATTGACTATAGATCTATCGTTATCAAACTATAGATTTCCTAAGTATTTTTTAAATAATTTATAATGTAATCAATAAATTTTATTATCAGCAAAAAATTTATTAATAGTTCATCTAAATTTCCCAAGCTTTAATTTTTTGATTTAAAAAAAAAAAAAAAAAAAATTGTTCTTTACTCGGGCGCGAATCCATTACCTCAGAACTTTGAGACAATTAAACTTTAATGTGCGGTAAATCGGACATGTTATATTTTTCTAGCAGAAAATTACGAAAAAAAAAAAAAAATATGCTGCGGCTCGGATTCGAACCGAGACCTCCAGATTAACGGCGCGCCTACGTGGGTATTTCCTGATCGAACTCCTGAAGGAATGATCTTGGACTGGATTAGATGGTGATATGAGAGAATGCTTAACGATGTTCTGTTAAAACAAGAAGATTCGTTGAGGAGTTCAACCAGGACAAAGTGTTATCCTGCGTGGAAGCAGGACGATGAAAACAAGTGCAATTGAGCAAATCATACACACCACACGCAGGAAAGATGGAATCGTTCTGGCGCGTTACCAATTTCGCCACCGCAGCTTCGGAAACTTGCTCGTTTCTTAAACTACTTAAACCTAAGCCTACAGAATTCAGAGTGGGGGGTACCTTAAATCCGTACATCGACTATAGATCTATATCCTAATCAAACTATAGATTTCCCAATACATTTTTTAAATAATTTATAATACAATTAATAAATTTTATTGTCATCAAAAAATTTATCAGTAATTCATCTTAATTTCCCAAGCTTTAATTTTTTGATTTAAAAAAAAAAAAAAAAAAAAATTGTTCTTTACTCGGGCGCGAATCTATTACCTCAGAATTTTGAGACAATCAAAATTTAAAGTTAGGTAAATCGGACATGTTATGTTTTTCTAGCACAAAATTACAAAAAAAAATATGCTGCGGCTCGGATTCGAACCGAGACCTCCAGATTAACGGCGCGCCTACGTGGATATTTTCCTGATCGAACTCCTGAAAGAATGATCTTGGAAGATGATGATTAGATGGTAAAGCGGTTAAACGTGGGTTAACGATGTTCTGTTAACACAAGAAGATTCCTTGAGGAGTTCAACCAGGACAAAGTGCCATCCCGCAGGTGTGAACAGGATGAAAACAAGTGCAATTGGACGGAGTTACCAATATCACACGTAGGGAAGTTGGAACCGTTCCAGCGCGTTACCAATTTCGCCACCGCAGCTTCGAAAACTTGCTCGTTTCTTAAACTACTTAAGCCTAAACCTACAGAATTCAGAGTGGGGGGTACCATAAATCCATACATTGACTATAGATCTATCGTTATCAAACTATAGATTTCCCAATATATTTTAAAAATAATTTAGAATGCAATTAATAAATTTTATTGTCGTGAAAAAATTTATCAATAATTCATCTAAATTTCCCAAGCTCCAATTTTTTGATTAAAAAAAAAAAAAAAAAAAAAAAAATTGTTCTTTACTCGGGCGCGAATCGATTACTTCAGATCTTTGAGACAATTAAAATTTAATGAGGTAAATTGGTCACGTTAATTTTTTTTGTATACAATTTACAAAAAAAAATTAATTTAAAATACAAGTTTAAATTATTGACATCAGACAATTTTTTTTTTCAAATTCTACAGTATTTTACATGTACCAGTTACTGACATGACGTACAATCGCTGCGTAGTCGCAGTGTTTAGAAATGTCACTAAATTAATTTTTTTTAATTATTCCTAATTAGACCACTTTCTAAGACAAAAAAAAATGATAATAATTAAATGTAATAGTGTCAATAATTGTTTCCCTGTCAATAATTATATATTTTACCTCATTAATAAAAAAATACAACGAAGAAATAAAAAACTAAAACGAGCAGTAATAAAAAAGTGACCGATGACGTGAAAGATAATTCGAATTGAACCGCGACTCGAGCTAAGAAATTAAACCAATACAAAAATTAAAGTGGGAAGTGGGCTCGCGAACGTGGCAACGTCGCTCTGCGTGCGGGCTGTTGCGCAGACGAGTAGGTCGACCAACACTCGCCAACACAAAGTCTGGGAGGTCGTATAAAATATATACACACACAACACATACATACAATATATATAAATTTTCACACACACTCTTCTATAGATATAACGGAAGGTTTTGACTGCTGGTCTACACCAGCTCTTACATTACCAACATCACCATCCAATCCTCTACTCACTACCACACAGTCGCTTAATCAGCAGAGCGACGTGATAGGCCAAGAGTATAAAAGTTTCCGCCGACGTATCAAAGGATTTAAAGGCGAGTCTCGTGGTGAGGATACTAGATACTTGCACAGTCAGTAGTGACTCGAGAATCGAGGAGAGACAAGAGGGGAAGTAGAAGTACTCATCGTGTTTTCCATTTGGCTCTCACGCGCGCAAGTCGAATTCTTCTCAACTTAACCCAAGTCTTAGTCTCCGACAGATGGAGGGGAATAGAATGTATAGAACAGAACCTGGTAAATAATGTGAGTGTTGAATTACTGTGTACATATACAACATATATATACTATACATATACATATACATTGTAATGCCTCGCTCTGGGGAATGAGAAGTAGAAGTATAAGCAGCAGCAGCGACCCCACCACAATTTTTATGGCAGTAAAATTAATACGCGAGGTTTCCGCTCCAGTCTGTGTGTTACAAGTACGTGGTCTCTGGTCTATAAGCCAGCCATCGGATCAGAAACGTTAGACTTGGCTTCGTATCTATACTGTAGTTACTGATAATAATAACAACAATAATAATATTATTAAATACAGAAGTGATAATAATAGTGGATAAATATTCAGTACTGGGTGCTGAGTTACGTTTTTTTAAATAAAATATTATAAAATAAATTACAGTATTGTGTGAAAGGTGATTCATAATGCCGTTAAGCATCAAGGTTAACCTCCGGGTTACCGGACACTGTAACCAGGGCGGCCGTAAATACATGGAGGACATGTTCAGTGTCGCTTACCAACAAACTTCCGATGATAAGGACCTGGAATACGCGTTTTTTGGTATTTTTGACGGTCATGGAGGAGGCGAGGCTGCTAAATTTGCTAAGGATCATCTTATGGACATTATTGTCAAGCAAAAAAACTTTTGGAGTGACAAGGATGAGGATGTGCTACGAGCGATTAGAGACGGATATGTTAACACACACTACGCTATGTGGCGAGAACTGGGTTTGTATTTTTATTTTTACTTTTATTTATTGTCATTTTTTTTGCCAGGGTTGTAAATCTGAATATTTATGATTTTTAAAGTTATCATGAAATTCTGCATCATTGTCCCGCGTATTTCCCCCACTCTTGGGATCATAAGTTTAGAATCTAGGTTATGTAATGAGCTGCACTAACCTAAAATATAAATATTTATTGTTTATATTTATTGTATACAAAATAGATATAGATTTTATGAGATTTTATGTTGACATTTATGATGACAGATTATGGAAATTTATTCAAATTTATTAGTATGCAAAAAAAAAAAAAACCTGGATTTTAATTACAGTTAATTGTTTTTTTTTATGACAGACAAATGGCCGAGAACTGCCTCAGGACTGCCGTCAACAGCTGGTACGACTGCTAGTATAGCTTTTATACGCAAAGGAAAAATTTATGTGGGACATGTTGGAGACTCGGGAATAATTCTCGGTTATCAGGATGAAGATGATCCTCAGTGGAAAGCGAAACCACTGACTAGAGACCATAAACCGGAGAGTGGACCGGAGATGATAAGGATCCAAGAGTCCGGAGGAAAAGTTATCAGCAAATCTGGTGTGCCGAGAGTCGTTTGGAACAGGCCTAGGATCGGGCACAAAGGACCTGTACGAAGATCTACTCATATAGATGAGATTCCATTTTTAGCTGTGGCGAGATCTTTGGGTGAGTGTCAAATAAAATTTTTAATTGGCTCAAGTTAATTATTGAGTCTGACTGTTGGGTTATTTTTTTTTCTAGGTGACTTATGGAGTTATAACTCAGAACTAGACACTTTTGTTGTCTCGCCTGAGCCAGATGTTAAAGTTATTAAAGTTGATGTCAAGTCATATCGGTGTCTTATCTTTGGTACTGATGGTCTCTGGAATATGCTGACACCTCAAGCTGCTGTGGCAATCGTTCAAGCTGCTGAACGACACAATGAAAAACATTTTATTGCTTCGCAGCAGACAGGAAATCTCTTACCGGTAATTTTTTAAATTATTTAATAAATACTAATTTTCAGTGTCCCTGTAATTGGACACTTATAAGATTACGCGGCAGTCTCGTGTTATTAAAAGTTGAATATTTATTCAAATACTCGATCGATTGTGGAATTTAATATTTAAAAAAAAATTTTTAATGGGCTTGCGCATTAATTAAAAATTATAATAACTTAATAAATTTATCGAAAGAAAGAATATGATACTGAATTTAGCCGACTGATAATTTTGGTATTTTTTAAAAATAATAAATTATTAAAAAAAAAAATTTGTAAAAAATTGCACTTATAGCCTTCTTAATTTTCTACAGGTGCATATTTTTTTTTTTATTATATCAAATTATTGTAACCATTGGAAATATTACTGTGGCCATAGTAATTTTTCCATGTGTTTATTTAAATTTATGCAGGTGGCAGATAGTCCGGCTTTACTATGACACCATAGCATTTCAAACGAAAATAATTTCTCTGTGTAAAAGTCTATTCTTTCTTAGACTCTTATTCGGGATATTGAACTTGACATCAGACAAAATTTCTGGAGAATCGATTTAATGATTTAATTCACATGAAACACATCATGAAAGATTGCCAAATCCTAACCAGGAAGGCAATTTCCCATGATAGATGAACCTTTCAAACTCCACCGTCCATCTTACGGTTTTAAATAGATTAATATTAATGATCTCCAAGCTGACCTTCATATCCTCAGCACTTATCACTACACCTGTTGCCTCCCAAAACTTAACTATAAACTTGACAAAAAGATTCTGAACAGCCTCCAGTCTCCAACGTGTCCTGCGTAATGTGACAAGATAACCGTCCCATATTCCACATTTTTTTATTTTGTCCACAGCCCTGCTATATATCATTTATTAATTATAATAGATGCGAAATTATTAAATGTATTTCTTATAATGTTCCAGGGAGAATCACAAATGTGGATAAACCCTTCCAAGAGTTTAGTAGATCGTGCTCTAGAACGTTGGTCATCAACGCGCTTACGAGCTGATAACACAAGTGTCGTGACATTGATGATAGATCCACCAGGACCATCACGCTGTGAAGTTTTAATGAATCGTCGTCAAAAAGATGCCGTACCTTCAGTTCCAAAGACCATACCTACACCTCTAACACCACATCCGTGTAATTCAAATCCCCATGAGCCCAACATCGACAGGACCCAACCACCAATGGCCAATGTCGTCGTGCCTCCAACTCCAGTAGCAGCAGCATCAAATTTAATCAACAATACGGTCAGCGAGGATTCAAATCAAACCATCAGTCCTTCGTCGTCTTCATCCGGACTAAATGAAAGTTTACCTGGTGACTATAGTTTCCAAGAAAATTGTGTTAATTATGAACCGTTTGTTGATAATAATAAACATGAAAAAGTTGAAAATAGTAATGATACTTTAAGTGAATCTAGTGTTAAAGAAAGTACAAGTATGGAGAATATTCAAGTTGCTGAAATATCCTCCAGTGATATAAGTAATGATGATGCTGGTCAACTTTTATCTGACGATACTGTTGATGATAAATCTTCCGCCGAAGAAAATAACGAATCTACAATAAAAAGTGATACAAATATCAATGACAGTGTTGGTCAATCATCTGTAAACGATTCCTTAATTGAGACCACTGTTGCAGAAGAGGAACCACTTGATAAAGATTTTACAGAAGACACTGGAGATGCCCATCAATTGAAAAGAGAAAACGCATTCTTTGGATCTTGGGAATCATTCAATAGCAGCGGATCTAGACTAAATAATTCAGCGAATTCCAGTCTGGCTGATTTGATTTCCTGTCAAACGTCTGTCGAAAAAAATAATCCAACAGAAATTGATTGTGAAAAGGATAAATTTGAAAGCCTGTCAGCGGATTCAAATCTTGATAAACCGTCTGATTTTTCCAATGAAAGTATTACAGATGAAACTAAAAATTTAGAAAGACGTGAAAATGATTCTGTACAAACGTCACCTCAATTGATGCCAGCTACGTCGACATCTGTCACAGATGATCAAAAAATGCCAGCCCCGTCTCCAGTAGATACTGCCAGACTAAAACGACGTCGCGAAACTCCACTCAGACCAGGCTCAACCCGACGTACAAAAGAAATCGTTAACAATAAACGTAGACACAGTTCTACGTTAGAAGATGCTGAAGATCCTGGTATCTGTGCTGTACCAGAACCGCCTAATTTTAAACGTCGCACGCGATCAGAAGATAGACGATGTGATGCAAATGCTCCAACTGATGAGAATAATCCAATAAATCAAGAGCAGTCAAAACAACAGTCATTACGACATGATCGAGTACGTCGTTGGCCTGGTAATTCACGTTGCTCTGTAGTATCTAAATTAAGAAACGTTAATTCTCCAACAACATCCTACTCAGCAGCAACGAATACCAGTACACCAAATGCTCGTGAAAAATTGACAGTATCACCGACGTCATTTCAACGACGTAGTCTTGAAAAGAAAGCAACTCCAGTTAAAACAATAAGAAGACCATCAATAAATGGCTCGAGTCGGGTTCAATTGAGAGGAAGTTTCGCATTAAGAGATTGGGATCAAAGTAAATCAAGTCACCACCGTCGTCGTCGTCGTGGTGCTCGTGCTGGAAGTTGTTCATCTGATAGGTCAAGATTAAATCATGTTATTACTGGTGGCGCTGCTTTGTCAAGTGATCCAACGTCGTCTTCCACCAGCACACCTCAGCGTTGGCTCAGGTCTGATACGATAGCTGCGATTCCTATTAAAACTTTGAGGTCTCGGAATGTTGACATTGCATCGGGACACACAGTTCCTCCTCAACTGGCTCACCAGTACAATATTATCAAGCAAAATCGGCTCTCATTGCCGCCTTCCAACACCACGAAACTCCGGATGTCCAGTACGCCGTCTAAAGTTAAATCGACGACGACGACGACAATCGCTACGGGATTAACGACACCGGGAAAATTAAAACAAGCTGGTGGTAATATTGGAGGAGCCAATGGGCAATCAGCTTCTGTTTCACCAAATTCTGTAACCGGAATTGCTAAGAGAGTCAAGTCAACTCCTTACAATCCGAGCGCTAGATCACTAGGTACCCGGTCACGTCTAAAGCGTCTCAGTAAATAAATAGTTATGTAGATATAAATATATATATGCTTATATATATTTTTTTTCTTTTTTAATTAATAGATGCTAATTAAATTAAATTTGTTTTTTTTTTCGTTATTATTAAATCTAAAGATAAATATAAATATATATTTTTTTCTTATTATATTTTCTTTCTTTCTTTTTTTTTTTTTTTTTTTTTTTAATTATATTTTAGAACTTTTAATTAATATCGGTTCTAATTTGATGCAGGTCACTGGCGCTAATCATTAAAATTAATTTCTTATTTTTATTATAAATTGACATCATCGTTTCATATATTCTTCGCGACATATTTATCTCCATTAATCATTTTTAAAATGTGTAGTATATCTACATTAGACATTCAAAAAATCGGCTATTCTTTTTTTTTAAAAGGTATACGGAAAATATTTTTCGAGATGACGTAAAAAAAAGTGTCAAAATTTGAACTCTTAATATTAAAATTAACAGCCACGTGATCGCAATTTTAAATTTTCTATTTAAAAAACGCGGGAAAAATTTTATTTAAAATGGAATTTTACTACTCATCAGCGAATCAGTGTATCGGAAAAGTCAATTGATATTTGTGTTGGAAATTGAACGCACTACAAAAAAAATCTCTCAATTTTGATAAATTTAATTTTTCAAAAATTAAAGTCAAAGTCAAATTCATAGTAAATTTCTGCATTATTTGACTTTTCTGACGAAACTATCACACATAACGTAAAATGCTACAGGACCTTTTTTGTAGGTCATTTAATTTCCTACAACTTATTCTTAACAAAGTTTTCGAAATTCTTGAAAGTTTTTTAGTTATTTGCATTTAAATGTCAATTTGTTCCGAGAAATCGTATTTTGGCCGAATTTCGTTACTTTTAAATGCAAATATCTAAAGAACTTTCAAAAATTTCGGAAACTTGATGAGAGATAATTTGTAGGAAATGAAATGATCTACAAAAAATGTTCTATAACATTTTACGATAAGTCTGATAGTTTCGTCAGAAAAGTAAAATAATACTAAAATTTAATAGGAATTCAATTTTGATTTTGAGTAACTTTTGAAAAATTAAATTTATCGAAAAACAATGAGATCTTTTTTGTAGTGCGTTCAATTTTCTACCAAAATGTCTATTGATTTTCCCGATACATTTATTCGCTCAGTGATAAAATTCCACTTTAAAACAAAATTTCCCCGCGTTATTTAAATAGAAAATCAAAAATTGCGCGGTGGTTTTTACAATTACTATTAAAAGCTCCAATTTTAGAGATTTTTTTTCTCGTCATCGAAAAATGTTTTCCGTATAATTAAAAAAAAAAAGTAGTCGATTTTTTTGAATCAGTCTAATCTACATATATACAAAATATTTATGTATATATATATTTTTTCTCTCTTTTTTAATTACGATCTTCCCGAAAAAAGTTTTAACGTTTAAATAAATAATTAGTGCGATAATTTTAGTCGAATGAAAATTAAAAATATAAATATCGGGAATTAAAATAAATAATGTTTAAGTCTTTATAATTATTTTTAAATAAATAATTTATTTATTATTTTTTACTGTGTATTTTGATTTAAAAGAAAAAAAATCAATCAATTTTTATATAATTATTTTAGTCTTCCGTTTAAAATATCGAACAGCAAATTGATTTAAATCAAATTAATAGACAGTAAAATTATTTAATGGATATTTTAATTTAACGAGCGAGTTTATTTATTTCATAATTGAAACACATGAAATTAATAAAAGAAAAAATGATTTTAAAAATATATTGTTAATTGTATATAAATATATTTGACGTGCCTATTAAATTACCAGCTGAATGTGCGGATAAAAAAAAACAATTAACAGCACTAGCTTTTATGGACTATAATTATTTAATGGATTTAAAATCATAATAAAAAAATATCAGTCTCGCAAATTTTTGTTTTGACGACTAAATTAAAATTTAAATCCATGATACAGAAGTTAGTCATGATTCTGAAATTGTCAGACAATTTGCAATTTTTGGATTTTATTTTTTCAACGTCAATTGCAAAAAAAAAAAAAACCTAAAAAATTGCACACGCAGAAAATTTGAAACACTACAGGTGCAATTTTTTGAAATATTTTTTTTTTTTAATTTATCATTTTAAAAAGAATCCAAAAATTAATAGTCGGCTAATTTATAATACTGAAGTTAACCGACGTCTGATAATTTTTTGATTTTTGTAAAAATGATAAATTAAAAAAAAAAATATTTCAAAAAATTGCACCTGTAGTTTTTCAAGTTTTCTACATGTGCATTTTTTTAGTTTTTTTTTTTAAATTTAAAAAAAAATTCAAAAATTATTAATTGGATGCTAATTTGAGGATCATTTAAATTTACGTGAGAATTATAAATATCATATAAATTAAAATAAATATGTACGCATTACATACTTATTGCGTTTACCTAAAATAAAAAATGAAAATATATATTTAATTATACCCATATATGTGTAAAAAAAAGTATAAGAAAAGTCTTTATTTTATGGCGTTTAATCGCTAGAAATAAAATAATAAAAAGTTTATTTTTTTCACAATAAAATAATAATAATAAAATTATTTGCTGTTAATTCGGAGATGTGTGTAAAGAAATATTTAAAATTATAAATTAAAATAAATTTGTGTGATTACAGTCTCCAATTCTGTATATTTTAATTAAAAATAAAATAAATAGTACGAAAAGTTAAAATAATTACTGTTATTTATTATTGTTTATTAATTTATTTTTTTAAAATTCTTTAACAAATAAACAATAAATGCGCGCTTTATTTTCACGTGACATTCGAGTTTGACACTTTAATTTATGTTTAAGTTTACACTGTATTTACATTTCACGTTCATACCCATCAGTTACTCGTAAACGTACTCAAGTATTTACAGATAAATATGAAAGTCAAGAAACGGTCTCTTTACATCAATAAACATATCATTGTTGCCCGCTCTCTACAATATATTTATATATATAACAATAATAATAATAATATTAACATAAATAATGTCAAGACAAGTCTTATCTCAGCTTCAACACTAAACCTTTTAATTATTCACGCCAACCATTCGCAAGTGATAATTACTTTTAATTATTATTTATTATGTAATAAATTACTAGAAAATATAACGTTGGCATATGGTCACCTTTATCTTGCATTTTTAAATTACTACTAAACTCATAATACTTAAGAACCATTTACTCATTTTTTCATTCATAATCGTTATCATGTGTTGTATGATACACTAGCAAATGTTATGTTTAAACGTACGTACATTCTTATGACATGATAAAGGCAATAAGGCACAGAATATGTTATGCGGATTTAAAAAATTTGCATAACATTTACATCAATATGTTATTAGACAATAAAGGCGCATTTGCAGATTGTGTTTACATTATTTACACTTATAATTTTTAAATTAATACTTTTTTTTGTAGGAGTGTTCGAATCGGATCGAATAATTTGAAAATTTTTTAATTGTTCGTAACTTATTTTTAACTTTTTAGTCAGTGTCCGCTACTTTTAAAAAATTTCAATGACTCAACTGTCAGGTGTATTAGAATTTTTTTAATTAATTAAAAAAAAATTACAGCATTAATTGAAAAAAAAACAGAGCTGAGATATAGAATTTTAAAAAAATTTATTTAAAGTTGATACCAATTGGAAGTTGAACGAAATTTGGAAAATAAATTTTAGTTAAATTTTTATGTTAATTTTCAAATCTTCTAGGCTAAAATTTATTCAACAAATTTCGTTTAACTTCTGATTGATATCAACTTTAAAAAAATTTTTTAAAATTCTATACCTCAGTTTAATTAAACTTTTAATTAATTTATAAAATTTTAATATAATGACAATTGAGTCATTGCATATTTTTAAAAAATTGCGAGCACTGTTTGTCTTTAAGGGAAAACGCCATCGGACCTTTTTCTCACAGAAAAATAAACGGGACTATTTTTGTTGCACTCGTAGAGTAAATGAGAATTTTTTAAAAATTTTTCTCTTGACGAATTATAAATTTTGAAAATACGAAATGTTTAACCCTCTGTTAACGTTTCCAGTGTTTATCAGTCAATTAAATTTAATTGAAAATCTCTTGACTTTAATTACGAGCTTAGTTTTTAAAGTAACCAAAAGTAATTTTATAGATTTATATCTGACTTCTATTTACTTCTGACAAAATTTTTAATGATCGGAAAAAATATTACCTCCTTAGGTCGTTCAAAAGAAAATTTTCAAATTCGAAGACACAAATAATTCAAAAAAATTCAAATTATTCAAAAATTTGAATTATTCGATTCGATTCAATACAAATAATTCATAATTTCGAACTATTCGCACACTCCTAGTCATTTGATGTCATCATTTAATTATAATTAAAATTTTTTTTTTTTTAAATATATATATATATAGAAATACAAGTGAAAAATAGAAGGCTGGCTTTTAATTAATACAGTCAATGTTTAATAATAATAATAATAATTATAATGATATTAAGACACACTCATACATTATTTAAGTACTCTATTTTTTGGCCAAATATAAAATGTCAAAACCTTATTTTCGTTGGCGTTAAATAAAAGTCAATACTTGAATGGTATATTTGATAAATAAATAGCAAATGTCAATTAATAAGTCAATAGAAGTAGTGATGAAAAAAAGGTCATATGGCAATAAATTGTTATAACAATCATAATTATTAAATACATGAGGTCTTATTGATTGCTGTAATTGTATAAATAACGACTGAGAATTTTTTTTTGTTTTTTTTTTTTTTTTTCGTTTTTTTAATTATTTAATATTTTAAATATCAACAGTTGTCGCAATGATGTCAATTAACTATAATAAATATTAACATAGCTGTGTAATTAAACGACACAGCCTTTTCTTGTTCCGTACATGACTTTAAGCTCGGGTAATAAAATTTTTTTAATAAACGTATTGGTTTTCTCAGTTAGCATGTCGCGTCGTTGATCTTTTTTGTAAGATTTAATACCCGGTCGGTGTACAAGAAACGCGTTATTGAGAATAAGAAAATCATAATTTAATACACAGAGCGCATAACCTTGTGGCATTTTATCACTTTTACCTTCCCAGCTTAAACGTTCTTCGTACATTGGCTCATTATTTGTACCGATAAATATAGGTTCCCAGTGAGCAAAATTACCAGTACGTTTACCAACATGAAATACCGTAAGATCCGTTGTCTCGACAGCATCTTGCCATTCTTTCCCTTTGGGTATATTGTGACAAATTGAACACAATCTCTTGTGAAATGGTATTGCGCTGCCTGACTTGAGCATTTTTATCTAAAAACAAATTATCATTTCATTAATTTTATTTATTTATTTATAATTATCAATATAAATTTTATTTAGTGTCAAAGTGGTCAAAAGCAGTATGTATTAAATTCAAAAATACACGGAGTGAATGTAGAGCAGATGACTATTTATTTAATCCCCTCGGAGTAAAATTTACGCCGAAGCGGAGTTTATTTCAATATTGAAGCTCTGAATTCGAATGAATCCGGGCTTAAATAAAATCCAGATCCAGGGGAGTGATTTTTTTTTAAACTCTGAAACTGAGTGATGAAGTAAATTCGGATTTAAATAAAATTCGTAATCACTCCGAATTTACTCCTCATTTTCTACAGTGTATGAATAAAATTACATATAGGGTAGGAGTACCGTTTTTGGCTACTTAGAAATTTTGAATAAAATAATTTGTAAAATACACAAAAACATAAGTAATTTTTTTAAATGTGTTTGAATATATCGCGTGCTTAAAGGTAAAAGGGCTTATAACAATTTATGCGCCCTTTTACCTTTGCAAAGGTAAAAGGGCGCATATTTTTTTTTTTATTGCCAATCGAGTAGTAGACACATTCTACGCTTAAAATTGAAAAAAAAAAAATTGAAAGGTAAAAGGGCGTATGTCTTTAATTATACGCCCTTTTAAGAATTCGAAATTTTGGTGATCTAAAGGTGAAAGGGCGTATCATTTTTTTTTCTTCCAGCTCACAAAAGAACATATCCATGAATGGGTTCGACTCCTAGTTCGGGCTATTTATATTTTTCTCAATTTATCTATAAATTGTCTTATTGAGAAGGTTATTTGCATGTTGGCATGTTTAGGTTTCCACTCCATTTAAATATAGTGGAAACCTAAACATGCAAACAAGCAAACTTGTCTTGTGAAACAATTATTTAACATTTGGTATAAAAAATACAATTTTTTTTATGCGCCCTTTTACTTTTAAGTAGTACTTTTCTTAGAGGTGAAAAGGCGTATGTCTTGAGATACGCCTTTTCAGCTTTAGGATACCAACTTTTTTTTTTCACAGATTTTTACGTTTCGGACAATTTCAAACCGAATGGCAAAAAAAAATTTTTTTATACGCCCTTTCACCATAAATCCCTATTAACCCTTACCTATAAGCCTTTTTACCTTTAAGCACGCGATATTTTTATCACACGATTGCGATAAAAATTTTTTTTAATACGTTTTCATTACTTAAAATAAAGTATTAAAAGTCCAAAAATGGAGCAGTGGCCACAAATGGTACTTCTACCCTACGTATTTAATCTCTTTAAAAAGTAATTAGTATACAACTGTTCAAGTATTCAAAAATAGTAGATGCATACTATTTTTTAAAGAGACAATAATAGTCTCGATTCAATACATGTATGTAATTTTATTCATACACTGTAGAAAATGAGGAGTGAATTCGGAGTGATTACGGATTTTATTTAAATCCGAATTCACTCCATCGCTCGGAGTCTCGGAGTTTAAAAAAAAAATCACTCCTCTGGATCTGGATTTAATTAAAATCCGCATTTACTCGGATTCAGAGCTTCAATATTGAAATAAACTCCGCTTCGGAGTAAATTTTACTCCGAGAGGATTAAATAAATAGTCATCTGCTCTGCATTCACTCTGGGTATTGATGAACTTAATACATATTGCTTTTGACCACCTTGGCATTGAATAAAATTTATACATTATAATTATGCTCGCTTAATAAACTCATCAAATTATTATCAATATTTATGTAAATACCAGAATTGTTTTGTTAACTGGCGGTTGACTTTTTTTATCAACTTCAAATATTGGTAGTACAAATACTTTAGGATTTGATTTAGATAACGCTGGATGATCATTTTTACGTATCATCTCGAGAAAATTATCCGGCAAACCTGGATTAGGATAAAGCTCAATATCACTCGCGAGTACGTAGTGAGTTATGGCAGATTCACGCGCAATATTACGCCCAACATTAACAGGATACAAAAGTTTCTTTTCGTTTTTATACATTTTGTTGTTTATAACATTTTGATTTGACCAAGGTGCCCCAAGACTACAGTTATATGGCTCAGAGGATAATACTTTTTCGCTTGACGGTACCTGAAAAAAAAAATTTTTAAGATTAGATAGATGTACAAATAAGTTATTTATATTAAAATAAAGTATTACACTGTAAAAAATTAGCGGAGTGAATGAGCGGATGTCTTTTTATTTATTTAATCCTCAGAGTGAAATTCACTCCTAAAAAGAGTTCTTTTTAGTATTAAAACTCCTAATCGAATTTAAATAAAATTTAGATCACTCCGAAATTACTCATCTGAAAAAAACTCCCTATTGACTCCGAATTCGGAGTGATTTTTTTAAAACTCCGGAACTCCGAGTGAATTCAAATCCATAATTACTCCGAATTCACTCCAAATTTTTTGCAGTGTAATAGGGTAAGCCGTTTTTGGCCACTTTAGCGTCAGTTTTGGACACAAAAAATTTTTAAAATACACAATGAAAATATGATAGTAAAGTTAGCAGACATTTGAAATTATAAAACATTTTTTTTAACAGATAAATAATGAAAAAAAAATATTTCTAAAAAAATGCACATGTCGGAAATTTCATAAACTATACGTGAAATTTTTCAAAATTTTTATTTTTTTGCTAAAAACAATCAAAAAATTTTTAAATGTCTGCTAACTTTATTGTCATAATGAAAATTAATTTTATTGTACCGAAGTTAACGTTTAATAATTTTTTGATTTTTTTCAAAACGATAAATTATAAAAAAAAAATATTTAAGAAATTGCACCTGTAGTTTTTTAAATTTTCTACATGTGCAAATTTTTTTTTTTTTTTTTCGTCATTGATTTGTTGAAAAAAAATCCAAAAATTGTTTACTAATTTTCGGATCATTTAATTTTTAAATAAAATTACTTTTATCACATTTTTACAATGGGAGTTTTTATATTTTTTAATTAATTAAAATAAAGTATCGTATGTCCAAAAATGGGGCAGTGGCCACAACTCCTACTTCTACCCTAAATAATAATAATAATCAACGAACCGATCGGGGTACATGTTTGCTATTGAAATAAATATGAAAGGTGGTGAATTGTGATACAAGTGGACTCCCACAATTTCTCAAGTATCTGATTGAATCTAAAGTCGGCTGAAAGTCTGTGCCTGGTGCATGTAAAGCAATCGATACTGGTGCTTGCCAGCGTCGCAGCAACGGCTCCAGATTGTCGAGAAACGTAAAGTCCGCATGGGTCGTATAAGTGACGCTTTCCCAACATCTAACGTAAATACTCATTGGCACATAGTTATAAAGTACCCAGTAATCGCCGCGTTGGGCAATTCTAGCTTCCAGCGACTTGTCGTTACACTTTATTATGTCCTTTAAGCTCAATGACGACGACACCGCCGCTGCTGAAGGTTGGGCCAGCGGAGAGCTCTGCAAAAAAAATACATAAATTAAAACTAGTCGATAAATTAAAAGAAAAAGTAAATAAATGAAGACAAGAATCGTACGTTGTAGTGCTCACAGTTGTTCAGTTAAATAGTTAAATAATTATTCTCAGTATGGCAAGGACTGGAAGAAGGAAAGGTAAAAAAATGAATAGCTCTGGAAGTAATTGTTGTAAGATTTAAAGCCAAAAGATGAACATCAACAGCAACAGCAATAAATTATAAAGTCATTGACATGAAATACTCACCTCTTGACCGGAAAGGAATAGAGAAGAACTTTGTGCAGTCTCTGATTTATGACTCGTCTGTTCCTTATTTTCAATGGCCTTAGATGCTTCAATAGATTCCGTTGGTTTATCTTTACCTTTTGAAATTAATCTAGAAAATCTTCCTTCAACGCTGCTTGATAATCGTGTTGTTTGACTACTTTGATTATTGTTGTTGTTGTTGTTGTTATTTGCTTGAATTTCATTCGAAACTTCTTGTACACTAGGTCCCGATGAGTTATCCCAATTAGAACCATCCTCGACCCAAGCTCCTGTTCTGAAGTGAACGCATATGTACAGAAGAACGCAGATGTTGACGACGACAGACAGCCGCAAGGCCCAATTTCTTCTCACTATCATACTTGTAGTTGTTTTATTTAAATTTAGCTGGAGATTTATTGTTATTTTGTTGTTTTAAGTACTCGTGCTAAGATTTTAGTATCATCTTTGGATTGATTTATTGACATGGATGGTCGCAGTGCAACCGGGTCTTCACAATTACGTTCTTCACCTCCTGGCCCTGTAATACAATTATGATATTTATTATTAAAAGAGACCATAGAACAACTAAGACTTTGTAACTACTGGATATTTATATGTATATACATGGTTATTTTATTCAAAGCTGTGCTTGTCAATTATATCGATTATCATGTAGAGAAAACCGGGGCAAAACGGGTAGGGGACAACGGGGTATCCCCAAAATTTAAGAAAATTTTTTTTTTCTTTTTGAATACTTTTTAAATATTCAAAAATTACTTTTGTAAATATAATTGAGCATTATTTTGAGTTTTTTTTACTGTTTTGGAAAAATTTTGTTTTTGTAGAAAAATATTATGAAATAAATTTGGTTTTTTTTGTCTGATCACTTTACAATAAAAGAACTCCCTAGAGACTAGAAATAATTTCTTGCCTCAAGAAAATTTTATTTTTTCAATTTATAATTCAAAAAATTTCTTGAAGTGAATAAAAATATTTTGCGTCAAGAAATCCTTTTTTTGTGCGCAGATATTTTATTTTTCACCTTTTTTAGCACTTCGCCCACAAAATATGAAAATTTTTTTACACAACATTT
This sequence comes from Microplitis mediator, assembly GCF_029852145.1. NCBI lineage: Eukaryota > Metazoa > Arthropoda > Insecta > Hymenoptera > Braconidae > Microplitis > Microplitis mediator. The sequence goes on along the minus strand of NC_079970.1, from coordinate 6,436,274 downwards.
TGAGGTGGCCCACTCGTTTTTTAAATAAATAATTGATCAAACAGGATCTAATAATTGTCGAATGTGATTTTTTTTTACTCCGCTTTCATTTTAATTCAAAAGAAAGTGCTTTTCATTTTTTGATTTTTTACTTAAATTACAAAAATAATAGGAAACAAATTTTTTCAACTTCTGACTTTCAATTAGCTTTCGAGGGTACACCCTACGGATTCTATAACATTTTTTACTACCACCCGTTCTCAAGTTATTGATAAGAGAGAAGTTAATTAGTAACTCTAAACATGTTTATTCGAAAATTCTATGAAAGTTTGTAATAAATTTGTAGAGTTTTGAATATTTTTTTATTTATAACTAATCAATAACAACAAAATTAATTTGTGAACAATTTCAACACAATATTAGCAATAATAAAAATTCAATTGAAAGTACAAAACCCAACTTCTCAATAACTTGAGAACGGGTGGTAGTAAAAAATGTTATAGAATCTGTAGGGTGTCCCCTTGAAAGCTAATTGAAAGTCAGAAGTTAAAAAAATTTTTTTCCTATTATTCTTGTAATTTAAGTAAAAAATCAAAAAATGAAAAGCACTTTCTTTTGAATTAAAATTAAAGTGGAGTAAAAAAAAATCACATTCGACAATTATTAGGTGTTTTCTGCGATTTTGGACAAAAAAGAATTTTTTTCGTTGGAACTACCCCATTGGATCAATTATTTATTTAAAAAACGAGTGGGCCACCTCAAAATGTTGAGTAAAAAAATTTTTTTTTCTTGAAAAATTTTCTTTTTTTATAAGGTACAAATTCTACCCCAATGCTAAGACAAACAAAAAAAAGTATTTTTTCGACCCACCCTACCCCATATATTACTTATTAAAATATAAGTAATGTATAATTAATAAGTAATTGTATTATCTGCCAACATAAATTATAATTTTAACAAAATAAAATAAATTAATCAAATTTTTTTTGCAATAATAAAATTAATTTTTTATCAACGGTTTCGTAAAATTTAAAATGTGTTATTATAATTCTAGGTGACAATTAATATAACTTATATAAAATATTACGATTTGAAGAAGACAACTATACATTAAATCATCATTACATAGTTGAGTGAGAAAAATATTGAGCAAGAGACTACTGAATACAACTACAACTTAAATTATTCATACTTTTTATATTACTATGGAGAATTAAATGAACAAGAGAAATCTCATTTAAAGAAATCGAGGTCTAGTCAAGGCTCTTGGAAATATATTTCAGATAAACTGGAAATTACTGGCGGCAAAAAAAAAATTTAAAAAGAAAAAAAAATTAAAAAGTTCGAGTCCATTCTCTGGACTGAGAGGATGCGAAAAAAACGGAAGTAGACTTCACTGGCTATATTTGATAAGCAATCTCCTGGTATCTTCAACGTCCGTTCTTATTTCGTCAGTTATATATATATATTCTTTTTTTTTTTTTTATTTAAACCTTTTATTTTTTTTTGATCATCAGTAAAAAAATTTATCTCACATACACACGTGTGCATTACACAATAATTCATCATTACATTTTTATTTATTATTTTTTTTCTTTTAACGCAGCATAAAAAGATAATGATAGAATAATTTAACCGACAATTAATTATTATTGTATAATTAAATTGTATATAAATAAAGTGAATGTGTTACAAGTAATATAAAAAAAACACCTCAAGGATTATTACACATGGAGATGTGTATCCGGTAGATTTACCGGTGAATCATCTATACCTTTCTCTTTTTTTTATTTATAACATAATTGTTATCATTATTTTATTTTCCTGATATACATTTATTTTTATTTGTGGCTTTATAAACAAAGTATAATACTGTCAACATTTTTGATCTTTAGAACTTCTAAAAACGCGTCAATTTATTTATCGCACACAGTAAAAAAATTTTTGTTAAAATTAACACAAAACTGTGTGTTAAAACAAAATTTTACACATACTTTTATGTTGTTTTATAATTATTAATTTGTGTAAAAAAAATGAAACAAGAAAATGTTAGCATTCTCTGTTACCGGTTCTAAAACTTTAACACATTCAAATGTTATCTGCAACACACGTAAAGTGTTGATTTAATATTTTTATTTGTGTTATTTTGATACTAAAAATTTATGTATTTATAAGATTAACAATGACTACACTGTAAAAAATTTTCGGAGTGAACGCAGATTAAATCCGGATCTATCCTGAAGTTTACTCCCCTGATTAAGAAAAATTATTTGAAATGGTTCGAAACAATTTGAAATGATTTAGAATAATTTGAACCCACTAATATATAGATATACACTTGGCATAGATTAAATCATTTTTCTTAATCAAGGTCCGAAGGGGGGTTTATTTTAATATTAAAACTTCGAATCGGGGAGAAAGCGTATTTAAAAATAATTCACATCACTTCGAAATCACTCTGCAGAGCATGCTGGGAAAAAAAATTATCTATTTACTCCGAATGCGAAGTGATTTTGTTTAAAACTCTAGAACTCTGAATGATGGAGTGAATGCGGAGCGGATGACTGTATTTATTTAATTTTCTTAAAGTAAAATTCACTCCGAAGGGGAGTTTATTTTAATATTAAAACTCCGAATCAGAGTGAATGCGGATTTAAATAAAATCCAGTTCTCTCCGCTGAAAAAACTCCCCCTCTACTCCGTATGCGGAGTTATTTTTTCTAAAACTCTGGAACTGTGAGTGACAGAGTGAATTCGGATTTGAATGAAATCCTTAATCACTCCGAATTCACTCTCGATTTTTTACAATTTACGGTAAATTCAACACATTCTCTGTGTTACTTCAGTAAATTAACACGTGCTCTATGTTAAAGGTACATTTTAAAAGTGTTAACACTAGACAGTAGCACTGAGCATATGTTACTTTTGTTTCAATTAACATTTTTTCGTGTTAAAAATGAACTAATCAAACAACACAAAAGCAGTGTGTTAAATTAACACACGAAAATGTTACATATTTAACATAAAATTTTTAACACAGATTTCTTTCTTTATACGAATCCGAAAAATTTTTTACTGTGCGGCGATATAACGCGGAATAAAATAACAGTAGACTACAATAAAAATTATTATATTAATTGCATAATTAAAAAACTTGTCATTAAATAAAAATAAAATAAATTATCAATTAAAATAAAAATTTTTTTTTGTGAGTATGCAAAGCAGACGATAAAATGCGAGCGAAAGCGATTTTGATGCGAGAAAGCTTTCACCGCTTGCGTTTCTCTAGTCCTCTAGACTGATATAAATTAATATTTCATATATATCTATATATTTAAATATTCACAGAAGCATAAAAGGTATAATTTAAAAAATTAATAATTTACACTGTGAAATAATTAATAGTTAACCATAAATTATTTTATATCTCCTATATAATTTTAAATATTAAATTGCCGCGTAATATTTAAATTTAAATAAATAAAATTTCTTAGAACTAAAAATGAAAAACACGTAACTTTTATCGAGTACTTTTGAATAACTAAAACAAACTAAATAAAACAAATATAATTTCATGTGTAAAACTAATTCAACCAGCACTTAACACAACACTTGAGTCGTAATTTGTTAAACTAAAAAAAAATAAAACCTCTACTATGACTCAAGCTTTATTTTAATCGCTTAATCTTTTGATAAAATTCAAACTTAATGGCTCATTAACGTCATGAACTTTTCTGTGACCTAAACCTTAAATATAAAATATGATAAAAAACTGAATACATAAAATTATACACTGAACAAAAAATTAACTCTTATAAAAACAATATTTTCGTAAGTAGTAATTAAATATTTAACTTGAAGAATATTTTTTTTAAAAGGAAATCAAAATTTATTTACAGAACTCCAAAAAAAAAAAAAAAAAGATGTGGCATTCTCACAGATCTCTCCGCTTTTTAAAAATATGCATTTACTTTCAACTGTCATAATTATAGTAAAATTTTATAAATTAATTAAAACCTTAAATGAACCGAGGTATAGAATTTTTAAAAAATTACTTAGTTGTTATCAATTAGAAGTTAAATGAAATTTATGGATAGAAAATTTGAAAATTCAAATTATTAAATTGACATTAAAATTTAACAAATTTATTTTCAGTTTCGTTTAACTCTCAATTGATATCAACTGTAAGTAATTTTTTTTTAAATCTGTCTCTGCAAAATTGTCTTTTTTTCAACTAATGCTTTAATTTTTTTTTAATTAGTTGATAAAATTTTGACACGATAATGACAGTTGTCAATGAAAATTTTTAAAAAGTGGGGGGAACTGCCGGAGAATGCGCGTAATTAAAAAACAATTAAAACCTTAATTGAAAAAAAGACAACGTAATTACCGATAATTGTCGCCGTGATATAAAATTTGTAAAATTACTCACAGTTGTTATCGATTAGGAGTTATACAAAATTTGTTGAATAAATTTCAGCCTAAAAAATTTGGAAATTCAAATTATAAAATTGGCATTAAAATTTAACTGAAATTTATTTTCAAAGTTTCGTTTAACTTTCAATTGATATCAACTGTAAATAATTTTTTTTAAATCCGTTTTTGCAAAATTGTCTTTTTTTCAACTAATGCTTAATTTTTTTTTTAATTAGTTGATAAATTTTTGACACAATAATGACAGTTTTCATTGAAAATTTTTAAAAAGTGGAGGGAACTGCCTGGGAATGTCCGCAATTAAAAAAAAAAGTGGGGGACAGTGTCTGAGAATGACCTTAAGATAATGGATTTCAATGAAGTCATCGAATTTTTCCGTTAAAAATCCATTACATTAAAAATTTCCACTAGTAAAAATTTCTAAAAAGAAAATACAAAATTTCTGAAAGTTATTTTTTCTCAGAGAAAATTTATTTCAGATTTAAATTCCCAGACTGTAGTATAGGGTCAGCACATTCTTTTAATAAAAAAAATTCCGTTAGCTCACGTTGAAACGAATCAAGGTACACATGGCGTATCATAAATTATTAGTGTACGTGTAACTGGTGTAAATTCATTGGTAAAATTTTACTATAAATTCCTTAAATTTCTAATTCCTCCGCATGATGAGGTCACACGCGAAACCATTAATCTTTCGCTGAGCTTCCTAGCGTGTTGACCAACCGTCAAATAATAGATATATTGTTAATATATCAATACAAGCGCATGTGCAATCACACTTGTGTGTATGGTGTAGACTTTAGTTATATAAATATTGATATGTAGGCATAGGCACAGATATCGACACTAGATATAGACCAGGTCGACACGACACATTTTTACTTTTAGCTTTAAAACATCATACCTTGATAACTTTCATTCTATAACCCTGAGTACGGTTATAATTAAATAATAAAATACATCACCCTCACCTAAAATCATTAGTTTTTTTTTAATGAATATTTTATACTCCATTTATTTCTCTACAACTCATTTATTTTATGATCCTGGTTAACAGGAAATTAACAATTTTCGGATTTATTTTTTCAAAAAAAAAATTACAAAAAAATAAAAAATAAAAATATGCGCATGTAGAAAATTTAAAAAACTACAGGTGCAATTTTTTAAAATATTTTTTTTTTATAATTTATCGTTTAAAAAAAAAAACAAAAATTATTAGACGTTGGCTAACTTTAGTATCAATGATTCTGAAGTTAACAATTTTCGGATTTTTTTTTTCAACAAATAAATTACAAAAAAAAAAAAAACTAAAAATATGCACCTGTAGAAAATTTAAAAAACTTCAGTTGCAATTTTTTTAAATATTTTTTTTTATCATCTTCAGTATCATTTATTTTATCGTTAACATTAATAGTAATGATAGTATGACCCTGAAGTTAGCCGACACCCGCCATTTTAAAAATAAAAAATCATATAACTTTAGAAAAAAAAAAATTTTTCAAATTTAAAAAAAATGCTGGTGTAGATTATTCAATTTTCTAGACAAGTATTTTTTTAAAAAGATTAAAAAATAAAAACTCGAGGTATAATTTGAAATTAAATTTTAAGATTACTTATTTTTTATTTAAAAATTATTACAAGCCTCAATTTTTCGAAATGTAGACGAGTATTTTTTTTATTTTTGACTTTTCCAATTTTTAATCTGAAAATTAACCTTGTAATTTAAAAAAAAAAAACAAAAGTTTTATAATTTTGAAAAAATACTCGTGTAGATTTTTTAATTTTCTAAATGTGTATTTCTTTTGAAAGATCAAAAATACTCGAATTCTTATTTAAAAAAAAAATCATAAATTTATAATTAATTAGTTAACAAATTTACAAATTTAAACTCTTAAACACGGTGAATAAATATTCCAAAAACTTAAAGTATTTTGGTAGTTCTCTTACAAGTTTTAAATCGGCAGCTAAAGCTCTTATGAATAATCAATAATTACAATAATTGTTTAAGTGTATTAATATGTCAAAAAATTCGAAGTGTAATTTTCTTTTTACTTATGTATTGCAAACAAGCCAAAGCATCTGTATGTATTACTTGTAAATTGCAGAAGTGCGTTAAATAAATAAATAAATAACTAACTAAAAGCTGATTCGTTTCTAAAATTTATAGTCGGAGGCTTCCGCATTTATGACTACGAGTGGGGAACAGAGCCATTGTCCAAAAGACATTCCTTCGATGAAAAATATTCGATATCTTATCGAAAAAAAAAATATCTATGAATAAACTATAAGTATAAAACTTCAAGTTTGTAACAGTAAAAATTTTCGAAACGAAATATTATTGAAAAAAAATTCTAAAATGTGAAACACATCGAAGTACCATTTATAGAAAATAATTAGTTACAGAATAGTAAATACTTGAACTAAAATAAATAAAAACCTTGATTGTCATCGAAAGATATAGCAGTCCTACATATACTAGGGTGGGCAAAAAAAAAACTGATCGAAAGATGATGAAAGAAACATTCTGGTAAAGTTTGAGCTCTTAATATTAATATTAAGAGGTGCCACTTCCTGATTTTTGATGTCCCATTTAAATAACATGGGAAAAAAAAATTTTAAATTTTGAATTTTATATCTCAGCAATGGCTCATTGTACAGATAAGCTCAAGAGATATTTTTGTAGGAAATTAAACGGTCTTCAAAAAAAGTCTCATTATTTTTTGATAAATTCATCTGTTGAAAAGTTATTGGAGCTTGAACTCAAATTTATAGTAAATTTCGAGATCTTTTTACATTTTCAGCGAAACAGACTTATACACAAAATGGGCACTGGCTCCCACTCATAAATAAAGGAGCCTCCGACTATAAATTTTAAAAACGAATTAACTTTTAATTAATTATAAATTTATGAATTTTTATTTAAAATAACAATTAGAGTACTTTTGATCTTTCAAAAAAAAATACACGTTTGGAAAACTAAAAAATCTACACGAGCATTTTTTTAATTTTTAAAAAATTTTTTACATTTTAGAATTTTTTTTCAATAATATTTCGTTTCGTAAATTTTTGCTGTTACAAACTTGAAGTTTTATACTTTTAGTTTATTCATAGATATTTTTTTTTTCGATAAGATTGTCTACTCGAGAACTTGTCGCATATCGAATATTTTGCATCGAAGGAATGTCTTTTGGACAATGGCTCTGTCCCCCACTCGTAGTCATGGATACGGAAGTCTCTGACTACAAATTTTAAAAACTAATTAGCGTTTAATTAATTATCAATGTATGAATTTTTTTTTTAGATAACAATGCGAGTATTTTTCATCTTTCAAAAAAAATACCCGTTTAGAAAATTAAAAAATCTACATGAGTATTTTTTCAAAATTCAAAAATTTTTGTTTTTTTTTTAATTACAAGATATTTTATTTAAAAAAAGCGGATAACGGTTAATTTTTGGATTAAAAATTGGAAAAGTGAAAAATGAAAAAAAAAAAAACACTCGTCTACATTTCGAAAAATTGTATATAAAAATCAAAAAGTAATGAGGTTTGTAATAATTTTTAAATAAAAAATAAGTAATCTTAAAATTTAATTTCAAATTATACCTCGAGTTTTTATTTTTTAATCTTTTTAAAAAAAATACTCGTCTAGAAAATTGAAAAATCTACACGAGCACTTTTTTTAAATTTGAAAATTTTTTTTTTTTCTAGTTATATGATTTTTTATTTTTAAAATTGCGGGTGTTAGCTAAATACATGCACATGGAGGAAATTTAAAAAACTACAAGTGCAATTTTTTAAAATATTTTTTTTTTATAATTTATCCTTTTAAAAAAAAAAAAATTATTAGACGTTGGCTAACTTTAGTATCAATGATCCTGAAGTTAAGAGACAATTTACAGATTTTTTTTTTCAACAAATAAATTACAAAAAAAAAAAAACTAAAAATATGCACCTGTAGAAAATTTAAAGAACTACAGGTGCAATTTTTTTAAATATTTTTTTTTTATAATTTAGCCTTTTAAAAAGAAACCAAAAGTTATTAGACGTTGGCTAACTTCAGTATCATTTATTTTAACACCAACATTAATAGTAATAATAATTATCATTATTATTCTAATGAAATAAATGATAAAGGTATCACGTGATTCAAAATAATAACAATTATAGATAATTATAAAATTACCTTGCAAAGAAGAACCAGTGCATGCTTGAAGTAGTAACCGAACACGCACGACAATTATCAAGACCACGATTTTTTACTTTATTTTTAAAATAATATTATTACTATATATTTAAATATTTATTCTAGTAAAACTGACAATTATCCATTAAAATAGACGCGGCAATCCAATAATAGATAAGCTGACGAGCGGCTCAGATTAGATAAGATTAAATAAAATCAAATTTGCAACCGGTGTCAGAACCAGAGCTGACTGAGGAATTCCACCCTCGACACCGACCTCGTCGATATGATTCGTCGTCTCTGCATCCAATGCACTGGACCAAAGACTGTCTCAGAACACAACCACTACCATCACGCACCACTACTCCAAAGCAAAACTCCAGTCTTTTGTGTCATCAACAAGAAATGGCCCTACTATGCTGCACTGCTGAGATCCACACTTTTTTTTTTATGCCTGTGATATCTCGGACATTGACTCGGTTATTTTTCACAAAGAAATAAAAAATATTTTAAAAAAACACCAACCACAGATGCGTATGAAACCAGTAGTCAAATATTGTAACACGTCTTCGTTGTCAAGGACTAAAACTTAATTGCACTTTCTTCACTATCAAAAAAAATTTATTTATAATTTAAAATCCGTCCAAGTAAAAGTTTTAAAAAATAATTTATTTACTTACATTTTTATTTTATAAATTAATATATTTACTGTTTGTAAACAAAAAATAACCAGATCATCACTTCACTGGTGGGTTATCTTGCAGACACTGATGATATAAACCACCTTTTTTTTATTCAAATATTTATTGTTAGATTTGCTGAGCTCTAGCTCTAGCCTAGTTAACGTAACTTGGTAACTCGTAGGGTGTATTCTGGCATTACTCTTTATACTCACTACTGGTCTGGTTCTGGTACTCGTCTGGATCCACCCCACTCTCGTTCTTCACCATGTAGCCTCCTGACAAGCGAGCTGATAGGTGTATTTGTCCAACTCAAGTTAAAACTAAAACTGCAGCACCACCACCACCATCAGGAGCACGAGTGAGGACTGAGGAGTGCGGAGTAGACTGATAGTTGATCAGCACAAGTGTCATTCCCTGAAGACAGAGAGCACCAATGTCTGTGTAAAATGAATGAATATCTACTTTGCCGACTTAATAAATAAATATAATATTTATCAACTTGACACGTGATTGATCGTTAATTTAAAATTTATTTTCTTCCGGTAGTTTTGTTAAATTGCATGGTAATTTTATTCAAATTTAACATGACAATTATTTTGATTTTTAATTGTAATGTAATTCGATAGCAAAACTGACACGAGTGATAATCGATCATCGAGTTGAGTTGTTGTTTAAATAATCGAACTCTATGACGACAGCTAGTGGAGTCTTGTTGCATTACCCCTTATTTTTTAGCGTAAGCACAACATCCCTTGATGTGGACAACTGACAATTAACGAGTGTTAATTTTTATTGCTCTTGACGTTTTTGTGAGGGTAATAATTATAATTGTAATTTTTAATAATTGTTAGCAGGAGCAGAATGTAATTATGGAGGTGAAAATGGAGATAAAGTTCTGAGACAGAACTGACAGCGTCAGTGGACAGTTGAAAATATTATTGACAGTAAGAGGGTTATTTTTTAGTTTAAAAAATTTTAACGCGATGCAATTATGCCAGTGGGTAAGAATAATTTAATTTTAATTGTTTATATTTGTGTATATTTATGAGTGTGAATGTAGCAGACAGACAAATTTAAAATTATTAATAAATAGAGTAAATAATTTAAAAAATAATATTTATAAAAAATTCACTTATTAATTTTTAAATTTTTTAAATGCCCATGTTTTTAAATTTTTTAATTTTATTTTATTTATTATTTACTCTATTTATTTATAATTTTAAATTTGGCTGATGTCTGCTACATTTACATTCATGTATATTTTTCTTTTTAAATAAATATATGATACAATCATTATTATATTATATGAAATATGAAATATAAACATGTTTTATATGAAGTTATTTAATATAAAAAAAGTTGATTAATTTTAATGAACAAACAGTTACTAGTAATTAGTATACTACTATCCCTGATTAAAAATACTCATTGAAAAGCATTGAAAAAGATGAGAATTGAATACTTTTGAATAAATCCTACTCCACAAGGTTTTCATCTGGACATAAAATTAATACTTTTCAATCATTTTGAATCTAAAAATAATATAAGAATTTCTAAACTTCCAAAGAATTGAAAAAGATTCGAATCAATTAACAGTTTTCAATCTTTCTAAATCTTCCTCAATACCAAAATAGTTCCATATTTCCAATTATGACTTGAATTGAAATAAATTAAAATGAATTGACATTTTCCAATCTTTCTAAATCCTTTTCAATACTAAAATAGTTCCATATTTTGGATCGAGTGTAGGATTGAAAAGAATTGAAGGAAATTGAAAATTTTCAATTTTTCTGAATCTTTCTCAATACTAAAATTGTTCCATATTTCGAGTTATGACTTGAATTGAAATAAATTAAAATGAATTGATATTTTCCAATCTTTCTGAATCTTTTTCTACAATGATGAAAGATTGAATTCTTTTCAATACTTTCGAATTCCATTACAAGAATTAGAAAGTATTCAAATGATCGAAATTTCAATTCCATTTAATATTTTTCAAAATCTCCATATGGATTGAAAAGAATTGAAATAATTTTCAATACTTTTCAATGAGTATTTTTAATCATATATATGATACAATCATTATTATATTATATGAAATATAAACATGTTTTATATAAAGTAATTTTAAATATTTTAAAGTAATTTGAAATTATTAAAATATTTTGCTGTCAGTATTTACTTTGTTTATGGAAAATAAATTAATTTTTTTAATGACTGCTACTTTCGGCATCATAGAAAATAAATAATTTAAAATTAATGTCAATAATTTGTTCCAATCAAGTGAAACGTAATTTGTTTGAAGTAATAAAAATTTTTTTGTTAACTATTTAGTGTGATGTATTTTTATTTTAATTGTTGAAACAGAACTGTTTGGAGTGTGCGGAGAACTGGAGATGTTTGAGATAATTTTATTGTCGAGTAATGCGATACATTATGCCGCGGAGGAGGGTTATCAGTAAGTGACAATGTCAATTTAATTATTCTATTATTTTTATTGTATTACTATTTATTTAAATGAATGAGTGTGAATGTAACTGACAATTAAAAATTTTTGTAATTTTCGAACAAATAAATAAAATGTACCCAAGTAGCACACTTGAATTTGTGACCATAAGATAGCAGTTTTAAGGCTGTTTTTTCACTTATTGATAATTTGTTGCGCAAAAATTTTGACAGAATCATTAGAAATTTATGTCCCTGAAAAAATGTCTGCTTTAAAAACTTGATACAAGTGGTGGCAAAAAGTAAATTTCAAGTAAGTCATCTAAAATTTTTTTAATTGATATGACTTTTTTGAGGGGGAAAAAAGAACACGAATTTCCTATGACTTAGATCAGCATCTGTATGTCTTATGTATACACTGTAAAAAAAACGGGGTAAGTACAGGCGGTGTATGTCTTAAAATTGGCGGTGTTAAATTTCAACACCGAAAGCGGTGTTAAAATAACATCCGCCGGTGTAAATATTCTTTACCGGTGTTAAAATATTTTACTTGGTGAATATTTTTATTAACTCAATCACTACAGATAAATAGAGTTTTTATTAATTAATTAAATTATTGGTGATTGAAATGGTGGGCGTAAAATTGTGTAATTTTTACATACATTACGTATAAAATGAATAATTATTGAAATAAGGACATAGCAAAATTGAAATTTCCTGCAGATAGTATTCATTAAATTTTTATATTTTTTATATTTAAGGTAAAAGACCTAGTACCCGATCACTCCATGTATTTGTATATCTATATTTAGGAAAATCCAGTAAATATAGATATGCAAATACATGAGTGATCGAATACTAGGACTCTTACCTTAATACATTTTTTTTTCTTATTTCTATACGTGGAATTTTTTTTTACACCGCTTAACACCGTCTTCACCGGTGTTATTTCATTTTAACACCGCTCTTTTTACATGATACTGAAGTTAGCAGACGTCTAGTAATTTTTGAATTTTTTTTAAAATGATAAATCATGGAAAATAAATATTTTTAAAAATTGCACCTGAAGTTTTTTTAATTTTCTATACGTGCATATTTTTTTATTTTTTTTTTAATTGATAATTTGTTGGAAAAAAAGTCCGAAAGGTTTTAATTGTTTGTTAACTTGAGGTTCATTCTTTTTACACTATATAAAAAAACTTGGCTTTGAGACAAAATAAAATTGGTCTTGTCTTTTGAAAAGACATTTTAAAGTTCTCTCTGTGCTACTTGGGTAAGTAGAATAAAAATAAAAAAATGCGTATTTAGATAATTTAAAAATCAGTACACGCATTTTTTAATTTCATTACTTTAATAAATTAATTTATTTATTTAAAATTTATAAGTTGTCTCATATCTGCTACATTCACACTCATTTAAAATGATTATCTTTACGTAATTTTTTTCTTTTTTACAGCAGGCGCGATGTCAAAAAGACTGAGTTTCTTTATTCTAGTCGGCTTAACATCTCTTTGTATTCTTGTACTAGTATTTAATCAACGGTATTATAATATTATCGAGCATCGATTACAACCAGTGATATCGGTTAGTACACTTAATGTTTATATTTATATACTTAACTAATTAACTTATTTATATTTAAATACACTCGCACGATAAGATACTGGTGTTAATTCACTGCAAGGCACGTGCCTTCATTTATTTACTATTTAATTTATTAATTTTTCTTTACTGTATTTTAACTTATGATTTATTTAGTTGGTTTAACATGAGAGTAAATTGGATAGAGTATAAATTCACTAACAAATATTTATTCATATCACAATCATTGGCTTTTACACTTTTTATTACTCACTATGTTATATTGTGTGAATATAGGATGTGGAGATAAGGTCGCGGAATAATATCAAGCAACATCAAGATCCATTTACGGTGAGTTGTTATTGCCGGTTGTACCAAATAAAATTATAATTACAATTGTCATTTTAAATTGGATAGTTAAATCGTTTGTAATTGTCTTACTTTATTTTACATGATACTTTAAATTGAAATTATTTTATTGCACAACTCAATTGCGAAGCAATGAGCCGTGATCTGCTAACGCTTACTCGGCCTCTGCTGATTCACTCACGTAAAAATCATATTAATACTTATTCAAATTTGCTCAACTAGATCAAAATTTGTACCATTTGACAGATAATTTGTTACTGAATAAAATGAATAAAATGAACACGATTTTAAGTCACTTTCTTAAGGGGGAAAAGGGTCTGAGATACAAAAAAAAGGACATATTTTTGTAATTTTTTTTCAGAGTACCTTCTTTATTAAAATTCTTAAAATTTGTGAGATTATTAAGCATCATTCTAAGAATATTCTGTTAAATTTTTATAAAAAAATATTGAAAACTGTGCCAGTGGTAGTGGGGAGAGCCGAGTCACTTAAAAAAAGTCTCCATGCTGTAGGCAGGATAACTCATGACTGCCTCATCTGAAATAGAGAAACCAAAAAGATTTCTTTAGTACATGAGTTTATCTTGGATTTGTACGAAGGAATAAACAAAATATTCATTTTTGGATTTTTGGTAAAAGTGCAATCAAAAAACTGATTTTTGCCAAAAATTGTTCCTTTTGTTTAATTAAAAAATAAGGAGTTAGTAAAAAAAAAATCCTTTGTTCAAATTTAAGATAAACTTATGTACTAAAGAAATATTTTTTAATGAAAATTTAGCAGAATATTCTTGGAATGATGCTTAAAAATGTCACAAATTTTGAGAATTTTAATAAAAAAGATACTCTGAAAAAAAAAATCACAAAAATATGCTCTTTTTTTGTATATTAGACCCTTTCCTCCCTTAAAAGTAACTACTGAAAAAATAAAAAAATTTAAACAAAATTTGTGATGTCCGTAAATATGTACGGATGTTAGTAAACACAATAACTTAAAAAATACACAACCCATTGATCTATTTTATTTTTTATTACACTTGAATTCTTAAATGAAGAACCCTTTTGAAAATCACCATCCAAATCTTTTTGGTTTAATTGCAATTAATAAAAACTAAAACTGGAAATTTATAAAAAAATTTAGCTACCATTTTTAAAAAATACTTTTTGCATATAGGAGCGTTATCTATTGATCACTTTTTGAATGAGCAATTGAGTTGTGCGCGTTTGGATTTTTCAACTTCTGTTTATTATTATTATTGATATTAATTTTTTTTTTCTTTCAATAGATTTTTTCAGAAAGAATAAATCTATCGTTCTTGGAGATCCAAGATGTCGTTGATCAGCAGCGACGTGATATCGAACGTGATATGGAGACTTACGAATATCCCAATGGAAAATATGGTCTAAATATAAGGTATCATTTTATTTTTTTTTCGGTTCCATACGGAAATTACGTTGACGCAACATTTAAAAAATTGGGTATTAAGTCGGGCTCTCCAATTCAATTACAAAACGCGCGCTCGCTTAAATAAGATTTCCTATTTAAATAACATGGGAAAAATTTTTTTATTATTTATTTATTGATAACTTTATTTGAATATTAATTTACTCTGTATTTATTTAGCAATCTTGATGATTTGCTGATGGAAAAAGGTGGAAGACCAATGAGAAGTGTTATTCTTGCTAATTGGCGAAGCGGCAGTACATTTTTAGGTGATGTCGTTAATTCACATCCAGCAAATTTTTATCATTACGAACCACTGCTGGATTTTGGAATCGTCCAAGTACGAGGTCCTCCACTAGCTCAAGCTGCGATTGCTAATATATATGCATTATTTAATTGTGAATATAATAAACTACGTAAGTTAAATTATTATTTTTTTATTTTTATTGCAGTCGGAAAGGGGGGAGGGGGTTTAGAATAGGGACAGCATAAGATGTTATTTAGGATCTTGAATGCAGAAGCCGGTAGACGAAACTAAACCGACAAGACGTCAAAACTTTTTTTTATTCGATATACGCAAGACAATTACAGGAAAATTTTGATGTCAACATTAATATATTTATTTTTATATCAATACTGTGAGCTTCGATTAAATATATATAGAAAAAAAAAAATAATTTAATGTCTTGGTGGTTTAAAATCGGAATGTCATAATTATTGGGGCAGCTCAGAACCGATTAAAATAAATATCTAAGAACGTGAATTATTCATATGGTCGATAAAAAATTTTTATTTTATGTTTTAATTATTTACACTGCGATAAATCATTATATACATTTATATTTATATACTTTTTAAGTATCTAATATTTAAAAACAGAGATTAGACCGTATGCCAATAATTGGTACATTCGAGCGGTCATATAAAATTAAATACATGTATAAAAAAATTTCATTAACAATAAAAAACGACTGATTAAAATAGCAGAGTGTATACAAGTTCTACTGAGTTTTAGGCAACGATATTCCTGTTATAATATCGCGGTTAAAAAATTATTTTAAAAACATGATACCGAGGTTAGCTGACGTTTAATAATTTTATGATTTTTTTTAAAACGATAAATTATAAAAAAAAAAATATTTTAAAAAATTGCACCTGTAATTTTTAAAATTTTCTACATCTGCATATTTTTATTTTTTATTTTTTTGTAATTGATTTGTTGAAAAAAAAATCCGAAAATTGTTGATTGTCTGTTAACTTCAGGATCATAAAAAAATATCCCGCAACAATAATTTCAGTACAAAATATTTCCATCAGTTCTTTTATTGTTTATGAAAAATTTCAATATATATATAAATCTTTTTCGTGAGTCCATTAGTCACATCCTCAGACCATGACTACAATTTAATTACATAATTTTATGATAAATTCTTTTTTTTTTAATTGATATTTTTTTGGCGGGAATATATTAACTGGTTACCGTTTCATTAATAATAGTTACTATTCATTTTGAAACCAATCCAAGGTCTTCGCCTCCCTTTCCTCTACGTCTTTTGAACGAATAATATTTCAAGTCTTGATGATTATTTAAAATTTTTTTTTTGTACAGAAAACTATTTAGATTTCGGTAAAACTCACCCTTGGGTTTTTAATCACAATACTCATTTATGGACACAGTGTGTAATTCATAGAAAAATATGTTGGGATCCGTTGTTTGTAACGAAATTTTGTCGCATATTTCCATTTCAATCAATGAAACTAGTGCGGCTAAGACTGAGAATTGCTCAGGTGTTACTTGAGGACGAGAGGTACGTAGACGAAAAGTATGTCAGTTTATCTCTTGTCAAAATACCATACAGACGCTCATATATATGTTTATATAAAAATATAGTCTTGGAGTTCGTATGGTCTTATTAATAAGAGATCCCCGGGGATTAATGCAATCGCGTAAGCATCGAAATTGGTGCCCAGATAGTCCTGATTGCTCAGATCCAGCGCGCGTTTGCGCTGACATGGTATCCGACTATGAAGCTGCTGTGCGACTTAAAGAAAAATATCCTCGCAATTTCAAGTACGGATTTAATTATTATAATAATTTAATTTAAAAAATTAATTGCTCGATTGTGTTATTAATTATATAATTTATTTATTTGATTATTTATTGTCTAGAGTCGTACGCTATGAAGATCTATCTGTTGATCCATTTTCAAATGTCAAAGACCTATTTGAATTTTACGGTCTAAATTTTCACCCGCATGTTATTAATTTTTTGGAAACTCATACTAAAAATGATTTCGGTGGTGTGTCGAGTACATTCCGTAATTCAAAAGCTGCGCCATTTCATTGGCGTAATGATCTCGATTTTGAGGAAGTTGAAGAGATTCAAAGTGTCTGTTCAACGGCAATGAGACTGTGGGGGTACGTTCTAGCTATCAACGAAACTCATCAAAAAGAATTTAATCCAATTGCTAGAAATTATCAGCCTTTATAATATATGTTTATTTATATCATCATTTGTACGATAGTCGTTTTTTTAATTGATCAAAGCAACTGGCAATTTTTTTTAAATATTTATATTCCACGCTCGTACATTCCCAGTTAATGATTTTTTATAATAGTATTTTTCTCACCTCCGGGCGGAAAGCGTCAACTTTCGTCCCGCTGTGCAAAACGAAGTTGCCACTTTCCGCCTCCGTCGAGGAGAAAAATAGTATACACTCCTCGGGAAGTAAATAAGAAAGCCTCAGATCACATGTTTGTTGACCTCGGCTTCGCCTCGGCCAACAATTACATGTGATCTGAGACATTTCTTACTTTACTTCCCTCGGTGTGTAATATACTATTACACGCCAAGGGAGGAAAGTAGGCAATTATACACGTGGGTTGGAGTGTTCTACTTTCCTCCCTTGTTGCTTTAAATTTATTTGCTTTAGTTTTTATACACAGAAAAAAAAAGATTTCTTGGCGCAAGAAATATTTTGAACTATGAATTGAAGACAAAACTTTTCTTAGGATTGGGAAAAGTTTCTTTGAGGACATGTGGTAAATATATTAATTTTTTCCTTTGTACATTGTACAATATACTACTCGATAGCATGATAATGAAGTGAAATTTCTACTAACAATAGTAAAAATTTAATTACTGGCTAGATGTCGTTACAGTACCAAATTTTGCTAATGCGCGTTTTCATCCCCTGACATATATAAATATCCCCGAAAAAATATTACGGACAAAATATTTCCGGACATAATATCCCCGACAAAATATCTTTCGACATAATTTTCACAATTTTCCTGAAAAATTAGCACTCTAAATAGGCAGTTATTTTTTATTTATAAATTCCCACAATTTTTCTGAAAAAAAAAGCACCCAAATTATTTGTGAATTATATAATTATATAAACAGAATATTTGGACTAGTCAACGAATACTTAAAAAATGTAAATTTCTTTGGTGGATCTCTTAATTCATTCAAAAAGTCAATCCAAGTGGAAATAGAAACCAGAGGGAAAGCAGAAGCCAAAAATTAAGAATAATTAGAATTCTCAAATTTGTTATTTTTTTTCTTTAGTAATTTATTCCTAAAGTTTACTTCTTATGTATTGTAGTTTATTTTTATTATTCGCACTGGATAACGCAAATGAAATATGAAAATTTGTCAATTGCTGACAGCGTAAATAAATAAATAAATAAATAAATAAATAAATAAATAAATAAATAATGAAGCTATTCGATTACAGGGGTATAAAAATCGTAAAACAATTTTTTACACTAAACAAATATAAATTATATTCTTCATATCGTTGATATTTCTAAATTTTCATGTTTATTTTAGTGCTTATGATGGTGTGGATTATTTTGTCAAGAGAAATTTTGCTGATAGGATATTTTGTCGGGGGATGAAAACGCGGGGAATCCGAAACTTAACTGGTAATTTTTACTCAAAATTATCTGCGTGTAATAAAAAAAATTTCTTGGACCAAGTAAAAATTTTTTGCGCCAAGAATTTCTTATTTTCTGTGTAAATGTTTTAGTTATGTATATTGTTGGTCCAATTTAAAAATAGTTTAGGGTAATATTAGAAAACACATAATGCAGGTTTTAAATCCGTCTCGAATTTTTAATAAATAAATAAAAAAGAATAATTAAATACGCCTTCAAGTGCCTGCTGTGGTCTTTACAGACCTTATTGTATTAAATTACCAAAGTCAGAAACATGCTATTAATAGTATTTACATATATTCCGTATTAATTAATGATATTTAACAATACATGCATCTAATCAATTTTTTTCAATGCAACAAATGTTTTAATTACAGTTTTATTTTATTTATTGTATTATATATATGTATATTTTTTAATTCGGGAAAGAAATAACTCATTGATTTATCTCCGATACACGAAATATGACTTTATATAAAATCAAAACTTTTTTTATTATTTTATTTAAATGATGATTTTAAAAAAATTAAAAGACTTTTATGTTAAAATGTAATTTATATTTTTACGATTAATAATTAATGAAATTATGTAATTTTTAATTGAATTTTATTACTCTGATAAAATAAAAATACTCAATGTCATAATAAATTAAAATAATAATACACGAAGATGATATTAAATTTTTTAACATATCAGTGATGACAAGAGTTCATTATATACAAATATCATTGAAATGAATGTAATGATAATGATTAAAATTTAATTAAATTATTAATTAATCAACGAATAATTAATATCTGTAATTATTGTCAAATTAAGTCAGTGGATATTTAAAATTAAAGATAATAATTGTTAAATATGATTATTGGGTATTCAAATGTAAATTTTTTGTGTAAATAGTTTTAAATAATTACATGAAGATTTAATTAATTTGTTAAATTTTTTTTTTAATAATTAGTTTAATACATCATTTGTACAAATATATAGTATTAATTTGTGTATTGATTATAATATACTATTATTAATAAAAGTATTATCACCATTTATTTTTGTCTAGCATTCATTTCTTATTTCTTTAATATGTTATCAATATTAGCTATGATACTTTTAAAACTAGTGCCTATAAATACTTCCTGTATCAAGAAAAAGAAGGCTAACTACAAACTTCAAATAAAGAATCTCAGCCTAGGCTATCAAATTAACTTATTAGTTGTAAACTACTGTTAACAGCCCGATGAAAAAAGATTTTATACAATTATATAAAATTATATATAAATTGGATAGAAAAAATGGCCCGATATATAGAAATTGTATACAATTTGTATAGAATTGTATACAATTTCTATATAGATTGTATATAATTGGATCGGGCCATTTTTTCTATCCAATTTATATATAATTCATATATAATGCACATATAATTTTATAAAATTGCCTAAAGTCTATTTTCATCGGGAGTTTACTATACAAGGAGATCTAACATGAGCTGATTTATATTATTAATATTTTCATTTATATTTTGAGATTTATATTTCACGTATAAACTTTTCCTTGTTCTTCTTATTAAATTTTAGAGTTTACGGTATAAATTAAATACCAAATCACTTACGTGTACTTTAATGTAATTACTATGTACATATTTGCCATTCGGCCAATGCCTTGGCATCAAATAAATTTAAATAAAATATTTTCATACTGATAACTTTCATTCTTTTGATAGCTTTTGTCATTCAAAGAAAAAATTTTGTGGCGCGTGTTACATTTGATAACTTTTTTCCCGTATTCGAAACCAATTAAGAGAGAAAAGGGCCTAAGATACAAAAAAAAAGCATATTTATGTGATTATTTTCTTTTAGAGTACACTTAGAGAGTTTTTCGATAAAATTTACCCTGCATTTTGAAGTAAACTTGGATCGAAAACAAAATAAATACGGAAAGAATAAAAACAAATTCGTTTTGTTTTATTTTTTGTTCTTTTTTATTTAAAAATGATTCAAAATTGGGTATTTTTACCCCATAATTGAGTACTATCTAGAAAAGAACGAGTAATTTTTTATGTAGGCCCAGTTTTACTCACAATTAACGAGTAAAATTTATTAGATAATTTTCCCTGCGTACCTTATTTATAAAATTCTTAAAACTTGTGACATTATTAAGCATCATTCCAAGAATATTCTGCTAAATTTTCATAAAAAAATATTGAAAAATAAGCCAGTGGTAGTGGGGAGAGACGAGTCACCTCAAAAAAAGTCTCCATGCGGTAGTCAGGAAAACTCATGACTGCTTCATCTGAAATAAAAAACCAAAAAGATTTCTTTAGTACATAAGTTTATCTCAGATTTGAACGAAGGATTTTTTTTTTCAATAACTCCTTATTTTTTAATTAAACAAAAGGAACAATTTTTGGCAAAAATCAGAGCTTTTTGATTGAACCTTTACCAAAAATTCAAAAATGAATATTTTGTTTATCCCTTCGTTCAAATTCAAGATAAATTTAAGTACTAAAGAAATCTTTTTGGTTTTTTGATTTCAGATGAAGCAGTCATAAGTTATCCTGCCTACAGCATGAAGACTTTTTTTAAGTGACTCGGCTCTCTCCACTACCCCTGGCACAGTTTTCAATATTTTTTTATAAAAACTTATCAAAATATTCTTGGAATGTTGCTTAATAATGTCACTAATTTTAAGAATTTTAATGAAGAATGTCCTCTAAAAAAAAAAATCACAAAAGTATGCCTTTTTTTTTGTATCTCCGACCCCTTTTTCCTTAACGGGGTTCTTACTTTTTTTTCTCCGCACTCAAATAAGCGAACGGTATTATCTTTGTTGCACTAATAGAGTAATCACGAACTTTGGCCGAATTTTCCTCGTAAACAACCGAATATTATCAAAAAATTAAAGCGCACTTCGCTAGATTAGATAGTAGTGTATCAATGTGCAGTTTGTAGTTTGTATTTAGAGATTTTGTTTCTGAGAAAAACTCAGCCGAAAATATCTGATCACCCCTTTTAAGAATATAAATTTTTCTATCTCCAAATGCACGACTTTTTTAAAATATCGTCAAAATAAGGAATCCCTGATTTAAATAAACGATTCAAAACGATTCAATTTTAATACTATATAGATATACTAGATATACATTAATCATTGAGTAAATCGTTTTGTTTAATCAGGGATACAATTAAACACTAAATCACACAAATGTCCATAATGTAAATAATTTTAATTGATTGTATTGCGACAGTAAAACAATAAGAGTATCTGCGACCTCCACATATTATTTCATCCGTCCATTATTATAATAATACTATCAACGCCTTATTTTTTTATAAACAAAGTGATATAAATATATGTGTACGTCATTTTTCTCATATAATCTAAATCAATTGTCCTTATCGAGTGTAAGTATTCAGTAAAAATAATTTGAGTATGTATATATAAATATATATGTATATATTGAATATAAGTAAACAAACATTACTTAACAAACATTAATTGTATTAAAGTTATGAAACTATTTAATTATTAATATATAAACTGGTTTATTTCACCACGTGGCATGCATTACGACTCTTAATTGCATCCAGCATAACTTATATTCAATATATAATTATTTCATGTCAATACTATTTGCGGGTCAGATGTATGATAAACCAGTTGTGTCATTTTATAAATAAAAAAAATAACAATTATAATCTATTAAATAGAACAGAGTTATCTTTTAAATCCTCGAGTCTTTCAATTCATTAGTCGGAATTTTTACCATTCAGAGAAAGATTTATCTTACATTTATTGTTTTATATTTTCATTGATGTACTAATAAGTGTATTAATTTATAAACGGGATTATTATTTCAAGTGTACTACACTGTAAAAAATTTTCGGAGTGAACGCGGATTTAATTCGGAGTGAATGTGAAGCAGATGACTGTTTATTTATTTAATTCTCCCGGGTCAAAAAAGTAACTTGATTTTGACTTTATTAACTTGACTTTGGCTGCACTTATTTTTTTTTAACAACATGATTTTTTTAACTTACAAATTTAAGTCAAGTTTGACTTGGATTTGACATAAAAATTTTAGTTAACTAAGTCACGGGACTTGGATTTTAAATTTTTTAAATTACGCCAAAATCAAGTTATTTTTTTAACCTGGGCCCTCAGAGTAAAATTCACGTCGAAGGGGAGTTTATTTTCATATTAAAACTCTGAATCGAAGTGAATCCGGATTTAAATAAAATCCGTAATTACTCCGAATTCACTCCCAATTTTTTACAGTGTAACGATAAGAGATGTTCGCAATAATTTAACACTAAATATTTTGATCTATGAACATCAGCATGTGCACGGAAAAAAGAACAGTGAAAAAATTACAGTTTTTAGTGCAAAAACAGTACCCCCGTATAAAAATTTTAAGTATTATAGTTTGCACTGTAATGGTCGAGTATTTATTGTACTAAAGTAATTGGAATTACATTGTAAAAAATTTTTTGGACCCGGTGTAGTGTAAATCTATCGGTGAAAATTTTGGTGTGAAAATTGCACCAAATCCGGTGTTAAATTTAGGCAGTGTGAATTAAAAATTTTTACACCACCAAACGTGTAAATGTATAATTTATGATAATTTTGCGTTAAGAAAATTATTCATAAGAATAATGTTCAAAATACTATTTAATATCTAAATAAAATCAATGTAGTTATCGATTAAGTAGTTAAAAATATTAAATCATAGTTTGTCGCTCATAAATCAAAATTACAACGAGTAACACGGAATGGTGTAAAAAAAGTAGATTACACCGTGGAAAAATTACACGGATAAAAAATTGACACCGAGAGAATTTCATACTACACGGCCGTGTAAAGTTCTCCGGGTCCATTTTTACACCGAAATTTTTTGCAGTGTATAATTACCAAATTTTACAGTTTCTAATGTGTTTTTATTTGAACGAAATTTGAATGTAATTTTTACAGTTTCGAAGTAGAGAGACTTTGCCGATATTTGAAACTGTAATTTTTCCGCTATTTTTTTCCGCGCGGCAAAGTTGATTTAAATGCTCCCTTTATTAAACAGTCGCTTTTTTTTTTTAATTTTTTTTTTACAGCAGTTGAAATGTCAAGAAAATTATTTGGTTTAAAATTTTACTCCATTCTCGTTTCAATTTTCTATCTGCATTTTTGTATTACTGAGGATTGCTTACGACCAATGATGTCGGTTAGTAAATTTTAAATTTACATAGTTAACAAATTTTATTATCGTCATACCATAGGATACTGTCATAAACATTTTTTTTTTAGTATCAATGTGTTTTTAAAAAACTTTCTGATATAAATTTTTTTTCTGCCCTCCGGCCGGAAAGTGGCAACTTTCGGGCCGCTGCCCTAAACGAAGTTGCAACTTTCCGGCTTCGTCGAGCAGAAAAATAGTATACGCACCTTGGCCAGTAAAAAAGAAAGCCTCAGACCACATGTTTGTCAGCCTCGGCTTCGCCTCGGCCAACAATTACATGTGCTCTGAGACTTTTCTTGTTTTACTGGCCTAGGTATGTAATATACTATTTATTCATTAGATTAATTCACAAGAAAAAAATCAGTCTTTGGAAATAGAAAATGTTGTTGATCAACAAAGACGCAAAATCAAGCATGATATGGAAAATTACGAGTTTCTTAATGGAAAATATGGCTTAAATATCAGGTATAATATTTATAAAATTATGTACTGATTATATAAAAGATAAAAGACCTAAAACCCGATCACTTCATGTATTTGTATATCTATATTTATGAACACTTCATCAAGTTAATTTTTTAAATCAGCAATCTTGATGATTTGCTGATGGAAAAAAATGGCAGACCAATAAAAAGTGTTATTCTCGGTAATTGGCGAGGCGGGAGTACTTTTGTCGGAGAAATAGTTAATTCACACCCGGCAAATTTTTATCATTTTGAACCACTGCTGGATTTTGGTATCGTTCGAATACGAGGACCTCCCCAAGATCAACCTGCGATTGCTAATATTAATGCATTATTTAATTGTGAATATAATAAATTACGTGAGTTAAATTATTCATTTATTTAATTTAACGCTTTCTGCAATTTACAATAACAATTATACACTACGTAGTTCAATCGTGATTACACTTTTTATTAAAAAATATTTTGAATTTATTTATGCACAGAAATTAAAATTATTTCCATTCTCTTTTAATTTAAGATCTTAGTGCATAGGGATATCCCCAGCAATCTTTTATCGATCATATCTTTAGTATTGTCATATGTATGTAATTTTGCCGGTATATATTTTTTCGTATCGGCGATTATTACTTTCAGTTTAAGGCTGGGCTGCACCTAACAAATTTTCAAATTTTTTATTTATAATTATGTTTTGAATATTTATGGGGCTCGAATGATAAAAATCTTCCGAGGAAATACGTTATATGCATTTTTCCAGAAGCAACAAAAAATCACTGTAATTTTGATTAATTAATTAATTGATACATAAAAAAAAGATTTCTTGGCGCAAATAAAAATTTTAGGGCAAGTAAAAAATTTTCTCACAGTGAGTAAAATTTTTCGCACCAAGAAATCCTTTTTTTCTTTGTAAAAATCTGAAATTCAAGAATTTTTTAGTTACGACCCAGCCTTAACTTCCGTGAAAATTATAATGACAATAAAATTAGCAGACATTTAAAAATTTTTTTATTTTTTTTTAACAAAAAAATAAAGATTAAAAAAATATTTTGAAAAATTGCACGTTTAGTTTATGAAATTTTCCACATGTGCATTTTTTTAGAAATATTTTTTTTTCATTATTTATCTGTTAAAAAATTTTTTTTTTTAATTTCGAATGTCTGCTTACGTTACTGTCATAAAATTATATTTATTATTGTAAATATGTAAGTTAACAAACTGCTAGCTATGACGAAGCCACTTGCTGAATGGTAACTGATTAAAATTTTTAAATATTTTTATTATGGAAATGTTGATTAAATTTAATGAAAAAAATTTTTAATTTAAAATTATAATTTCTATTTAAATAGTGTCTTATATAGAGTATGGTAAAACAAATCCTTGGGGATTTATGTACAATCCTCGTTTATGGGAACAGTGCGTATCTCATGAAAAAATATGTTTAAATCCGTTGTTTTTATCTGAATTTTGTCGCTTGTTTCCATTTCAATCGATGAAAATTTTACGCCTGACATTAAAAGTTGCTCAAGTTTTATTGAAAGACGAGAGGTACGTAAAGTTCAAATAATTAGCCAGTTTATCTAATGCAGTATATCTTCACCAATGTAGTTTTGGAGTTCGCATGATTTTACTAGTGAGAGATCCGCGGGGACTGATGCAGTCACGTAAGAATCCTAAATGGTGTCAAAATAGTTTTGATTGTTCAAACACAGCACTTCTGTGTAACGATATGGTGTCAGATTACAATATTGCCGTCGAGCTTAAAGAGAAATACCCACGAACTTTCAAGTGCGTAATTAAAGCCTCTGATATTTTAAATTAATCAGTTGCATATTTATTAATTAATTAATTTTGCTTTTTTTTTAGAGTCTTACGTTATGAAGATTTATCTCTTGATCCATTTAATGAAGCAGAAAAAATGTTTGAATTTTACGGTCTTAATTTTCATTCTGATGTTAAAAGTTATTTAGAAACTCATACTAAAAATAATTCCGGCGGTCAATTCAGCACATTTCGTGATTCAAAAACCGCGCCATTCCATTGGCGCAATGATCTCAATTTTGTGGAAGTTGAAGAAATTCAACGTGTCTGTGCGACTGCAATGAAACTATGGGGATACGTTTTGGCTGTCAATGAAACTCACCAAAAAGAATTTAATCCAATTATTAAAAATTATGGACCATTTTAACTCAAATATATGAATTGAAATTTATGTCGGCTTGTTTTATTCAAATTTATTTAGATATAAGATGAAGTCCCACTAGTTTAATTCTTTTTTCTTTGGATTTAACGGTTCAAAAGAGTAAACTTATTTCAGTATACCCATAGACGGGTATAGTAGATCTTGAACTACGAAGAAATGCAATTACTTATTACACTAGATTCGAAAAAAAATCCGTTAAATGGAAGTCACTCAATTTAGTTCGCCCTTTCGGCCCTAACATCCAAGGAAAGAAGAAATCACCCCGTGAAAAATTTGTTCCAAAAAAGTTTGAAGTGGAACTTGTAAACTTGAATCAGATGAGAACTTAAAGTGAAACTTTTGTAATTTTGACAGTAAAAAAAAAAGTTTATCTAGGATTTCATACGAGCGAATTTCAAGTAAAAAAAAAATGTTTTTGAAAGACATTTCTCAAAACGTATTTTTACTCTCGTTCCGAATTCAAGATTACAAAAGTTCCACTCGAACTTCTAATGTCTAAAGTTTAGAAGTTCCACAGGTTGAACTTTGGAACGAATTGTTTTTACTGATTAGTTAAAAATTCTCATTTTAATTAAATGTATTTTTAGTTCAAAAAGTTGTAAGGTAGAGTACCCGATCAGGGAACTAGTACTTAATTACTCCATGTATTTGTAGATCTATATTTAGTCAAATTTCTCAAAATTTACGGTTCCACCGTATCTCCCTAGGATAAAATCTGTTGAACACGATCTCTATAAACGAGATCTTATAATAATCTATTTAATTACAATGATTTCTACACTTACGACTGGAATCGTATTCAGGTTTTCTTTCACATTTTATGTGTAGATCGTAAATAAATAGAATTTGTTACACATACATGTATGAAATCATGGGAAATTCTCAGCCCAAATTTGACATCATCGTCAATTGCAAGAACTTGACGTAAACTTACGGTGAAGTTAATCTAAATTACTAAACGTCAAATTTCTGAAGTGATAGTTTGGCCATCAGGAATTGGACTGATAAAAATAATTTTAGAAATTGTATCCTCGAGAAATTTTGTCTTAAGATAAAGCCGTGTTACCTCTCAAAATATGTGATTGGGTGATGGGTCTCGTGCCTTACAACGTACAATTGTAATAAAAGTAATTAAAAATGGATATATTGAATAAATTTGAACAATAAATTTTTTTTTTTTTTTTCAGATGTATTTTTTAGATTTATTTACCAAATCAGTTTATTAATTATAGCATGACCTATTTTGTCGGCATATAAAATACCCAGTAGTAAATTCTTCCGTTTGAAAATATTTTGAAATCTCGAGTAATCTGGAAAATAAAAAAAAACTTGATATAATAGTTGACCACAAGAATAAGAAATTTTTTCTTTTTATTTTCAAAATATCAGTGAGGGCAAGAGCTAATCATATACGAATATCATAATAGCGTATATGTTTAAATCATCATAATTGATTGTTATGTTCAAGTATTTATGAATGAATAAATAAGTAATAAATTAATTAGTACCTGATATTATTAGCAGTTGACTGTAGAATCGAATTCCCACAAATTTGACAGTATTCTGAAAGATAAAAAATATAACGATTAAAGATAATGGTCAATTTTTATTAAAAGTAAATTTGTGTAAATTATTTGTTATCAGACTAAAAGATGACATCAAGACTTGATCAGTCATATGCTTGTCTATTTAACACATCATTTGCATAAATTTAATTTGTAAATTATTATTACTCATAAAAATATTCTCACCTTTTATTTGTGTCCATTGGAATCATCGTTCTTCGAATAAGTTTTCGGTTTCCAATTTTTTTACTGTAAATAAATAAAATACTTAATTATAAATAATTAATATTTAGGAGAAAAAAATGAATATAATTGTCATTTAATTAATTTCAGGACTTGAAATTTCTCACCACGTGCTTATGTAAGACAGGGATAACTTAGAACTCATCATATTCAAAATTTTTTCATTTTTCATTGATTCAACTAATAGTTAAATAGTTTACGTACCGATTTATTGAATCTCCAGTTTGTATTGATGCCAATATCTGCTGACCCCACATATTTTTTTAATGAATAAATATCTGAAACAATTCAAAATTTATATTAGTTAAAATTTATATTGAAAAATTTAAACTAACAAATTTATGAGGACAAAAAATAGTCAGTGATAACAACCAATCAGTCATAGAAAATCAGACTGGGGCGGTAATACTTAACATCATGTAAAAAATATAAATATCAACAATTTTTTAAAATTCTGTTGGCAAAATTCATAGAATAAAAAAATCTAGTCAAATAGCTAGAGATTATCGTCTGTTTGTATAAATAATTTAAATCTTTTAAATTACGTCAGTATGAGTTGAACATTAAGAAAATTAATATAAAATAATTAACCGTACGTGTAAGTCATCAACATAATAATTATGATGTAGGTAAAAAATTTCAACTTCGATAAAAGAGATGATCATGAAAAATATGTAAACTGTAGCGAACTGACTAAGTTCTCGAGTAATTAGAAGTTTTGAGGTCGCATTCAAAATTATAGAGTTTAGGTTCAAAAAATAAATAATTTAAAACAAAAAAAACTTACTTGCTGATGTACAGAAGTTTATTAAATTGACTTGAATCAGTTTTTGAAGTAAATTGGAATTCTGTAATAAAATAGAAGTAATGTAGTGACAAATAAAATATAATAGTAAAGAAAATTTTATTCCATTACTAAACAAATCAGTGAGGGCAAGAATTAATCATATACGAATATCATAGCGTATATTTTTAAATCATCATATTGAATAGTTATATTGCAGATTTTTTAAGCAAGGAAATAATTAGTACCTATAATCATTAGCAGTTGACTGTTTAATTGACGCTCCACAAACTTGAGGGTATTCTGAAAAATTAAAGAAAAAAAATCATTAAAATTAAAGAAAATCGTTGGGTTAATTTGAATGCAAATTTGTGTAAATTATTTTTGAATCAGAATAAAAGATGACATCAAGACTTGATCAGTCATATGCTTGTCTATTTAACACATCATTTGTATAAATTTAATTTGTGAATTATTAACTAGTGTACGTTTCGCGCGCAAGCGCATGTGTGTTGGTTTTTAAATTTGTTGTAATGTAAATTGCTGTGTTAATTGCATATATTTTTATGCTATTTTCAGCTCATTGCCAATCACGTCACGAATTGTTTGGCTTCACATATTTTTCATGTCTTCTAGGGTTAATTTTTCAATCCGGGTTTAAATTATTATTGATGGTATATTTACATATGATTAATGTATATAGATATATAATTATTAGATGTATACTAGCAATATTAATTTAAACCCGTATAAAAACGAACCCGGTTTGCAAAACTGGCCCTCATATGATAGGGATAAAAATATTCTCACCTCTCATTTGGATCAATTGGAATCATCTTTTTCTGAATGAGTTTTTGGTCTCCAATATTGTTCTGTAAATAAATAGAATAATTCATTATAAATAATTGAAATTTATAAAAAGGAAATGAATATAATTTTCATTTAATTAATTTCAGGACTTAAAATTTCTCACCACGTGCTTATGTAAGACAGGGATAACTTAGAACTCATCATATTCAAATTTTTCAATTTTTCATTGATTTAAGTAAAAGTTAAAATTATTAAATAATTTACGTACCGATTTATTCAATCTCCAGTTTGAATTGGTACCAGTGTTTGCTGACCCTACATATTTTTTTAATGGATAAATATCTGAAACAATTTGAAACTTAAATCAGCTAAAATTCAAATTTAAAAATTTAAACAAACAAATTTATAAGGACAAAAAATAATCAGTGATAACAACCAATCAGTCATAGAAAATCAGACTGGGGCGGTAATACTTAACATCATGGTAATAAAATTATGAGTGTGAATGTAGCAGACATGAGACAATTTATAAATTTTAAATAAATAAATTAATTAATTAGAATAATTAAATTGAAAAAATGCGCGTACTAATTTTTTAATTATCTGCATGCGTATTTTTTAATTTTCATTCTTCATGCATTTCATTCATTTAGGGCCAGTTTTTCAAACCAAGTTTATTTTTATCCCGGTTTTAATTAATATTGCTAGTATATCTATATATTATTATTGTATAGATATACTAGCAATGATAATTAAACCCGGATTAAAAATAAACCTGGTTTGAAAAACTGGCTCTTATTCAAAAATTTAAAAGATTGCCAATTGTCAGTCAAATTCACGCTCATAATAAAATTAGAGAAATTATCAAACTAATAAATGCTTATTTTAAATAATTAATTACCATTTTGAATTGAAAATAAATCAAGTCTCGAATCCTGGTCTCAGCCACGTGAGTATCGAAGCGAAAATGCCGGCATGCCTGTAAAATCCAAAGTAAATAAATAAATTTAATTTAATTTAATTACCGCACAATATTATAAAATTATTAATTAACTCAGTTAAATTCCTTTAGATTCGTAATCATATTTTTTATCATACGAACGAGACTAGTAATTCATCATGTGAAAATTATCATTTTTTATTATAAATTGCATAAATATAATAAAATAATAAAACATTATGATATTTAGAATAAAACTCAATAATAAATATTTAAATAAATTAAATAATTAGAAGGATGTTTAGAGATTTTATCAAGATGATTGCTTACCATGATGGCGTGGTCTTCCGCGGACATTGCGGGTTCATGATGACGATGCTTCTCTTTTGAGAACTTGGAACGTAATGAACGAGTGTATTGAATAATTGAGAAGTGCAGAAATTTGCTAACCAAAACCATGGAGAAAATATAAAAATATAGATATATGTACAGTGATAATTTAAAATATACGAGTTTTAGCGCCATCTTCAATGGATAAGAACGGAATTATTTGATTTAAAAAATTTTTATTAATGACGCGGTAAAATTCAAATAAAAGCCAGTTTTTCAAAACAAGTTTATTTTCGTCCAGGTTTAAATTAATGTTGCTAGAATATCTAATATAATAATAATATATACATATATATTATTAATTATTATATATCTATTATATTATATATCTATATAATAATAATATAATAGATATACCAGCAGTAATAATTTAAATCCGGATTAAAAATGAACCCAGCTTGAAAAACTGGCACTAATTTTTAAAATAATAAATAATTAACATTACGTGCGAGATGTAATTTTGAAATTAAATTTAATTTTGATACAGTTAAGAAATTTTTTTTAAATTTCAATGATGGCTTAATATACTAAGTAGTAAATTAAATTAAAAATTCTGATTTTAAATTATTTAAAATTTTTGAAGCTATGGGGATACTATTATAAATAAATATATGTATGTATATGTATATATATGCGATTTATACCGCAGTTTATTGTAATGCTGACATTTGAATATGGCACAATCATCAATGACTTTACCAATCGAAAAGGTTACTTACTCAAGGACGATTATTACCATGACTAAATAAATCAAATTATGTCGACGTAAACAACAATTTAAATAGCTATTTTAAAATAATAATAAAAAACCGCGTATATTGAATAATATAGTCAAAAGTGGGACAATAAGCCATTAGGACACGAAATCGTCTTGAGGAATTTAAAAAGTGTATAAAATATTTATTCTTTTATGAAATTTGAAAAATTAATTCTTATTTGATGCTGTCATGAATTAAAAATGACTTTCGCTTTATCAAATTTGAAGACTAATTATAAAGTAATGTTTGTTACTATAAATTAGTACTTTGTTTTGAATGCACTCATTATACTTTAGCATGCAAAGTAAATTTTGTAAGTGAAAGAGAAGGTGAAGTGGGTTCAAATGATATACTACACGGAAAAAAAGGCGAAACAAATTACTACATGATGAAGAATGATACACTGTAAAAAGACCGGTGTTAAAAATGGACTCATTTTAACTCCGCGCGGTGTTAAAATGGAATTACACCGACTTAGGAGGCGTAATTTGGCGGTGTAAAAATACCGATGTAAAAGCGGGGTAAACTGCGTCCGCTCAGAGTTATAACTTTGGGAAGCTTATAAAACACAAAAAATATCTTGATACATACACATACCCAAACTAACGAGCGCACAAAGGCACACACACGCGAGCACAAGCACTCAACACACGTGCACACACTCACACATACGCACACACATATGCACACATTCCCAAAGTAAAATATTTTAACACCGGTAAAGAATATTTACACCGGCGGCGGCGTTATTTTTACACCGCTTTCGGTGTTGAAATTTAACACCGCCAATTTAAACATCCACACCGCTTGGACTTACCCCGGTGATTTTTTACAGTGTACAAGTGTTTAGAAAATAGTTGCAAAAAATACTAAAAACAATTGTGTCTAAACTTTTAAGTGATATTATTTTTCCAAACGTTTTTCTGATATCTCCAAAGAATAAAATATCAGACTAAAACACAGAAAAAAAGGATTTCTTGACTCGACAAATTTTTTGCTCGCCCCAAGAAAATTTTGATTTTCAATTCATAATGCGAAAAATTTTCTTGGGGTGAGTGAAAATTTTTTGCGCCAAGAAATACATTTTTCTGTCAAGTTTTAGTATTGGTCAGGATCACACCCAAAAAATTCGATAGAAATTCCAAAAAAATCTGGACTTACTGGCTTATGCCAGTGTATAAATACAGTGAGATTATGATCAAATGAATGCAAAAAAATAAAACACTTTTCTTCAAATTTCTCCGATATGTCTTCCTGATTTCGAATAAAAACAAAAGTTCTAGTGACACCTCTTTGTCTTGTCTTTTCTTAAATAAAAAACATTTAATTCTCAACTTCTCGTGAATGATAAAATTTATTAGTGCGTAAAATGGCTATAAAAAAAAGTCAACAAACGACATTGACGTATGCGCCTTGAATTTACTAAAAAAAAAAAATCTTCATTTACAAGTCAATATCAAGGTTTCTAGTGCATGAAGTCATAGTACGCTTTAGTGATTTCCGCAATTCGTTCACATTTCAATCGAAAGTTCAACCAACGAAAAAAATAAATAAATAAAAAGATTTAATGTAAAAAAAAAAATAAAATTACACACACGAAAAATTTGCGGAGTAAACGTGGTTCAAATTCGGAGCAGATGACTGAGTATTTATTTAATCCCTACGGAGTAAAATTTACTCCGAAGGGGAATTTATTTTAATATTAAAACTCCGAATCGGAGTAAATCCGCCACGGAGAAAAATGCAAGTCAAAATTAAATAATAATTACAATCACAATGAAAAATTTGCTATCGCAAATGAAAAATTACAATCCATAAAAAAAATTACGATGATTTGTAGAAAATTAGTTTTTTATTTCAATTATTACACTAAAAAATTCGGGGAGTGAATGCGGAGTGAATGAATTTTTAATTATTCACTCCTCTCGGAGTGAAATTCACTCCGGAGGGAGTTTTGAAAATTTTTTTAATAAACAATAACTCC
Organism: Microplitis mediator; assembly: GCF_029852145.1. Lineage (NCBI taxonomy): Eukaryota > Metazoa > Arthropoda > Insecta > Hymenoptera > Braconidae > Microplitis > Microplitis mediator. The sequence goes on along the minus strand of NC_079970.1, from coordinate 6,401,855 downwards.
ACTAAATAAAATCTCGCACACACACACACACACGCACACACCCGAACACACACATGCACACATTTGCACACACACACACACCCGCACGCATAAACCCGAACATACACGCGCACACATTTACACACACGCATACACATCCGAACACACACGAGCACACATTTGCACACACGAGCACACATTTGCACACACGCACACACCCAAACACACACACGCACACATTCGCACATACACGCTCTCGCACATACCTTCAGGCACATACTCGCACACATACACATTGTTTGATGGTTTAATATGAATTAATTTAAATGTTAAAACTCCGGACCGGAGTGAATTGGGAGTGAAATAAAATCCGCATCACTCCGAGATCCCTCCGCTAAAAAAAACTCTCAATTCACTCCGCATGCGGAGTAATTTTTTTTAAAACTCCGGAACTCCGAGTGGCGGAGTGAATTCGGATTGAAATTAAATCCGAATTCACTCCGGATTCACTCCCGATTTTTTACAGTGTACTATCTAGATTGTAATTTTTACTTATCATATTAATTACAATACAGCCTCGTTAAGTTTTCGTTTGGAAAAAATAAATATTTACTTATTCCTATGAAAATAGTTCAATGTTACAAAAAGTAGAAATTGTTTTCAGAATTATTAAAAGTTAGTACATTAGTCGCAATTTTTTGTTCGTAGTTGATGAAAATTACATCTCCAATGTAAATCGACGTAGGTTACTGTACATTTTAGAATATCGGTAAGACAAATTGCTACTCCGGGAGATAAAATTACTATCTGGAATACACCTTTCACAAAGCGCGTTAACTAATATTTACTAAATACAATAGTACAAATTATTGATACCATTATAATTTTTTTTTGTCGCTAGTAAATTTTATTTTTAATGTAGGAATTTTTATTATTAATAGAAATAATTATTATAAATAATATGTTGTAATTTTTACTTTGAGTTTTGTATAAGTTTTGATTTTGTTTTTAACATTTCAAGATTATTTCTCGGATTGTAATTTTTTTTTCAAATTTAGTAAAAATTACTTAATTTTTTTTTCCGTGCGGATTTAAATTAAATCTGTCATCACTCCGAATTCACTCCCGATTTGTTACAGTATAAAATTAACTAAAAAAAAAATTATGTTTTCTACTTATACCTTTACAAGGTATGAAAAAATAATTTTCCGCATCTTAGTCATTCAATTAGATTTCATATGATTAAAAAACTCATAGTAATGTAACATCATTATGCAGAACAGCGCAACAATATTTTAATTGCCAAGCAATTTAGTGATGCAGAAAATGAGAACAAACAACTAAAAATAAATAATTATAAAAGAATAACAACAAATAAACCAAGCAGATTAAATGTAAAAAGTAATTTTGTAAATTAACTCTTAGTTGATTCGTCATTATACAATTTATGTAGATGCACATGTTTTATGAAGTAACAAACAAGTGGTATCTTCTGGAACGCGAAAATATTTCAATTCAACGTTACGTTTATGAGATCACGATGCAATGAGATAGCAGCCTAGACGTTACCAAATGCTGCGTCATATTCTTTCTTATTCTACATAAAAACCGGCATCAGAAATCTAATGAGTAAGAATAAGAGGTAAAAAAAAATAACGTGGGTAGTAAAAGTTTTATAACAGCGTAATTGCTTGTCTAGTGTGAGACTCAATTCAAATATGTCCCACGACTTATACTTTTATTTTCTCTCATTTTCTAGGACCCGAGAAGAGGAAATAATGATAAAAGAAGATTCTTCGCACATTGAAAAAATAATCATTACATTACGTACTCTTTAACTTCCCATATAACATTGTTTTTTATGAATATATATTTAATTATTTGTTTCCTGATTCAATTCAAATTAATAATTAATATTGAAATCGGATAATAAAGAATTAAATAATCGTATAAAGTACAAAGGAATGCATGTAAGCTCAAAAAAAAAACTTACTTAATAACATTTATTTCATTTTAAATTACAGTATTTAAGACTAAGTGATCTCTTAATTAAAATGAATGGGTAAATAATAAACAGTAATTACATTTAATTTATTTAGTGGCATTTTAAGAAATAAAATAATAATTTTATTATTTGTAAAACTTATTTTTATTTTTAGACATGCAAGTACTTATTGTAAATATATTATAGACTTCCGGGATTTGTTTAAATCCATCTGCACTTGCATTCATTTTATTTTTCCAATGCCGTTGTTGTAAGATACACAACTTGGTGTAAGTAAAAGAGGAACTAATTGAGCGCGGTTGCGTCCTTTGGCTTTCTCTTTAGCCAATACTAGCTAAATAACATTATATATAAATATATAGGGGGGCAAAACGGGGTACTTAAGAAAATACTAAGTTTTTGAAGACTCAAATATGTTAAATTTTTTTTTAATGATATTCAAAATAAATATATATATTAGGGCGGGCTTTATCTAATTCAAAATGATGAAAAAAAATTCTGTTAAAGTTTGAACTCTTAACCCGAGTCAAAAAAACAAATTTGGATTTGAGTCTCAAAGTTCTCAATTAATTTTTTGAGGATCAATTTAGAATTTGGAGACTGACAACAGTACAAAAAGTTATCCTAGTTTAGTCCTCAAAGTAGTAGTTATGACCAATTTTACCACTTTGAGGACTAAATTGGAATAACATAATCTAGATTAGAGTCTCAAAATACTCAAAACATACAGGAATAATTTTATCCGCATTTGAACCTCAAAAGTCTCATTCGACGTATTCTCTCCCCTCCCCTTTCTATCTAAAATTTTTCAAAGTCCGAAGTATAACTTTTCTTTCGTTGAGGATTTTGAGGGCTTAGTTATAATTTAAAATCGATAAATTATTCGCATTTAGACCTCATAGTTCTCATTGAGGCTTTTGTGGACTAAACTAGAATTTGATTTTTGATTCGGGAATATCAATATTGAGAAGTACGTCATCGTGATTTTTGATTTCCCATGTAAATAACATGGGAAAAAAAAATTTTGAGTTTGGAATTTTATACCTCGGCAATGGCTCATTGTCCAGATAAACTCAGGATTTATTTTCGTCGGGAATTAAATGGTCTACAAAAAAAAGTATTTTATAATTTTTTGATAAATTCATTTGTACAAAAGTTATTGGAGCTTGAAGTCAAATTTATAGTAAATTTCGAGATCTTTTTACTTCGGCGAAACTATCAGACTTATCACAAAATGTTATTCGATCTTTTTTGTAGACAATTTTATGCCCTACAAATTATCTTTCATAAAGTTTTTTAAAATTTCGCATTGTTTTCTAGTTATTTTCATTTTAATGTCAAGCTCTTGAAATCGATCAGAATACTACTTTTTTTAAGAGTTTGATATTAAAATGGAAATAACTCGAAAGTTATGCAGAATTTTAAAAAACTTTATTGAAAATATTTTGTAGGGAATAAAATTGTCTACAAAAGAGAATTAATGACATTTTGTGACAAGTTTATAGTTTCGTTGGAAAAGTAAAAAGATTTCGAAATTTACTATAAATTTGACTTCAAGCGCCAATAACTTTTGAACAGATGAATTTATCAAAAAATGATAAGAGACTTTTTTATAAAATTCCAAACCTAAAATTTTTTTTCCCATGTTATTTAAAAATGGGAAATTAAAAATCACGAAGAGGCACCTCTTTATATAAATATTAAGAGCTCAAACTTTACCAGAATTTTTTCTTCGTCATCTTGAACGATTTTTTCACGATAACTAAAGAAAAAAAAATTAGTTTATATATATGTATGTATATTGATAAATAATCGTTTCATATAAAATATATTTAAAATAAAAATTTCGTTTTGTCAAAAATTTTGGTCTTTTGTTGTTTTATCTATTTTGTAATGTAAATGTAATGTAAAAAATATATTTTTTATCTATTATGTAATGATTATAAAAATAAAAAAAGGCAAAGTTTACTAAAAGATAATTATTAATGATAAATGATAAATAATAAGAATCAATATCATCAAAAATAATTATTACAAATGAATTTTCTCTTTTTCTCAAATGATTTATAAATATAGATACGAGTTATGTGTTATGCGTATATAAGAGAGAAGATACACGTGGGATTATCCGAGCAGATAACAGGCTGGAGAAAGTGAAATTATATAGCACGTTACTACTTATGCGTAAACATTAGTTTTAAATTTAAATAAAAAAGAGAGACAATAAAATGTATTTACTACTGTCGAATAGTAGATTGTGATAAATTTGACTTAATTTAAAATTCAAAGTATCAAACGTATATGTGTATTTATATTCATACAATACACGGAATGCTTCTTAGAAAAAAAGTTATGTAACACTAATTTTATTAGTTAAATATTTTAATAGATTTAAATATAAATTTAATTACAAAATTATTTTTGTCAGGAAGTCTTGATTTCATATATTTAATGTACGTACTTAATTATATTTTTTTTGACTTCCAGTAATTTTTCAAGTTACTTTAGAGGTCAGCGTGTTATTAAATACCATTAAAAACAATTTTTATGCTGGCCTGCAGCGTTCATTAACTACTTTTTTTATAATTTGTATAACATGTGATATTATAAGTATCAATAATTTTTATTTATATGAGTGTAATAAAATATATCATTGTAGAACATTGTAAGCTGAGTAGGACAGCTTCACCAACTGAAATAAAAGTATATTTTTGTATATGACAGAATGAAAAAAAATAAATATGTATTTTATATAAAAATATTTATCTTCAGGGGCACGACGGGTTGATCCAACAACGCAATTCACTCCGAAAGAGAGTTAATTTTAATATTAAAACTCCGCACGGAAAAAAATTTACTGTTGCTGTAACAGGAGGCATTCATGTTGCATTAACAGGAATAAATCCTGTTGTACACGGAAAAAAGAGCAGTTGAAAAATTACAGTTTCTACAATAAAAAAGGTTTTCGGGGCAAAAATCTTTAAACATTAAAGCTTAAACTGTAATTTTAGAAATTTGTTACAGTAATAAAATTAAAAAAATTTTGAGCGGCAAATTTTACAGTTTAAATCGACAATATCGAGTTTGAAACTGTAATATTTGTTATTTCTGTAAAATTTACTGATAAAAAATGTAATTTTTACAGTTTCAGACTTGGAGCGCTTTACTACCCCGGGAAAAAATGATTTTGCCTAATTATATATAATTATGTATGATTATATATGAAATTATATATAATTATATATGAATTTATGTATGATTATATATAATCATATCTACCTCCATATATAATTATGCATGACGTTATATATAATTTGATCTGATCATGTCTGACCAATACATTATGTCTCGAACTATGTATAAAGTTATATATAGGTCTATATATAATTAGATCCGACCAGACCTGAATTATATCTGCCTATGTATGATCATATATAGGTTTAGATATAATTATATATGAGTTAATACATGACTAGATCTGATCAGACATGGCTAATATAAATTCATGTATAGTCGTGCATAAGTTTATATATGATTGGATCTGATCAGACATGACTGATATAAACTTACATGTAGTTATATATGTCTATGTATGATTAGATCTGATCAGACTTAATTGATGTTGAACCTATAAATATTTAATTATGTATATAGGTCTAATATATACATTAATATATATTACATAATATAACAATTTTTTAATATAAAAGTTATTAAATTTTTATTTTGTCAACTATCAATCAAACTTAAATCCCCAATACTTAAAATATGTTCAAAGGTTTCGGCAGCAATTTAAAAGTATAAATCGATATCGATTTATATACGAATATTTATAAGTTTATAGATAAATAGATTTGATTAAATGTATGTAATGAATTCTATTGTAATTGTACAAAACCAAATTCATCATTAGGTGCCTTATTTACGTAAGATGTATCAATTTGATTATTTGAGTTCAGTAATGCTATAAACTTTTATTACTAATAATGTATAACAGACTAGAGGATCAGACTACAATCCATCGATAACCAAAGTTGAACAGCATCGACGTGGGATATTAATTGGACGGTATTTAATTAATAGTTTACAGATATTCTAAATGAGATTCTAAAAATGACTATATTCGTTCATGCATGATTATATATAATCATATATGATCATCTATAAACAGATCAAGTTATGTATGATCACACCTGGCCAATTTTTGGATCTGATCATATATAAGTGATGATATATGTTGGATTCTCTGTACAAAAATCAATCTTTATTCTTATATATACTTTATTTAATTATTTCTTTTTACTAAATATTCTGTTCGAAATAATATTTCGAACAGTGTTGCATTTAAGTTGTAGTATATATATTTAAGTTGAGTTCAAAATATGTATATGTTTACTTAAAGAAAAAGAAAGCTAGCATGGATCAAATTTTATGACCTTAGGTACATGGGTCGACGAGAGATTCCAAGTAAATGCAAGGCAATATGTTTTTCTTCATTTGCACTCATATATATATATTTTGAACTTAGAGATCTTTGTTATACAAAAAGAGGAGAGGTTGGTGGACCTCAGTGTTAAATAATATTAAAAGAATAAGTTAGTCTAAGCTAAATCTCTTACGAGTGAAGACATACCCTAGAGCGCGTATTTTTAATAAAAGATATAATATTCATTTGTTTAATAAATTGATTTGTTTCATTCACGATTACCATACCTAAATTCCCAACAGGTTATGGGCCCAGAATACGCCGTGTATTAAAATCGTGAAAGAAAGATTAATTTATCAAAAGAAAAAAATTGAATAGTATAAAAATTTGAAAATCATCTTACATCAAATCTTCTATCAAATTTTCTAATTTTAATATTGAAGTGCATGTGATTTTAAATGATTAAAATAATTAAACAAAAATAAATTATAAATAATCATTTTCAAATAAAATAAAATTAAATATAATTCTTGATAATAATGTGCTGAATAATAATTACATAATGAATAGTGATAAAATTTTGAGTTTAGTTTACTTTAATAGTTTGTGCCGTGATTATATAAAGTGATTATTGCTGAGCCTCAAATAAATTGAAAGAAGAAAAAAAAAAGAAGATTCTTCAATTTTACACGTCTGATTGTCTTACAAACAGAGCGATTATTGCTCAAAGTTTTGATAGTCTCCAGAGACGAATCAAATTGTCCTGAGCAAAAGGCGGAGAATTTATTTTAGAAACAAAAGAGGTTTCATCCAGATGACAACAACCGTAAGCGTTCTAGGAGTGATAGAAGGGGTCATATACAGTCCTGTACAGCGGTGTCAAAGCTGTAGAAGTCAGGCATGGTGGTCATTTCAGATAAGAAAGGGGTAAAAATTAATAAAGGTGGTATACCCATCATGGAAGGTAAGCCCTCTAATAATTTTATTCAGATCGGCTCCACAGTTTAAATACATAAAGCTCATTCTGTCGCTCAAGAAATAATAAGACGAATTATAGTACATAGCATGAAAGACTAGGTCATATAAGTGAGCATAAATTTGTACAATCAAAGAATCATATTATGATTGAAACTTAAGGCAGATAATAGAAATCATTTGTAATAATTAAATATGTGAATTGTGCGTTAAAAGAAAACAAACTCGATTATCATTCAGAACGGCTAAAAATCGAGATCATATTAGGAGTTTACTATTTATTGTACATTAGGATATATCTAATCCAATCATTCCGACGGCTCTAGATAAGAAAAATTATTTTGTCCGATTTCTAAATCATTAAACTCATTACTGTGTATAGTATATTTAATTAAATATAGATTTAACTCAGTTACAAACGAGTTTATTGATGTACATTAAAATTGGTAGAGAATATTTATTTGAAGTTCAGATAAAATTTCTGGATAATGCAGTACTTACTACAACATATTTAATTGATAATGTTCCGAGTAGGGCCTTGAAAGAAACTCATATACCATATGAAATGTGGTATAATAAAAAGACTATCCACCAAGTATCTTAAAGTGTTTGGTTCATTGTGTATATACACAAGAAAACTAACAGAAATAAATTTGATGAAAAAAAAAAAAAAAAAAAAAATATCATCAAAGGGAATTCTGGTAGATTATGAACCAAACGGGTACAGAGTTTTCGAAATTGAGAGTGAAAAATATGTGGTAGTGAGAGACGTTATTGTAGACAAAAGAAAAATTTTTTTTAGACCGAAAATAAAATCTGGTCATGTTGACGAAATGTTAGGTCATAAAACTGGTGTCACTAACAAAATGTTAAACCCAGGTAAAGTAACTGTAGTCCCTAACAGTATGTTAAACCCAGATAAAATAACTGGTGTCACTAACGTAATGTTAAACTCAGCTAAAGAAACTGTAGTCACTAACTAATTGTTAAACTCAGTCAATCATTCGAGTAGTCACTAACGTAATGTTAAACTCAGCTATAGAAACTGTAGTCACTAACTAATTGTTAAACTCAGTCAATCATTCGAGTAGTCACGGACGAAAGGTTAAACTCAGGTAATGAAACTGTGGTCACTAACGAATTGTTAAACTCAGTCAATCATTGGCCTGGATGAATCTGATACGGGCAAATCAGATGGGTGAGTCAAATCTGGTCATGATAAACCAGATTGTGTGGATAAATCTGATAATAATAAATCAGATAGTTTAAATAAATCTGATATTGATAAATCAGATAGTTCCAATAAATCTGATATTGATAAATCAGATAGTTTAAATAAATCTGATGTTAATAAATAAGATAGTTTAAATAAATCGGATATTGATAATCAGATAGTTGGAATAAATCTGATATTGGTAAATCAGTTAGTTTGAATAAATCTGATAATGGTAAATCAGATAATTTAGATAAATCTGATATTAATAAATCAGACAGTTTAGATAAATCTGATATTGTTAAATCTGATATTAATAAATCAGATAATTTAGATAAATCTGATATTAACAAATCAGATAGTTTAAATAAATCTGATGTTAATAAATAAGATGGTTTAAATAAATCGGATATTGATAATCAGATAGTTGGAATAAATCTGATATTGGTAAATCAGTTAGTTTGAATAAATCTGATAATGGTAAATCAGATAATTTAGATAAATCTGATATTAATAAATCAGACAGTTTAGATAAATCTGATATTGTTAAATCTGATATTAATAAATCAGATAATTTAGATAAATCTGATATTAACAAATCAGACAGTTTAAATAAATCTGATATTAATAAATCAGACAGTTTAGATAAATCTGATATTAATAAATCAGAGCTTATATAAATCTGATCTTAATAAATCAGATAGCTTAGATAAATCTGATCTTAATAAATCAGATAGCTTAGATAAATCTGATATTAATAAATCAGATAGTGTAAGTTAATCTGGTTATGATAAACCAGATAGTTTAAGTATATCTGATAACGATAAATCAGATTTAATAGATAAAGTAAATAGTCATAAAGATAATAAAATTCCTAAGTTACACAATAGGAATAAATCAGAAGCCAGTTGTAGGAGAAGTAATAGGATCAGAGGCCGTCCTCAGATTTCGTATAGTGAAAATAGTTTACCTGACGATTGCATGCTATCCGCTCAATCAATAATACACAAAATTCCTAGTTCGTATTATGAAATTAAAAATAGGAATGATAGGGTTGAGTAGAAACGAGCTGTTAAAAGTGAATTCGATTCACTTCGTATTAATAATACTTGGACATTGGTACCGAGACCTAAACATAAAAATATTGTAGACTGTAAGTGGATACTTACAATTAAAAATTACGAATTTGGAAATCCACATAAATGTAAAGCTCGATTAGTTACTAGAGGTTTTAGTCAAAAATAAATGGTAGACTATGATGAAACTTTTGCGCCAGTTGCTAGAATGACTAGTTTTAGATTCATAGTTGCAATTGTCAATCAGAATAATCTGTTACTGCATCATATGGATGTGAAGAAAGTTTTTTTGAATGGCAAATTAAAAGAAGAAATTTATATGAAAATACCAGAAGGAGTCAAATGCGATAAAAATCAGGTGTGCAAATTGAACAAAGCTCTGTATGGTTTAAAGCAGGCTGCACGCTGCTGGTTTGAAGCATTTGAGTCTACATTAAAAGAATTAAATTTTCAAAATTCTTCTGTAGATCGTTGTATTTATATTTTAGATTTAAGAGATGTCTTAAAGAACATTTATCTAGTGTTATATGTTGATGATCTTTTTGTAGCAACTGCAGATATGAATACTATGAATATTTTTAAAGAGTATTTGATGAATAAATTTCAGATGGTCAATTTAAAAGAAATTAGATCATTTTTAGGCATAAAAGTTACAAGAAAAGATAATGTAATAACATTAGATCAAAATGCATACATCAACTCAGTCTTAAATAAATTTAATATGCATGATTATGAAAATTATGATGCGCCATGTAAAAGTGTTATTGGTTGTATAAAGTACATAATGGTTTGTTCACGACCAGAATTAAGCATATCAGAAAATATCGTAAGTAGATATATGAATAAAAACAATAAAAACACTGTGGCAGTATCTGAAAAGAGTATTAAGATATTTAAAAAGTTCTAGTAATATTAGATTAACATATACCCGTAATAATTATAAAGAAATAATCAGCGGTTATGTAGACGCAGATTAGGCAAGTTATAACAACGATAGACAAAGAATACAACCGATTATTTATTTAAGTTATTCGATCATTGTACTATTTGCTGGGCATCTAAACGACAGGCATCTGTAGCAGGTTCATCATCAGAAGCTGAATATATGGCTCTGTATGAAGCTGCACAAGAGGCACTGTGGTTACGATCATTAGCGGAAAATATAAAGATAGTTATATTAGGGTCAATAGTAATTTATGAAGATAAAAATGGTTGTATTGGTATCGCGAACAATCCATCAAGTCATAAAAGATCGAAAAATATCGATATAAAATATCATTGCTTTCGTAACAAAGTAGAGCACGGTTTATTAAAACTAATTTATATGTCTACAGATCAACAGATTGCTGATGCACTGACCAATTATTTGGCTGAACCAAAATTTGTGGAATTCAGAACACAAATGGATTTGAAATAATTTTAAAGAATATATTTATGTTGTATATATTGTATGTATATATATATATATATATTATAGACTGTATAATTGAAATATTTAAGATAAATGGTCGGATTAGGTTTTTCTGGGTTTTCCTAATCCCTTTGCAAATTAGTTGGGCCATAATGTTCGCACCCCCAGATTGCGTGAAAGGATATGTCTTTACAATTTAATTTTAGAAGTTAATTGATATAATAAGTTTATTGTAAAGGTATCATTAATAATTAGTATTATGATTGTGTAAGCTAATTTAATCTTAATTTTATTTTATTTAAAGATTAATTTTTGAGGGGGCGTGTTGGATTCTCTGTACAAAAATCAATCTTTATTCTTATATATACTTTATTTAATTATTTCTTTTTACTAAATATTCTGTTCGAAATAATATTTCGAACAGTGTTGCATTTAAGTTGTAGTATATATATTTAAGTTGAGTTCAAAATATGTATATGTTTACTTAAAGAAAAAGAAAGCTAGCATGGATCAAATTTTATGACCTTAGGTACATGGGTCGACGAGAGATTCCAAGTAAATGCAAGGCAATATGTTTTTCTTCATTTGCACTCATATATATATATTTTGAACTTAGAGATCTTTGTTATACAAAAAGAGGAGAGGTTGGTGGACCTCAGTGTTAAATAATATTAAAAGAATAAGTTAGTCTAAGCTAAATCTCTTACGAGTGAAGACATACCCTAGAGCGCGTATTTTTAATAAAAGATATAATATTCATTTGTTTAATAAATTGATTTGTTTCATTCACGATTACCATACCTAAATTCCCAACAATATATAATTATATATAATTAGGCAAAATCATTTTTTTCTCGGGACTATACAAAAATGTAATTTTTCAACTGCTCTTTTTTCCGTGTAGAAACAGGATTTTCCTGTAGCTGCAACAAGAGACAGCCATGTTGCAGCAACAGTATTAATCCTGTTGCTGTAACAGGATTTTTTCCTGTTGCTGCAACATGGCTGCCTCCTGTTGCAACAACAGTAAATTTTTTTCGGTGCGAATCGGAGTGAATGCAGATATAAATACACGGAGAAAAATGTTGGCTCAAAACCTACCAATTTTTTTATTATGCTGTCGACCCAACTTGAAACAGGAAGTGAAGCATCCAAAAATTTATTATGCTCTTATAAAAAATTATTATGCCTTATCACAATTATTATAATGTATGAAAATAATTGTTATTATAGCTTATCGATGAGTTTCTTGCGCGTAGTAAGTGTTGTAATACAGCATCATAATTTTTCGTATGAGCACAATAATTTTTTGGATGCTTCCCTTCCTGTTTCAAGTTTGGTCGACAGCATAATAAAAATTGATAGGTTCGAGCCAACATTTTTCTCCATATAGAATCAAATTCACTCCAAAATCACTCCGCTGAAAAAAAAATCCTTATTTACCCCGTATACGCAGTGGTATTTTTTAAACTTGGGAACTCCGAGTGACAGAATGAATTTGGTTCTAAATAAAATTCGCAATCACTCCAAATTCACTCCAAATTTTTACAGTGAACTTTATCTTACCACGGATACCTAATTTATTCAAAAATTTAGAATGAACTCAAAATAAACATGTTTTTTTTTTTTTTCAAAATTTTCTAGTTGGCCCGTTGTACCCCGGGTACCGCACAGTGACCCAAGCTCTTTTACCTGATTGTAAGAACTAAGAGATACATCAATAAAATATCCAGCGGTGAATTTCAATGGCCGAAGACTGCGCATCATTATGAATAATAAACTTTTTTGGGTACTGACACTCAAAACATACCAATCAGTCTGATAAACAGCCGTAGCTATGTCATAACTCTGATAAATTTAAATTGATGTAATATATATTTAATACCGATATTTATTGCTACTGTTTGTTATATATGAATAAGAACAATGATAATAAAAATATGTACCTTAAGATTACATTCGCTACTGGCGAAACAAATAACAAAAACCTGAGAAAGCATACAAGTAAAATAAAATGCCATTGGCGCGAATTCTGGATTATTTATTTCAGTTTGGGATAATCTGTAAACTGTCACGCATATGACGATAGCGCTTATAGAAAATTGTAAAAAAATCACAGAACTGAAGACTTTGTTTGTTATTTCAGCAAATCTACATTAAAAAATTACCACGAAATATATATAAATATATATTTATTTATATACTCAACTGAAATATTTTGAGATGATGCTTAACGCATTTTGAAATTTCGTTTATTTCTCGTCGCTTGACATCGATAAATAAATCAGATGAATAGATTTTTTTCGGTATTAACTTTAATCGGTGCTCAAGAATACTCAATTGAGCACAAATTTTAAGCATTAAACCTGGAATTAGAGTATCATATGCGACATTTACTAGTGCTCCGAAAACATGAGCGAGAATTTGATGATTATAGGCAGTCCAGTATCCAAAAAATGTCTTTGAATCATATGGTAGCCATGTTTTAAATGGCAATGAACGATTTGGAGTATCACAGAGTATTGACACGCTGACTACCATGCCCACGGCCGATTCTGTTAAACCAAAATATGCAATCGTTCTTAATCTGAATACAAAAACAAAAAATCGCGTTATTGATATTAGTACAAGTGCACTGTAAAAAATTTGCGGAATGAACGCGGATTAAATCCGGAGTGACATTCACTCCGACGGTGAGTTTATTTAAATATTACAATTCCGAATCGGATTGAAATAAAATTCGGATCACTCGGAAATCACTCCGCTAAAAAAACCCATACGAAAAAAATATATATCCGGATATGTCCGGGCGAATCTGCATACATGAGACATATATTTATATATATGTTGGATACATGCATATTTACCCGGATATATATTTTTTTTGTATGGGAACAAACTCCGTATTTACTTCGTATAGAAAGCGATTTTTTTTTAAACTGTGGAATTCGTAGTGAGTTTGGATTCAAATAAAATCCGAATTTGCATCCGTTTTTTTACAGTGTAATCATACATTTGTTAAAATAACATAATTTTTATGACTCACTTTATGGTTTTATCAAATTCATCTTGAATATATTTTTCCTCAGGATTTTTACACAAACATGGATAAGTTTCGAGGATATTTATTAGTCGCAAAATTTCTTTGCGTTTTAAAATTACATTGGCAATTTTTCCACAAACTCCAACCATAGTCAGTAAGACGATTAAATTGTTTATAAATTCGTCGAGATCATCGAAAGATGCAATGAGTGCAATTAACTCAAATAATACGCACGAGTAAATGAATATGATCATTAAATTTTTGTGAATAATGTACAGATATATTTTCCATCCAGAAATGCATTCAGAGGTCTGCCATAAACCTAAACACTGTAAGATACCAAAGCTGTAGGGCAGGAGCATTATGATATTATAGAATATATATTTCTGATGACAATGAAATAAAAGTTCCCGAGCGGGGTATGAATTTACACTGGACTCTATGGATCTCTTTATCCACTGTCGTAGATGGTGAATAAATAATGATAATACCGAGTCGCCTATCCGTCTACTTGGTATGACTTTAGTTTATCAAAATAATTACGCTATTATCTACTGACAAAGGGTTGTATCTTTCCCGTCTTACATAATGTTTTCAAGAATTTAAATTATTCAAACCAACATTACCACATTATCTTATTATTTATAATTGCGGATGAGAAACGGAGCATGAGTAAAATTTATAGGGGACATTGTTGTCAACCAAAGGGTTGATAAAAATAGTCAGTAGAACTTAAACCATCGGATAAGCAACATTGGAAAACATACTGAGCCTTCAGCAGCATTCATACATTATGTTAGATATCGTACGTAGTTCACCTTTTTTTTTTTAAGTTAATTTAAACCTAAGTGAATATCGACGTTCTAATTAGCAAATTGTCTAACTCCATTTCAGAAAATCTTTCATTTATGCAAAAAAAAAGGTAATTTAAAAATTTTTTTTCATCTAAAAATCAATTCTATATCTAGTATATGCATAATATTTTTGTCTATTAGGTTACTCAAATAATGTTTTTCCTGACTATTACTATCTGAAAATTGTACAGAATCACCTACTGAAAAATATTAAGTTAGACAATTTGCTAATTAGAACGTCGATATAATTTTTACGTTTCCATACACTATTTTAAAATATGGAAATTTTTTTAAAGAAGACCGGAACACAACGAAATGTTTTAAAAATTTTGTGAAATTGAAAATATTTACGTCAATAATTATTCAGCTGTTTTGTGACTATCATAAATTTTTGAGTAGAAGAAAAAAAATCAGATAAATAGATAGAGATACTTTTCTTGTAAATGACATAGGAGTACTAACAGTATTCAAAACTAACGAAAATAATAAAAAAAGAAATTTACAATTTTTTAAAAATAATCTTTTTAGGGCATTGCGTTGCACTCCGGAAATTTTTATAATCAAAATAGTTGTGAATAATGAGAGATTTGTTTCAAATTGTTATGAACGAATTGTATTCAGTGCTCAAAACTTCATCAGAGTTAATTATTCGCTTAGGTTTTACGTTGTGCCCCATTGTATCCGGAATATTGTTAGATAAACGTGCAACTATAACTTTGTCTATTTAATTTATTTTATTGATATAAAAAAATAATTAAAAAAATAATAGTAATAATTATGATATAATACTATTAATGAAGAATAATTGATTTTAACTTAATGTATTTCTTTTCTCTTTTCAGTTATCATTCAAAATATTACAGAACAATATCTAACGTCTTCAGTTAATCGGCAGACTTCAAAATTTCGAAAAGTATTCGCCGTCACAAGAGGACGATAAATTTACTAATGTTTTTTTCAGATGATTGTAGTATGTCTATTTTTATAAATATGCATAAAGATATTATTGAAGGACGTTGTAGGCTGAGTAGGAAAGTTTGATCAGCTAGAATAAAAACAGAAGGTTATTAAAAATATATTGTATATATTTATTTGGATAAAATATAAAATAATAAAAGTACAAAGTACTTGATTGAATGAGTTAAGAGATATATCAATAAAGTATCCAGCATTGAATCGTAATGGTCGATAACTTCGCGTCATTATCAATAACAAACTTTTTTGAGTAGCAGTACTCAAGTTGTACCAATCGGTTTGATAAACTGCCGTAGCTATATCACAGCTCTAATAGATTTTAATCAAATATAATATTCATAATTAATAATATACATACACTTTCAAAAATCGGGAGTGAATCCGAAGTAGATACGAATTTTATTTCAATCCGCATTCATTCAGGTGCAGTTTTTACATTTAAATAAATTTATATTTCATAGAGATCACTGTGTTACGTGAAACATAATTATTTCAATATATAATTAATTCAGATTTTAATAATTAAACTCAAAAATTTGTGTAAAGAGAGCTTGTAATTATTTCCATACTCAAGATAAATGTTAAAATATAAATGACTGAACCGCACTATTATGTATTAAGAATTTGATCCGCGAGTTTTCACTGCGATTCCATTCTGCGAAATTTTTTTGGAATTAATATTTTTCAAAACTTCGCTTCGAAGTTAATTTCACGGGAGTAAATAAATTAAAAATTATCCGCTCCGCATTCACTCCACATATTTTTTACAGTGTAATTATTGTTGTTATAAATATTTTGTTTGAATTAATAATTAAATTAGGAATACCTTTATACTGCATTCAGTACTGGCGAGACAAGTACCAAAAATTTGTGAAAGCAGGCACATAAAATAACCTGCCATTGAAGCGAATTCTGGATCACTTATTTCCACCTGAGATAATCTATAAATTGTTACACATATGACATAGGTACTTATGGAAAACTGCACAAACATAATGGTACTAAAAACTTCGTTTGTTCTTTCAGCTAATCTAAATAAAAAATATTCAACAAATGAAAAAAATTCAACACATTAGTTTTTATAGCAATTTTAGATCATCCGCAGTTATCCCAATCTAATCTTGCTTATGTATAACGTCTTGGAATATAAGTATAGACCTAACTGAAATATTTTTAGATGATGTTTTACACATTCCATAGCTGCATTTATTTCTCGCTGTTTATTATCAACCGATGAATCTGAATAATAACTGTTTTTGGCCAACAGTTTTAGTCGGTACTCAAGAATACTTAGTTGAGCACAAATTTTAAGCATTAAACCAGGTATTAAAGTATCGTAAGCCACATTTGCCAGTGCACTAAAAAAATGAGCTAGAACTTGATGAATATAAGCAATCCAGTATCCAATAATCGTTGACGTATCAAATGGAAGCCATGTATTAAAAAACATTATTCGATTTGGCGTATCACAAATTATAGATACGCTTGTTGTTAATATCACAGCTGATTCTGTTACAACTAAAAAAGCTAATGTTCTAAAACTAGAAGATATAAAAAATTGATAATTATTTAGTAAAATTACACATATCTAATCACTAAAATATTTTTAAAAATAAAGAATATTACACACCAAGGGCGGAAAGCCTCTGGCTCGGTCAGGCAATTGTATATAAAATAAATAAATTTCTTGGCGTAAGAAGTATTTCGCATATGAATTGAAGACGAAAAAATTTCTTGGCTCTAGAATTGTTTTTTTGCCCGAAGAAAATCTGTTTTTAATTTATAGTACAAAAAATTTCTTGGCTCAAGTAAAAATTTTCTTGGGGCGAGTAAGAATTTCTTGCGCTAAGAAATCCTTTTTTTCTGTGTACACACGGGTTAGAGTGTCCCACTTTCCTCCGTGGTGTGCAAACTATATTTCACCAGACCTGTATCTAAAAGTTTAAATTTTTGCCTCTGTTTGTAGAAAGAATGGCGCATGCACCAATTTTTATCGTTTGTTTTCTTACAATAGTAAAGAACGACTTTCTTTTCTCTGAACAGGGCAGAAATTTAAACTTGGAATGCAGGTATGATGGAATAGTATATTGTGTGACGAGGGATGAAACAAGACGATTACGGACTAGGGGAAGGTTAGCTACCCGAGCCGCAGGCGAGAGCTGACATCACCCGCAGTCTGAAATCGTAATTATCCTGAGTCGTACACTATATTTTTCATGATTACTTGCATCGGAACTCTAAGATTCAGTGTCAGCAGCCAGTAAGAAACGAGTTAATTTCAAGCCGTTGATGCGGAGAACTGTTAGAGAATGAGAAATATGTGATTTACAGTCACTTATTAAATAATAAATAAGACAAAAATATTCTTTCCACTCATTTTTTAGTAATTCTATTTGGTTAATTGAAACTGTCACGTAAAAAACGAAATGAGTAAACTGAAGTGACAAGTAAACAAATGAAAGTAATAAAGCTGCAAACGAACATTAAATATAACTGACACCGGGCAGAAACAATTGTGTTTCTTCCCAAGAGAAGAAACACGCACGTTTCTGCCCGCTGTATGAAAATATTTTAGAATTACGAATTCACCGGCAGTTGATCTGCAGCATCAGCCTGAAATTATCTTCATCCGACTGGGATCATGAAAAAATTTAAACATATAACACTCACTTGATCATTTTATCAAACTCATCCTGAATTTTTTTTTCCTCACTATCTTGAGAGCAGCATGGATAGGAATTCAGGATATTTATCAATTGTATAATTTCTTTAGATTTTATAATTACATTAAACATTTTTCCACATATTCCTAACATTGTTACAAGAATTATCGAATTGTCAACAAATTGTTGAAAATCGTTATAATTACGGACAAGTGCAATTGATTCGAATAATGCATCTGAGTAGATAAAAATAATCATAAAATATGAGTATGTCATTTGTGAACATAATCGCCATCTATGAATGGTTTCTGTATGCCATAAACCCAAATACCGTAGAATTCCAAAACTGTATGGCAGGAGCATTATGATAATATAGAATATATATTTCTGATGACAATGAAATATATGTTCCCGATCGGGGTTCAAATTTAGACTGGACTCTATGGATCGCTTTATCCACTGTCGTAGATGGTGAATAAATAATGATATTACCGAGTCGTCTATCTGTCTACTTGGTATAACTTTAGTTTATCAAAATAATTACGCTATTATCTACTGACAAAGGGTTGTATCTTTCCCGTCTTACATAATGTTTTCAAGAATTTAAATTATTTAAACCAACATTACCACATTATCTTATTATTTATAATTGCGGATGAGAAACCGAGCATGAGTAAAATTTATAGGGGACATTGCTGTCAACCAAGGGGTTAATAAATATAGTCAGTAGAACTTAAACCACCGGATAAGCAACATTGGAAAACATACTGAGCCTTCAGCAGCATTTTGACATTATATTAAATATTGTACGTAGTTCATCTTTTTTTTTTAATTCAATTAAACCTAAATGATCATAATTTTTACGTTTCCATACACTGTTTTAAAATATGGAAATTTTTTTAACGAAGAGCGGAACACAACGATATGTTTTAAAAATTTTGTGAAATCAAAAACATTTACGTCAATAATTATTCAGCTGTTTTGTGACTATCATAAATTGTTGAGTAGAAGACAAATATCAGATAAATAGATAGAGATAATTTTTTTATCAGTGACATAGGAGTACTAACAGTATTTAAAACCAACGAAAATAATAATAAAAAATTTACAATTTTTTAAAAATAATCTTTTCAGGGCATATCGTTGCACCCCGGAAATTTTTTTAAATCAAAACAGTTTTGAATAATGACACATATGTTTTAAATCGTTATGAACGCATTATAATTTAGCTTGACGTTGTATTCCACTGTATCCTGAGTATCGTTAAATGAAAGTGCAACTATAACTTTGTCTATTTAATTTATTTTATTGATATAAAAAAATAATAATAATAATTATGATATAATACTATGATTCAAGAATAATTTATTTTAATTTAATATACTTCTTTTTTCTTTTCAGTTATTATTCAAAATATTACAGAACAAAATCTAGCGTCTTCAGCTTATCGACAGAGTTCAAAATTTCAAAAATACTCTACGTCACAAGAGGACGATAAATATACTAAAATTTTTTTCAGATTATTGTAGTATGTCTATTATCATAAATATGCATAAAATATATTATTGAAGAACGTTGTAAGCTGAGTAGGAAAGTTTGATCAGCTAGAATAAAAACAGAAGGTTATTAAAAATATAATGTATATATTTGGATAAAATATAAGATAATAAGAGTACAAAGTACTTGATTGAATGAGTTAAGGGATATCTCAATAAAGTACCCAGCATTGAATCGTAATGGTCGATAACTTCGCGTCATTATCAATAACAAACTTTTTTGAGAAGCAATACTCAAATTATACCAATCGGTTTGATAAACTGCCGTAACTATATCACAGCTCTAATAGATTTTAATTAAATATAATATCCATCATTAATAATATAGGGGAGGGTGAGGGAGAACGGCCCCCCTGAAATTTTGATCAAAAAAAATTTTTTTTTTTTCGCCTAATTTCTATAAATCCGATATGTTTGCGCATTTTTAGCCCTACGCATGACATTTGGGGCCAAATGGACAAGCTCAAAATTTTGAAAAAGTGATTTTTTCATATTTTTATCGTCAACTTAAAAAAAAATTTATTATAATTCCACATTTCTAGCCCTACGCATAACACCTGGGGCAAAATGGACCAGCCGAAACTTCTGAAAAAATTATTTTTTCATATTTTTCGGCCGTTTCTCTATGTAAGAGGCAAATTTGGTCACTAAAAATATATAAAAATAAAATTTTTTTTTTAGTTGATAAATTTTTGAAATAAAGTAAAACTATAGATTTGTTTTTTTTTTTTATTAAATAACAATTAGTAATTAAGGTAATCGAGAGTGAACGATTTATTACACCTTAAAAAATTTTTTTCGAGTAATATAAAACCAAAAATAGTTGTCAAGAGAAAGAAAAAGTTTGGAAAATCCAAATGAGCATGCCTTAAGCGGTCGTGTCATACACGAATTATTTAGATTAAATGTTTACGTTACGATTTGTTAATTTTTTCATAAAGACTCCTATTTTTTTCTTTTTTTTTTTTTGCTTACATTTTAGGAACTATTAAACTACTTTATTATAATAGAAAATTATTATAGAAAATATTAAAAAATTCTCGCGGATAGAATGGAAATCTTTGCTAACGCCATCTAGCACGCTCCGATAGAAGAAGCAGGTCTTCACTAACTCTGTTTATATATTTTTTTTATATATGGCAGCCTGATATGTAAATTTTTAAGCTTCGACAGTGCACATTTTATTATTTTATAATTAAACGAATAATGATAGAGTTGTGGATTTTTAATCAGTTTGTCACAATGAATTTACGGATATATTGAAATAAAATTTGAAAAAATTCGTTTTGTTTTTCGAAAGTTATGGTGATTACAAGAAGAGTGTTACATGTATTTTACAGGATTTTTTTCTAAAAAATTCATTTTTTATCTAAATTGTGGGTTGGACCAGCTGTTTATTGTTTAGAAAAATGACCATTGATGTTTTCTTTAATTGTGGTATGAAGGCTGACCTACTTTAACCACTATATTATTATTTATTTAAAAAAAACTCTGACGGAACCCAGTTTTTAATTTTTAGGCGAGAGTAGAGCATACCTACGCTCGCGCTTAAGGCATGCAATACATTCTTAATGATGAAAACAATAAAAAAAAAAAAAAAAAACGAAAAAAAAAATTTTTTTTATCATTTTTTGGAGAGGGGCCGCTCTGCCCCACAAAAAATTTTTTTTTTTTTTCAGAATGTTGTCAAAATGTCCATAAATTTGTTCGAAATAGGACAAAAGTAAAGTGATCTTATGGTTGAAAGCCACAAAAAGTAATAATTGGCTTAGGGGGCCGCTCTGCCCCACCCTCCCCTACATACACTGTAAAAAATCGGGAGTGAATCCGAAGTAGATACGGATTTTATTTCAATCCGAATTCACTCGATCATTTGGAGCTCCGGAATAAAAAAAAAACCAATAGAAATTTTTTTCTTACGGAATAATTCCGCAGCGACGCAGATTTAGTTTAAACCGCATTCACTCAGGTGCGCAGTTTTAACACTTAAATAAATTTGTATTTAATAGAGATCACTTTTTTACGTTAAACATAATTATTTTAAAATATAATTAATTCAGATATTAATAATTAAATTCAAAAATTATTTCGCGTGAATTTGTGTAAAGGGAGCTTATAATTATTTCAATATAAATGTTAAAATAAAAAAGACCGAACCGCACTATTATATATTAAGAATTTGATACGCGAATTTCACTGCGATTCCATTCTGCGGAATTTTTTCTGGAATTAATATTTTTCAAAACTTCGCTTCGAAGTGAATTTCACGGGAGTAAATAAATCAAAAATCATTCACTCCGCATTCACGTCACAAACTTTTTACGGTGTAATTATTGTTATGATAAATTTTCTGTTTGAGTTAATAATTAAATTATGTATACCTTTATACTGCATTCAGTACTGGCGAGACAAGGACCAAAAATTTGTGAAAGCAGAACCATAAAATAACCTGCCATTGAAGCGAATTCTGGATCACTTATTTCCACTTGAGATAATCTATAAATTGTTACACATATGCCATAGGTACTAATGGAAAACTGCACAAACATAAGGGTACTAAAAACTCGGTTTGTTCTTTCAGCCAATCTAAATAAAAAATATTCATCAAGTTAAAAAAATCCTGCACATTATTTTTTATAGAAATTTTAGAGCATCCGCAGTTATCCCAATCTAATCTTGCTTATGTATTAACTTCTTGGAATATAAGTATAGACCTAACTGAAATATTTTTAGATGATGTTTTACACATTCCGTAGCTGCATTCATTTCTCGTTGTTTATTATCAACCGATGAATCTGAATAATAACTGTGTTTGGCCAACAGTTTTAGTCGATACTCAAGAATACTTAGTTGAGCACAAATTTTAAGCATTAAACCAGGTATTAAAGTATCGTAAGCCACATCTGCCAGCGCACCAAAAAAATGAGCTAAAACTTGATGAATATAAGCAATCCAGTATCCAATAATCGTTGACGTATCAAATGGAAGCCATGTATTAAAAAACATTATTCGATTTGGCGTATCACAAATTATAGATACGCTTGTTGTTAATATCACAGCTGATTCTGTTACAACTAAAAAAGCTAATGTTCTAAAACTAGAAGATATAAAAAATTGATAATTATTTAGTAAAATTACACAAATCTAATCACTAAAATATATTCAAAAATAAATAATACTACACACCAAGGACGGAAAGCCTCTGGCTTGGTCAGGCAATTGTATATAAAATAAATAAATTTCTTGGCGTAAGAAGTATTTCGCATATGAATTGAAGACGAAAAAATTTCTTGGCTCTAGAATTGTTTTTTTGCCCGAAGAAAATCTGTTTTTAATTTATGGTACAAAAAATTTCTTGGCTCAAGTAAAAATTTTCTTGGGGCGAGTAAGAATTTCTTGCGCTAAGAAATCCTGTTCTTCTGTGTACACACGGTTTAGAACGTCCCACTTTCCTCCATGGTGTGCAAACTATATTTCACCAGACCTGTATCTAAAAGTTTAAATTTTTGCCTCTGTTTGTAGGAAAAATGGCGTATGTACTAATTTTTATTGTTTGTATTCTCACAATAGTAAAGATCGACTTTCTTTTCTTTGAACAGGGCAGAAATTTAAACTTGGAATGCAGATATGATGGAATAGTACATTGTGTGACAAGGGATGAAACAAGACGATTTCAGACTACGGTGAAGTTGGGTACCCGAGCCGCAGGCGAGGGCTGACATCACCCGCAGTCTGAAATCGTAATTATCCTGAGTCATACACTATATTTTTCATGATTACTTGCATCGGAACTCTAAGATTCAGTGTCAGCAGCCAGTAAGAAACGAGTTAATTTCAAGCCGATGATGCGGAGAACTGTTAGAGAATGAGAAATATGTGATTTACAGTCACTTATTAAATAATAAATAAGACAAAAATATTCTTTCCACTCATTTTTTAGTAATTCTATTTGGTTAATTAAAACTGTCACTTAAAAAACGAAATGAGTAAGCTGAAGTGACAAGTAAACAAATGAGAGTAATAAAGCTGCAAACGAACATTAAATATAACTGACACCGGGCAGAAACAATTGTGTTTCTTCCCAAGAGAAAAAACACGCACGTTTCTGCCCGCTGTATGAAGGTATTTTAGAATTACGAATTCACCGACAGTTGATCTGCCGCATCAGCCTGAAATTATCTTCTTCCGACTGGTATCATAAAAAAATTTAAACATAATACTCACTTGATCATTTTATCAAACTCATCCTGAATTTTTTTTTCCTCACTATCTTGAGAGCAGCATGGATAGGAATTCAGGATATTTATCAATTGTATAATTTCTTTAGATTTTATAATCACATTAAACATTTTTCCACATATTCCTAACATTGTTACAAGAATTATTGAACTGTCAACAAATTGTTGGAAATTGTTATAATTACTGACAAGTGCAATTGACTCGAATAATACTTCCGAGGAAATAAGAGAAATCATGAAATATGAGTATATCATTTGTAAATATAATATCCATCTATAAATGGTTTCTGTATGCCATAATCCCAAATACCGTAGAATTCCAAAACTGTATGGCAGGAACATTATGATATTATAGAATATATATTTCTGATGACAATGAAATATATGTTCCCGAGCGGGGTTCGAATTTAGACTGGACTCTATGGATCGCTTTATCCACTGTCGTAGATGGTGAATAAATAATGATATTACCGAGTCGTCTATCTGTCTACTTGGTATAACTTTAGTTTATCAAAATAATTACGCTATTATCTACTGACAAAGGGTTGTATCTTTCCCGTCTTACATAATGTTTTCAAGAATTTAAATTATTCAAACCAACATTACCACATTATCTTATTATTTATAATTGCGGATGAGAAACGGAGCATGAGTAAAATTTATAGGGGACATCGCTGTCAACCAAGGGGTTGATGAATATAGTCAGTAGAACTTAAACCACCCGATAAGCAACATTGGAAAACATACTGAGCCTTCAGCAGCATTTTGACATTGTATTAAATATTGTACGTAGTTCATCTTTTTTTTTTCAATTCAATCGAACCTAAATGATCATAATTTTTACGTTTCCATACTTTATTTTAAAATATGGAAATTAAATAGAGAGCGGGACACAACGAAAGGTTTTTAAAATTGGGTGAAAAAAAAACATTTGTGTAAAAAACTATTCAGCTCCGAAAATGGATTTCTGAGCAGAGAAAAATTTTATATGAAATAACTTCATAGTTAAACAGATATGAGTGTATTATAACATTATAAGTGAGAAAAGAGCACTAACAATTCAAAAAATAACGAAAATAAGTAATAAAATTTACAATTTTTTAAAAACAACTTATTTAGAGCATTCTGTTGCACCCCGGAATTTTTTATCATCAAAAGAGTTGTGAATAATGAGAGATGTGTTTCTAATTGTTATAAACGAATTGTATTCAGTGCTCAAAACCTCATCAGAGTTAATTACTCGTTTAGGCTTTACGTTGTGTCCCACTGTATCCTGAATATTGTTGGATAAAAGTGTCACTATAACTTGGTCTATTTAATTTATTTTGTTTGTATTAAAAAAATAATTAAAAGGAAAAATAATGATTATGATATAATACTATTATTCAAGAATAATTTATTTTAATTTAATATACGGGAAGGGGGGGCAAAACGGGGTAGGGTGGGCAAAACGGGGTACCCTCGAAATTTTATGAAAAAAAAAAATTTTTTTTTTTCGTCTAATTAGTATAAATCCGATATATTTGCGCACTTTTAGCCCTACGCATGACACCTGGGGCAAAATGGACCAGCCGAAAATCCTGAAAAAATGATTCTTTCAAATTTTTATCGTTAAATTAAAAAAAATTTGATATAATTCCGCATTTTTAGCCTTACCCATAACACCTAGGGCAAAATGGACCAGCCGAAAATTTTTAAAAAATGATTCTTTCATATTTTTATCGTCAAATTGAAAAAAATATAATACACTAATCCATTTTTCAGCTGATTTGTTATAGCTGGGGCAAATTTGGCCACTAAAAATATTCGAAAATAATATTTTATTTTTTTATTGATAAAATATTTTAAATAATGCAAAATAATCTGCAATCTAAAAAATCAAAAAACACGTTTTTTGGGTTCAAAATAATGACAAATAAGAAATACAGAATTGTTTTTTTTCATTAAATAGCAATTAGTAATTAAGCTAATCGAAGGAAAACCGATTTATTACACTTAAAAAAATTTTTCTTGAGTATTATAAAACCGAAAATAGTTATCAAGAGAAAGAAATACATTCTTAATAATGAAAACAATTTAAAAAAAAATAAAAAAGTATTTTTTGGAGGGAGGCCTCTCTGCCTCACAAAAATTTTTTATTTTGCCTTCGTGTCCACAAATAATGTGAAATGTAATTTTTCTTTATGTATATTACATATAAAAGATTCAAGTAATAAAATTTGATCAATTTTCAGAAATTTTTTTTTTTCAACTTTTTTTTAAGGTACCCCGTTTTGCCCGCCAAAAATATAAATTTTATTTTTCAACGGCAGCTAAAAATTTTGTCTATTTACCTCGAATATCACTAAAAACAAAAAGATTTAGCGTATTTTAGTCCTCGAAAACTTAGTATTTCCTTAGGTACCCCGTTTTGCCCCCCCTCCCCTATTTCTATTCTCTTTTCAGTTCGCAGTCAAAATATTACACAACAATATCTAGTGTTTTCAGTTCATGGACAGAGTTCAAAATTTCAAAAGTACTCTACTTCCCTAGAGGACGATAAATTTACTAAAATTTCTCTCAGATGATGGTTGTATGTCTATTTTCATAAATATGCATAAAATATACTATTTAAGAACGTTGAAAGCTGAGTAGGAAAGTTTGATCAGCTAGAATAAAAACAGAAGGTTATTAAAAGCATAATGTATATATTTATTTGAATAAAATATAAAATAATAAAAGTACAAAGTACTTGATTGAATGAGTTAAGGGATATATCAATAAAGTGCCCAGCATTGAATCGTAATGGTTGATAACTTCGCGTCATTATCAATAACAAACTTTTTTGAGTAGCAGTACTCAAGTTATACCAATCAGTTTGATAAACTGCCGTAGCTACATTACAGCTCTAATAGATATTAATTAAATATAATATTTGTAATTAAAATTATAGGGAAAAGGGTGGGGGGTAAATGGGCTGCCTAGACTTTGAAAACCTACGAACATTTTTTAGCCAAACGGGTTCCTAAAATTGTTTTAACAGAAACGATTAAAAAATTATGATAAGGGGCAAACTAAGTCACGAGTTCAACAGCATTACTAACTAAAATTCAATTTTTTCGAATTAATCAAATAGTAATTCAACAGGAAAATTTGAATTAAGTTATTTTAAGGTCCAAATCTTTATTATCAACTCTTTTTGATACTAAATACACAGCAAAAAGTTTTAAAACATAAAACAAGCGAGAAACATACATTGAGTTTGGTTGGAGGCCCGTTTTACCCAACTTTTCAGGATTATTTAATTTTGATAGTCACAGTAAATTAACATCAAAAACTCGGCAGAAGGAAAAAAAAAAGTGAAACAAGCTGAAAAACTCACGCTATAAAATTTTTTTTAAGGGGGCCTATTTTGCCCTACATTTTTTAATTTTTGATTTTTAATGGACTGAACAAATTAAAGTCAAATACTTGGCAAGGGAGTAAAAAAAAGTAAAACAAGTAAAAAAAACTGAGGATATAAAAATTTTTTTCTTAAGGGGCCCATTTTGCCCCCCCCCCTCCCTTCCCCTACATACACTGTAAAAAATGGGGAGTCAATCCGAAGTAGATCTGGATTTTATTTTAATCCACATACACTCAGGTGCGCAAATTTATCATTGAAATAAATATATATTTAATAGAGATAACTTTGTTACGTGAAAAATAATTATTTCAATATATAATTAATTTAGATATAAATAATTAAACTCAAAAATTATTCGCGTGAATTCGTGTAAAGGAAGCTTGTCATTATTTCTGTACTCAATATAAATGTTAAAACATAAAAGACCGAACCGCACAATTATGTATTAAGAATTTGATGCGCGACTTTTCACTGCGATTCCATTCTGCGGAATTTTTTCTGGAATTAATATTTTTCAAAACTTCGCTTCGAAGTGAATTTCACGGGAGTAAATAAATTAAAAATTATCCGCTCCGTATTCACTCCACAAATTTTTTACAGTGTAATTATTGTTATTATAAAATTTTTCTTTGAATTAATAATTAAATTATGTATACCTTTATACTGCATTCAGTACTGGCGATACAAGTACCAAAAATTTGTGAAAGCAGGCACATAAAATAAACTGTCATTGAAGCAAATTCTGGATCACCTATTTCCACTTGAGATAATCTATAAATTGTTACACATATGACATAGGTACTTATGGAAAACTGCACAAACATAATGGTACTAAAAACTTCGTTTGTTCTTTCAGCCAATCTAAATAAAAAATATTCATCAAATGTCAATATTAATCTTGCTTATGTATTAACTTCTCGGAATATATGTATATAGACCTAACTGAAATATTTTTAGATGATGTTTTACACATTCCGTAGCTGCATTTATTTCTCGCTGTTTACTATCAACCGACGAATCTGAATAATAACTGTTTTTGGCCAACAGTTTTAGTCGATACTCAAGAATACTCAGTTGAGCACAAATCTTAAGCATTAAACCTGGTATCAGAGTATCGTATGCAGTGCCTGCCGATGCACAACAAAAATGAGCTAAAACTTGATGGATATAAGCAATCCAGTATCCAATAATCGTTGACGTATCAAATGGAAGCCATGTATTAAAAAACATTATTCGATTTGGCGTATCACGAATTATAGATACGCCTATTGTTAATATCACAGCTGATTCCATTACAACTACAAAAGCTAATGTTCTAAAACTAGAAGATATAAAAAAATTAATGGTTATTTAGTAAAATTACACGTATCTAATCACTAAAATATGTTTGAAAATAAAGTATGTTACACACCATGGGCGAAAAGCCTCTGGCTCGGTCAGGCAATTGTATAAAAAATAAATAAATTTCTTGGCATAAGAAATATTTTGCATTATGAATTGAAGACGAAAAAATTTCTTCGCTCAAGAACTATTTTTTTGCCCGAAGAAAATCTGTGTTCTCACTTTATAATACGGAAAAATTCTTAAGTCGAGTAAAAATTTTTTCTCCTCGACGGGCGGAAAGCGTCAACTTTCGTCCCGCTGTGCAAAACGAAGTTGCCGCTTTCCGCCTCCGTCGAGGAGAAAAATAGCATACACTCCTCGGGAAGTAAATAAGAAAGCCTCAGATCACATGTTTGTTGACCTCGGCTTCGCCTCGGCCAACAATTACATGTGATCTGAGACATTTCTTACTTTACTTCCCTCAGTGTGTAATATACTATTTTGTCATATTAACCGCGAAAGTTGGCTTTTCAAGCAACATGCAGAGGGCGCAAACTATACGATTTCTGGCAATCTATAGTTTGGTTAAGTTTCCTCGAACTTGTATCGAAAAGTAACTTTTCTCTCTCTCTATCTGAATCTACATTCCTACACGACGTAAAACATTTTTGATTGTTTCTCTCTCAAATTCAACTTCCACCGTTGATATGTCATAAAATTTTGTTCGATACTTTATGCTCAAAGGTAGGAACCCTGACAGACTTGAAGTGACGTCACGCGTTTGAGGCTACGGATACATTCCCATCAAGAGCTCGTACTATATCCGGTCTTGATAAGAAAACGCCCATAGCTTCAAACTCGTGACGTCACTTCAAGCTGTCAAAATCCCTACCGTTCCGCATACGTATCGAAAATAACTATTTGCGCTAAGAAATCCTTTTTTTTTTTAGTACACGCGGGTTAGAATGTCCTACTTTCTTCCATGGTGTGCAAACTACATTTCACCAGACCTGTACCTCAAAGTTTAAATTTTTGCCTCTGCTTGTAGGAAGAATGGCGCATGCACTAATTTTTATCGTTCGTTTTCTCACAATAGTAAAGATCGACTTTCTTTCCTCTGAACAGGGCAGAAATTTAAACTTGAAATGCAGGTATGAGGAAAAAAATTCAAACATAAAATACTCACTTGATCATTTTATCAAACTTATCCTGAATTTTTTTTTCCTCACTATCTCGAGAGCAGCATGGATAGGAATTCAGGATATTTATCAATTGTATAATTTCTTTAGATTTTATAATCACATTAAACATTTTTCCACATATTCCTAACATTGTTATAAGAATTATTGAACTGTCAACAAATTGTTGAAAATTGTTATAATTACTGACAAGTGCAATTGACTCGAATAATGCTTCCGAGGAAATAAGAGAAATCATAAAATATGAGTATATCATTTGTAAATATAATATCCATCTATAAATGGTTTCTGTATGCCATAGACCCAAATACCGTAGAATGCCAAAACTGTATGGCAGGAACATTATGATATTATAGAATATATATTTCTGATGACAATGAAATATATTCTCCCGAGCGGGGTTCGAATTTACACTGGACTCTATGGATCTCTTTATCCACTGTCGTAGATGGTGAATAAATAATGATATTACCGAGTCGTCTATCTGTCTACTTGGTATAACTTTAGTTTATCAAAATAATTACGCTATTATCTACTGACAAAGGGTTGTATCTTTCCCGTTTTACATAATTTCAAGAATTTAAATTATTCAAACCATCATTACCTCATTATCTTATTATTTATAATTGCGGATGAGAAACCGAGCATGAGTAAAATTTATAGGGGACATTGCTGTCAACCAAGGGGTTGATAAATATAGTCAGTAGAACTTAAACCACCCGATAAGCAACATTGGAAAACATACTGAGCCTTTAGCAGCATTTTGACATTATATTAAATATTGTACGTAGTTAATCTTTTTTAATTTTAAATTCAATTGAACCTAAATGGTCATAATTTTTACGTTCCCATATTTTATTTTAAAACATGGAAATTAAATAGAGAGCGGGACACAACGAAAGGTTTCCAAAATTGGGTGAAAAAAAAACATTTGTGTAAAAAACTATTCAGCTCCGAAAATGGATTTCTGAGCAAAAAGAAATTTTATATGAAATAATTTCATAATTAAACAGATATAAGTTCATTATAACATTAAAAGTGACAAAAGAATACTTACAATTCAAAAATAACGAAAATAAGTAATAAAATTTACAATTTTTTAAAAACAACTTTTTTTGAGCATTCTGTTGCACCCCGGAATTTTTTATCATCAAAATAGTTGTAAATAATGAAAGATTTGTTTCAAATTGTTATGAACGAAATGTATTCAGTGCTCAAAACCTCATCAGAGCTAATTACTCGCTTAGGCTTTACGTTGTGCCCCACTGTATCCTGAATATTGTTGGATAAAAGTGTCACTATAACTTTGTCTATTTAATTTATTTTGTTTATATAAAAAAAATAATTAAAAGGAAAAATAATAATTATGATATAATACTTTTATTCAAGAATAATTCATTTTAATTTAATATATTTCTATTCTCTTTTCAGTTCTCAGTCAAAATATTACAGAACAATATCTAACGTCTTCAGTTAATCGATAGACTTCAAAATTTCAAAAGTATTCGAAGTCACAAGAGAACGATAAATTTACTAATATTTTTTTCAGATGATAGCAGTATATCTATTTTCATTAATATGCAAAAATATATTATTGAAGGACGTTGTAAGCTGAGTAGGAAAGTTTGATCAGCTAGAATAAAAACAGAAGGTTATTAAAAATATAATGTATATATTTATTTGGATAAAATATAAAATAATAAAAGTACAAAGTACTTGATTGAATGAGTTAAGAGATATATCAATAAAGTATCCAGCATTGAATCGTAATGGTCGATAACTTCGCGTCATTATCAATAACAAACTTTTTTGAGTAGCAGTACTCAAGTTATACCAATCGGTTTGATAAACTGCCGTAGCTATATCACAACTCTAATAGATTTTATCTTAATATAATATTTATAATTAATAATATACATAATTGTTGGTATTATAAATATTTTTTTAAAAATTATGTTTACCTTAATACTGCACTCAGTACTGGCGAGACAAGTGCCAAAAATTTGTGCAAGCATACAAATAAAATATACTGCCATTTCAGCGAATTCTGGATCATTTATTTCCACTTGCGATAATCTATAAATTGTTACGCATATGACAAAAGTACTTATGGAAAATTGCACGAACATAATGGTATTAAAAACTTTGTTCGTTTTTTCAGCCAATCTAAGTAAAAAAATTGACAATAAGTTAAAAGAAATACCCCGTTTATATTTTAGGAAATTTTTCGGGCCCTTCGTTACCACAATGTACTCGAAATTGCTTTGTGTAAAAGAGTCTGAGGCAAGACGGTACATTAAACATTCAAATCAAATAAAAGTAAATAATAAAATTCAAATTTTTAAAGAATCAAAAAAAAGGTATTATGGTTTTACTTGAAAATCATTTCTTCAATTAATTTTTACGTTGTAAAGTATTCTACAAAATATTTTTTGTTACTTTAATCAACCATTTTTATTAAAAATTCAGAAAATTTTCGATGTTGATAGCGGGAAGTTAATTATCAGTTACATAAAAAATAAAATAATATAAAAATTTGTTGAATAGAAACAGTTCGTTTTGTCATTTTGATTCATTTTTAATTGTACTGTAGTTGAATTTGGGCTTATAAAATTTATTGTTGTTGCCTTAGAGCTCATAATTTTTCTAATGACTGATTTGACTCGGCGGATTAAGCTACTCGCGGGTAATAAGGCCCAAGTGACAGAAATGATATTTAAAATAACCGCCTCCGCTAAAGGCTACTCTAGCAGAAGGTTCTTGCATAGAGATGTTACGACAAGTTTATAGTCCCGATACTACGTTCCCTGTCTTCTATATTTCATCATCCGTCATATGATGTCGTAGCACAGAAGAAATTATAAAAAACAATCTAGTCTTCTGACTCTTAAAAAGGATACTGATAGTTTTAAGTCCTGTTGAACAAAGCAATCTAGTCTTCTGTTTTTAAAAAAGTATTGTTGCTAAATTTAAGTGATGATTCATCTCTAATACCAATTTTATTAAGTATAATTAAACTATTCCAGTTTGTTTAACCCATAGGCTTTATTACCCTACCGTAGTAAAATACGGCCTATTCGTCTGGTTTTTGGAAAAGTTTAATTTTTTGTTTGTTTGTTATATAAATTACAATTACTTCATTATATTTTATGGCTAATGCATTGAAATAAAGATTAATGATACATTTCGACAATTAAATGCAATATTTTCGATTCTATTCAAAATCTCCCTTAGCTAGGCCTTATTACCCGCCAGTACCTTATATGAAGAGAAAAATAAATGAAAATTCTTAATTCTTAAGAATTAAGTTAAGTTAAATGAGTTTAAATTTAAAAAATGTTTTACTGGTGAGTTAATGAAGGCTCAAATTGATGTTCAAAATTAATTTTCACTTTAAAACACTCATCATTTTTCAAAAGCTAAAATTTGACTGCATCCCTGTTCCAACTGAATTTGCCAAGTCAATCAAGCGATTGGAAAAATTAAAAAAAAAAATTAGTTCTTGAAATACATGTATAGACCTAACTGCAAAATTTTTAGATGATGTTTTACACATTTTGAAACAGCATTAATTTCCCTCTGTTCAATATCAGTCAATGGCTCTGAAGAATAATTATTTTTGGGCAACAATTTTAGTCGATACTCAAGAATACTCAGTTGAGAACAAATTTTAATTATTAAACCAGGTATCAGAGTATCGTATGCAGCGCCTGCTAATGCACAACAAAAGTGAGCTAAAACTTGATGAATATAAGCAACCCAGTATCCAATAATTGTCGATGTATCAAATGGAAGCCATGTATTGAAAAATAATGAGCGATTTGGCGTATCCTGTAATACTGATACACCAACTGAGATTATTATAACTGATTCCGTTACTGCTAAAAACGCTAATGTTCGATAACTGAAAAAAAAAAAAAATAACGTTCATAAAATAGAATAGAGAATGAACAATAATTAGAATTAATTTATATGACTCACTTTATGGTTTTATCAAATTTATCTTGAATATTTTTTTCCTCATCGTTTTGACACAAACATGGATCAGTCTTTAGAATATTTATCAATTGCAAAATTTCTTTGCGTTTAATAACAGCATTGGCTATCTTACCACAAACTCCAATCATTGTCAAAAGAACTATTGAACCGTCAATAAATTGATGAAAGTCATTGTAATTATTAACAAGTGCAATTGACTCGAATAATGCATCTGAGTAGATAAAAATAATCATAAAATATGAGTACATGATTTGTAAACATAATCTCCATCTACAAATTATTTCTGTACGCCATAGACCTAAGCACCATAGAACACCAAAACTGTATGGCAGGAGCATTATATTATAGGATATATAGTTCTTGTGAGGATGAAATATAAGTTCTCGACTGGGGTTCGAATTTAGACTGGACACTATGACTCCAGTCCCGCTATTCACAGTCGCAGGTGGTGAATAAATAATGACAGTACCGAGTCGCCTAGCTGTCTCAGTTGC
This sequence comes from Microplitis mediator, assembly GCF_029852145.1. NCBI lineage: Eukaryota > Metazoa > Arthropoda > Insecta > Hymenoptera > Braconidae > Microplitis > Microplitis mediator. Next base: position 6,367,041 of record NC_079970.1, on the reverse strand, counting down.
GTAAGCTTTAGTTTATCAAAATAATTGCGCAATTATCTACTGACAAAGGGTTGAACAATTCTATATTTGTTCACCGCAGCATTTCTATCGTTTTGTTGTGTATTGTCAGGAATTTAAATTATTCAAACGACTATTACCATTATGGTAATTTTCAAAATTGCGGATGAGAAAGGAAGCATATGTGAAATTTATAGGAGATATTGTCGTAAACTACAGGGTTGACAAAAATAGTCAGTATGACTTAAACCACTGGACAAGGAAAGTTGATAAATATACTGGGGAATTTAACAGAATGTTTACATAAGATGTATGTAAGGGAGATTGGGGCACGACGGCCCCCCTAAGCCGCTAATTATTTTTCGTGGCTTTTGAGTACCGGGTACAAGTTGTTTTGATCTATCTCGAAATTTATCATTATTTCGCACGACGGTCCCGTTCAAAAAATGATAAAACAAAAATTTTGTAATTTTTTTTTTTAAATAACTGCGTTCTTTAATTTTATCTGTATCGAATAAATAATCGTTGATTATTCTTTGATATGTATGAAAAAATAAAATTATACACCGGGACCGATGGCTATTCTCTAGAATATTTATTTTTAATTTTTAAATAAATAATTTTATTGAAGAGGAAATTTGTAAATTACATCAAACTCATAAATTTAGACTGTGGAATTTTTTTTTCTTTTTCCTCAAAATATATTTGGGGGTTTGTCGTGCCCCGGGTATCTCGTAACGCTTTGAAACCTGATAAATATATCAAACTCCTGAAAATATGACGATTATTGAAAACAATTTTTTTGTAGAAAATTTTTAAGAGAGTCCGTCGTGCCCTGATCTACCCTCTATTATTATTTTCTTTTCGAGTTTTAGTCAAACGTCAATGATAATAAAAAATAATTTTTACAAATCTTAATACCTCATTTGAAAACAGAAACGTTTGACACATACTTTTAGGTCAAAAAATTTTCATAATTATTCGCTTTTAATTAATTTTTTTTATTAAGGAAGATATAAACTCATGGTGTATTTACTACTATTGATAAAATATTAAGAATTAATTTTAATTTAATATATTTGTAATCTCTTTTCAGTTGTAATTTAAAAGAGTTCCGAACAATACCTATAGTGTCATCAGTAAATCGACAGAGTCCTGAATATTCCGAAGTCAATTTATCACGTAAGTTTAGTTTATTCATTCTTGATAGTAATAGTTTATCTAATTTGATAAACATACATAAGAAATATTATTTAAGAACGTTGTAAGCTGAGTAGGAAAGTTTGATCAGCTAGAATAAAAACAGAAGGTTATTAAAAATATAATGTATATATTTATTTGGATAAAATATAAAATAATAAAAGTACAAAGTACTTGATTGAATGAATTAAGGCATATATCAATAAAGGATCCAGCATTGAATCGTAATGGTCGATAACTTCGGGTCATTATCAATAATAACTTCTTTTGAGTGGCAATACTTAAATTATACCATTTAGTTTGATAAACTGCCGCAGCTATATCACAACTCTAACATTTTATTTTAGTTATTTTTCTTATTGCAAAATATATATATATATATATATATATATATATATATATATATATATATATATATATATATATATATATATATATATATATATTTATTTATTCTGATTGATACTTATGTTTGGTAGTGTAATTACCCGAGTCAAAAAACAAATTCGGATTTGAGTCTCAAAGTTCTCAATGAGGTTTTTGAGGATCAATTTAGAATTTGGAGACTGACAACAGTACAGAAAGTTATCCTAGTTTAGTCCTCATAGTAGTAGTTATGACCAATTTTACCACTTTGAGGACCAAACTGGAATAACATAATCTAGAGTAGAGTCTCAAAATACTCAAAACATACAGGAATAATTTTATCCGCATTTGAACCTCAAAAGTCTCATTCGACGTATTCTCTCCTCTCTCTTTTCTATGTAAAATTTTCCAAAGTCCGAACTATAACTTTTGATTCGTTGAAGATTTTGAGGTCATAGTTATAATTTAAAATCGATAAATTATTCGCATTTAGACCTCATAGTCCTCATTGAGGATTTTTAGTACTAAAGTAGAGTTACTTTCTGGGCGGCAAATAAAACATCAAAGGAATTGAGGCTTTTGAGGACTAAACTTGAATTTGCTTTTTGAATCGGGTAAAGACACATCCGATCCAATTCAAAATTTATTTAATGGTAATATTTCTCCAGTTACATGCATTAGTATCTTCACGGAGATTCTTCAATCACTTTTTACTATATAGTATCACCCCGGGTCAAAAATAAAACTTGATTTAGACTTGGTTTACCAAGTCGAAATAGGGAGCCGTTTTTCACAAGACAAACTCGACTTTTTTTCACGAAGATGAAATACATTGAGTTTTCGCCTTGGTTTAAACTTAACTGGCTTACTTAGTCACGATTTAAGACGAAAAAGTTGAAATAGATCTGATGTGCTTTTTATTACAGTTACATTCATTATTGTTATCATAAATATTTATTCAAAATTAATAATTACTTTGTGTATACCTTTAGACTGCATTCAGTACTGGCGAGACAAGTTCCGAAAATTTGTGAAAGCAGAACCATAAAATAAAATGCCGTTGAAGCAAATTCTGGATCACTTACTTCGATCTGAGATAATCGATAAATTGTTACACATATGACATAGGTACTTATGGAAAACTGCACAAACATAATGCTACTAAAAATTTGGTTTGTTTTGTCAGCCAATCTAAATAAAAAATAATCATCAGATGAAGAAATTTTAGAGCATCCTGTTACCCCAATTTACCCAAACTGCTCTAATATTGCTTATGTATTAAATTCTCGGAATATATCGCGTCACTGATTCTAAAAGGACTTGTATTTTTATACGCCCTTTGTCTTCAGTTTCTAGGTTTAAAACCAAAAGGGCGTATAAGTTTTTTTTAATTGTTAATCATATTGTAGACTCAATTTGAAGTTGAAAATTGTAAAAAGAAATTTTGAAAGACATAAGGGAGTATTATTGAAGCTATATACCGTTTTGGCTTTCGAAATTTGTTTTTAGCTATGAAACAAGTCTGAAAAAAGATTGGTAATGAAATAGTATATTGTGTGACAACGGATGAAACAAGACGATTTCGGACTAGGGGGAGGTTAGCTGCCCGAGCCGCAGGTGAGGGCTGACATCACCCGCAGTCTGAAATCGTGTTTTATCCTGAGTCACACACTATATTTTTCACGATTATCTGCATCAAAACTTCAAGTTTCAGTCAGCAGCAGTAAGAAACAAGTTAATTTCAAGCCAATGATGCAGATAACTGTTAGAGAATGAGAAATATGTGATTTACAGTCACTTATTAAATAGTAAATAAGACAAAAATATTATTTTCACTCATTTTTTTTTAATTTTATTTGGTTAATTAAAACTGTCACTTAAAAAATGAAATGAGTAAACTGAAGTGACAAGTAAATAAATGAGAGTAATAACGCTGCAAATGAACATTAAATATACCTGACACCGGGCAGAAACAATTGTGTTTCTTCTCAAGGGAAGAAACACGCATGTTTCTGCCCGCTGTATGCAGGTATTTGTGAATTACGAATTCGCTAGCAGTTGTTTGCAGCATCGGCTCGAAATTATCTTCTTTCGACGGGCTGTAGAGACATTAAAACTTCAAGTTTCAATGCTGGTATCATGAAAAAATAGTATATTACACACCTAGGACAGTAAAGTAAGAAATTTGACTGTGGAGTTTCCTACAGCCAAAAGGGTGTATAAAAATATAAGACCTTTTAGAATTAGTGACGCGATATGTATACACCTAACTGAAATATTTTTAAATGGTGTTTCACACAATTTGAAACAGCAGTAATTTCTCTCAGCTCAATATTATTCAATGGCTCCGAAGAATAATTATTTTCGGCCAACAGTTTCAGTCGATACTCAAGGATACTCAATTGAGCACAAATTTTAAGCATGATACCAGGTATTAAAGTATCATAAGCCACATTTGTCTGTACACAACAAAAATGAGCTAAGAATTGATGAATATAAGCGATCCAGTATCCGAAAGATGTTGATGAATCATATGGAAGCCATGTATTAAAAAGCAATACTCGATTTGGCGTATCACGAATTACGGATAAGCCGAATAATAATATCACAGTTGATTCCGTTACAATTAGGAAAGCTAATGTTCTATAACTAGAAGATAAACAAAAATGATAGTTATTTTGTAAGGTTACACATGTCGAAAAATTAATATTGATTAAAAAAAAAAATCTAGACTTACGTTATGATTTTATCAAACTTATCCTGAATTTTTTTTTCCTCACTATCTTGACAACAGCATGGATAAGAGTTGATGATATTTATTAATTGTATTATTTTTTTAGATTTTATAATTACATTATAATTTTTCCACATACTGCAATCATTGATAAAAGAACTATTGAGCCGTCAATAAATTGTTGAAAATTGTTATAATTATTAACAAGTGCAATCGATTCAAATAATGCTTCCGAGTAAATAAGAAAAACAATAAAATATGAGTATATCATTTGTAAATATAATATCCATCTGGAAATTCTTTCTGTATGCCATAAACCCAAGCACCGTAGAATTCCAAAACTGTATGGCAGAAGCATTATATTACAGGATATATAGTTTTCTGATGTCGATGAAATATAAGTTCTCGATGGGGGTTTATATTTACACTGGACTCTATGGATCTCTTTATCCACTGTCGTAGATGGTGAATAAATAATGATACTTCCGAGCCGCCTTTCTGTCTACTTGATATGATATGACTTTAGTTTGTCAAAATAATTACTCTATTGTCTACTGACAAAGGGTTGTATCTCTTCCGTTACATTCTATTTCCAATAATTTGAATTATTCAAACGACAATTACAATTATCGTAATTTTCAAAATTGCGGATAAGAAAGACAGCAAATGTCAACTTTGTGAGGGGCTTTGTCATCAAGTAAGGGGTTGGTAAAAATAGTCAGTATAATTTGAACCACCGGACAAGCAACATTGGAAAATATACTGGGCATTCAGCAGAATTTTGTCATTATATTAGATATCGTGTATAGTTCATCATTTTCTTTTTTAATTCACTAGACATAACATGCTCGCTTCGCTCGCCTTCATTCTTTCATAAATCCCACTACTATCTCAATCGACCAAGCGACAACCGAATAAAATAGTCACAGAAGTGACGTAAAACGATACGACATCCGGTCATCAACTTTTTAGAAGAGGATTTGAACCTAACTGATTACAATTGTCATTCAATTGCTAATTACGGCCAACGATATATATTTTGTACTCTCCATGATCACGACCGGTTTCCACCCAGGATGAGCATTTTTTTTTCTTGATTATTTTAATATATTTTTAGTATACATTTTGGTGTGCGAATTGGGTTAGCATCACATCGAATATATCTATTTTGAATTTCGAATCTTCTCGAACTATTCGTAACTTTTCAAACTATTCGTCAATTTAAGAATTACCTGCGAGTTTTCAAATTATTTGTAACTTTTCAAATTACTCGATTCGATTCGATACGATTAATTCGTAAGTTCGAACTATTCGCACGCCCATAATACATTCTTATATCTTGTATACTTGAGAAAATTTCCTTAGTTATGTTTTCTATTTGTTTTTTTAATTAAAGTATATAATTTTTGGGAGTGTAATTTCGTTACTTTTGCTTATTTTATTTTAAAAATAAATTAATTCAGTGCATCTTGCAGCCCGCAAGTAACTTCGGGGTTAAATAAAATCTTATCGTAAAAAAATATAATAAATTTTTTTTTGAAAAATTGTTTTATAAAATAACGAAAGAGTGAGTTTTTGTAATATTATACTAGCTGATTATAATTTTTATACTTTTATACTTTTTTTCAAAACATGAAAAACTTCTTTAATAGGAGCGGGACACAATGAATTTATTCAAACCGATTGTGTGTGTTGCCTATTAAATTTATATTTCTTGTTTTGAAAAAAGTATATAATTAAGGTGTGCTACTGTTAAATAAAAGATAAATTATTCATTTTAATTTTTCATAGACTAGTCAACTAGAAGCTGCCCACAAATGAGGACTAGAGGACACTTGGTTACATATTCCCAATCTTTTTGAGGGATGAAAATATGACCTTCGTAGAGAAAATCAGGAAGTCCTTTTGCAAGAGAAGTTTAAGTGCTTATACACTTACTGTGGTCATTGTATATAAAAATTCTGATGTAACATATAAGTTACTTACGCCGGCGTTTAAATATATCAAGCCTTTAAATACATATTTATACTTGTTCTAATTATTATTATAATAAATATAAACTTTTTCACTGTTTATTTAAAAATAATTAAGAACAATGTCTAGCATCTTTAGTTCATCAACAGTGAAAAGATTACAAAGGTACTCTACGACATATGCCAACTGTTAGTATACTAAACTGTAATATTTTCATTAGTACACTGTAAAAAGAGCGGTGTTAAAAATGGACTCGTTTTAACTCCGCCCGGTGTTAAAATAAAATTACACCGGTGTAGGAGGAGTAATACACCGGTGTTAAAAATACCGGTGTTAAATCGGGGTAACCAGTGTAAAAACGCAGTAAAACCGGTGTAAAAGCGGAGTAAAACCGGTGTAAAAGCGGGGTAACCGGTGTAAAAGCGGGGTAAATTGCGTCCGCTTGGAGTATTAACTTTAAAGATTATAAAACACAAAAAATGTCAGTTCTTTATGAAAAGTAATAAAAAATATCATTTATTAACAAGTGTAGTGATCAAGAAAGTAAAAATATTCACAAAGTAAAATATTTTAACACCAGTAAAGAATATCTACACCGGCGGCGGCGTTATTTTAACACCGGTCTAGAATATTTACACCGGTGGCGGCGTTATTTTAACACCGGTACAGAATATTTACACCGGTGGCGTCGTTATTTTCACACCGCTTTCGGGGGTAAATTTAACACCGATAATTTTAACACCTACACCGTTTGGACTTACCCCGGTGATTTTTTACATTGTATACGAAGAGTAGATCTGAGTGCTGTTTACAACATTAGTTCCCGCTAAACAGTAGTCAGACATGTGACTGAAAGCAACAGTTCCTGTCCAGCACAGGAATGGTCAATATGCTGAAAGATAATGGAATGCATTTGTCCGGGGAGTCTTTTGCATCTCCATAAAGGACCTGTACTAGGGGTGTGCGAATAATTCGAACTTACAAATTATTCGTTCCGAATCGAATATTAATATTCGATTCGAAATCCGAATCGAATAATTCGAATAATTCGAAAGTTTCCGAATAATTCGAAAAAATTCGAATAATTCGAAAGTTCACGAATAATTCGAAAATTTTCGAATATCACTGGATTTTCTATTGTTTCTAATTTGAATCCCATTACATCGTGTATCAAAATATTCTACTTACGAATAATAGTATACTTTTTGATTAAAAATCAATTATCCGGAGAAAACAATTGCTCAATTTAAATGTATGTTCATCTCTGTTAGTAACATGAAAAATCTAGATACTATTATTGGCAAAAGATCTTTTCAATTCATTTTGGTTTTTATAATTATTAATTTCCGTTTGAAAAAAAATAAATAAGAAAAAGGTTACACATGAAATATTTTAAAATTCTCGAAATTAATTTCTACAAGTTTATTTATAGAGAATTTTAAAATATTTCATGTGTAACCTTTTTCTTATTTATTTTTTTTCAAACGGAAATTAATAATTATAAAAACCAAAATGAATTGAAAAGATCTTTTGCCAATAATAGTATCTAGATTTTTTATGTTACTAACAGAGATGAACATACATTGAAATTGAGCAATTGTTTTCTCCGGATAATTGATTTTTAATCAAAGAGTATACTATTATTCGTAAGTAGAATATTTTGATACACGATGTAATGGGATTCAAATTAGAAACAATAGAAAATCCAGTGATATTTCGATAATTCGCGAATTGTTCGAACTATTCGCGAATTATTCGAAAATTTTCGAATTATTCGTGAACTTTCGAATTATTCGAAAATTCGAATTATTCGATTCGGATTTCGAATCGAATATTAATATTCGATTCGAACGATATTCGCACACCCCTAACCTGTAAAGTGGTCCCAGTAAGAGAATACACCTCGGAAATTGCCCCCACCACCGAACATTTGTGAACTGCGCATGCGCACAGAAAAGTGGGAGAATATTTAACACATAAAACATCCAGAGTGGGAGTAAAAACCGACGACACCCGAGGTGCATTCTCTTGTTGGGATGACAATACCTATTTTATATAGGAACACATCGACTGCTGACAGGAACTTGTATTATCTGAAAAGCGAATGGTGACTGTCAACACGATAACCAGTCATGTTTTCGACATAATGTGTAACATAGTAATGGTTGCTATGTTGGATCGTACTCAGTCGTATGTAAAAACGACCCGTTCCTATTATAACGAGAACTATTAATATGCTAAGATTAATTTTTACATACTTTACGATCATTCTTGTGTAGCACAGTAACCATTCCTATCTATTTTTTCCGTGTAGAGTAGAAGTACCGTTTTTAGGTACTTTAGGGCAAGTTTTTGGTAGTTTCAACATTTGAATAAAATAATGTGTACTATACGCAATGACATAATTAGTTTTTAAAATACATTCGAAGATACTTTTATCACACTGTTGCATTAGAAGTTTTTTTTATACTTTTTTATTAATTAAAATAAAGTATTAAATGTCAAAAAATGGAGCCGTGGCCACAAATGGCACTTCACTTTATTTGTACCATTTTGGATAATATTTTCAAAAATTTAAATTATTTAAACTGTACTATTACCATTGTCATAATATTAAAAACTGTGAGAACATATTTTTACGATATACTATACTATTATTGACAACCCGAGGGTTGATAACAATAGCTTGCATAAATTTAACGACCGTAGAAGCAACATCAAAAAATACCTGACATCGTTCACAATATAGTCACATTAAATAGTGAGTATCCATATTCAGTAACCAGTATATTTTTGAAAATTACCATTAGTTTTCATGTTTAGAAAAAATAACACAGATACAAACTGATAAAAAAATGATTTATTTATTTTAAGAATAACATCTGTGAGTTCGACGGAAGAAACCAGACGGGAAGTTCTAATAACCGGCCCGTAATTAAAGTCTAATTAAATTTTATTTTTTTATTATCTTCAATTGTTTTCTCTTTTTTTTTTTTGAAAGTGATATTTCAAGGATATTAAATACGAAAAATATAATAATATCTAATATTCTATTTTACATTTACGAAACACATGATCCTATCATTTCATATACGTTAGTGTGCTACGTATACATTTATTGTTCATTTATTTAATATTTCACAACATAGACAATATAAATATATCTATATACATATTATTTTTATAAATTACAAATACCCATGGACTACTTTATAATACTATTATTTTTACAGATCGAAGATTGGATCCATCATGCAAATTGTTATGTTATGACTTCGTATGATTAATTTTTAGATGAGAGATTATAAAATATATTTACATTTGTTATGTCAGTCGTTGATGGACAAGTGAAGACAAGACATGAATTTTTTCGACCATATTAACGCAACAGGATGATTTAAATAATCGAACAACAGCTTTAACGACATATTTGTAACGCCGAAGGAATTCAAACTCGAGGGTATGTTGTCTCTTTCGCAATTACGACATTGCGATCGAGATCTTACTTCATTCGATACTCTTAACTATATCCTAGGAATATAATACCACTTTATGGTATATACGAAACTTTACTCGAATACTCTAATACATGTGCACAGTAATAGGTACTGTACAAGTTATATTTAACACTACCATCATATTATTCAAACTTTTATTTCACCTACACTAAAAGATAAATCGTGGAATTTTTTAAACTATTTAAGTAACTTAGTAATGACACAAATTTAGTGCAATCATCGATGATATTTTACATTCACGTTTTTTCAATTTAAAGAAAATAAAAATACATAACATTGTGATATGTCAAAATTATTACGAATAAATACATATTTTTTTTTTCATATGTAGGGGAGCCTGGGGCACGACGGCCCCTTTAAGCCGGTTTTTTCTTTTTGCGGCTTTTAACAATCAAATTCGTTTTGTTATTCTGTCAAGATTCAGTCGAAATTTTGCAAAAAATCGAAAAAAATCTTTTTTTTCTGGGGCACGATGATCCCCTCCCCAAAAAATTATAAAAAAAAATTTTTTTCTTATTTTCCGTCAAGTTATGACCTCTATAATCTTGTCATTATATTTTAGGTCAATATGTGATATGTGGGGCACAATGGACCACTCGAAAAAAAATTTTTTTTTTATAATTTTTTAGGGAGGGGGTCGTCGTGCCCTAGGAAAAAATTTTTTTCGTTACAATTTTTTTTTGAGTGGCCCATTTTGCCCCACATATCACATATTGACCTAAAATATAATGAAAAGATTATAGAGATCATAACTTGACGGAAAATAAAAAAAAAAAATTTTTACCTGATTTTCGAGGGGGGCCTTCGTGCCTCTACACAGAAAAAAATTATTTCTTGGCGCAAAAAATTTTGACTTGTCCCAAGAAATTTTTTGTATCAAAATTGAAAAAAAAATTTTTTCGGGCGTCTAATAATTTTTGTAATTTTTTAAAAATGATATATTATTTTCAAAAAAATATTTAAAATAATTGCACTTACAGGTTTTCAAATTTTCTACACGTGCATATTTTTAGTTTTTTTTTTTTTTTAATTTACTTGTTTAAAAAAAATCCAAAAATTTCTGATTGTCTGTTTTAACTTTAGAATCATGTCTTCAATTCATGTCAAAAATTTTTTGCGCCAAGAAATCCTTTTTTTCTGTGCAGAAAAAATATTTTTTTTTTGCACACCATAAATAAATTGATTTATTTATTTTATTTTGCAAGTCTTGCAAAAAAAATTGAATCGATATAAATTAGATTTAAAGATAAGTCGATAAACCAACACGAAAAAAAATACGCTAATAAATCTTTATGCTAAATTGCATTTTATTTACTATCCTCCATCGAAGTGTACGTATTTAGTAGCGAGTTATTTCATTTAATTTATCTCTATTTTTTTTAATTGCATCCGAAGTACATTCACGCAACATAATGCAATCCCCGTGATAGATCTTGTTTCCTCGGTTATGGTGAGTCAAGATTGCTCAGGTTGTCAACCATCACGTTGAATGCGAGATGCTCAGAGCAGACTATCAACAGCTCGTATGCTACAATATAATATAATATAAGCAATATATATATACATATAAATATAAAGTTTAGGAGTGATCGAGAACTACGAATAGAATAAGAAAAACGGTACAGTATTCAACGTTGCTCTCCTACGAGTCTGACTAGTTCGTACAGTCTCTACTCATCGTGATGTACTCTGACGACTTGCGCAAGAATTACCATTTCGTAAGCAACCCGGTTCATCCATATCCACTACACCAGATCCTGTATACTAATAAATATTATAAAAAAAAATAAAATACCTCAGGAATTTAACCGGAAAGCTTCTCTATATATTATATTGTTATATCACATAAACTCTTCCGTATATTTAAATTTAAAATTGGAATTACCATTTTAAAATAAATTCCAGCTTTTTCAATAAAAAAAAAAAAAAAATTAATAAGCTATCTTTTTTATACTAATACTCTTAATTCTCACATTATTGTTATGATCCGCAAAGACTTTAATTAGTCACGCACTCTATTATCCAGCACTCGTTTTGTGCGCTACTAAAAATTTCAAATGTGTCTTATATTCGTAACAAAAATATCCCACGAGTAATATTATTGCGTATAATTCCTATTACCTTTTTTTCAGCTTCCTCTTTCTCTATATTTTAAATTCACCTGTTATTTAATAATTTTTTTTTTTTTTAAACTTAATTTATTCTTATAATAAACTACATTTGATATAAAAAAAAAAATATTTTATTTACTAAAATAATAATATATTTATATATATTTTTGATCGGTAATAATTGTTGTTTTTTTAATTAACTGGTAGAAAAAAAAAAACAATGAAAAAAATAACAAAATTATGAAAACAATTTTGCTAATTTTTCATTAAATTTTTTTGAAAATCGATAATTTTAAAAATCGGAAGTTTGCCAGTTAATTGAAAAAAAAAAATTATGATAATAATAATAATAATAATAATAATTATTATTATTATTGCACTGTTAAGAAAACCTGGGCAAGTCCAGGCGGTGTAGGTGTTAACATTTCCGGTGTTAAATTTCAATACTGAAAGCGGTGTTAAAATAACACCGCTGCCAGTGTACATATTCTTTACCGATGTTAGAAAAATTTCCCGGTGTTGAAAATATTTAACTTTGGGAATATTTTTACTGACTTGATCACGAAAGTTAAACAGTGTTTTTAATAAGTAATTAAACTATTGGTGATTGGAATGGTGGGCGTAAAAGTGTGTAATTTTAAATAAATTACGTATAACATAAATAATTATTTCGATAAGTACATAGTTAAATTGAAAAATTCCTCCAGATAATATGCATCGAATTTTTATATTTTTTTTCTAATTTTTATATGTGGAATTTTGTTTTTTCAACGATTTAACACCGGTATTTTAACACTTCCAAATTACACCGCCTTCATCGGTATTATTTTATTTTAACACCGCGCGGTGTTAAATTGAGTCCATTTTTAACACTGCTCTTTTTACAGTGTATTATTATTATTATTATTATTATTATTATTATTATTATTATTATTATTATTATTATTATTATTATTATTATTATTATTATTATTATTATTTCATTATTTTATTATTTATCAATTTATTGGTTTCCATGTTAATTTAAAATATAAATATTTAAATATAAAAAATAATTTACAATATTTTAACGTTGGTATATATCGCAGAAGATGCCTCTTGTAAGAAGACGACGACGACAGGAGTGAAAGTAATGCTTAAGGCATAACATATCCTCGTAAAGTATATCGTAAAGAGAGAATATATTAAAGTAAAACGAGATAGAGTCCGAAGTTTAATAAAAATAAAAATAAAAAAATAAAAACAAGTTTGAGAAGAAAAAGAAGAAGCAGATTCTACTAAAGCTAGTTCAGATCGTGCGATCTACGATTATAAATCCGTACATACTTATATACATCGCCCGCGTTCTCAATATTTATTACGGCACGTGTACTGATTTGCCACGTGCACTGTACAGAGTACTCTAGAGTACCGTATCAAGACTCAGTTACATTTTATATCCAGCGTAGTGTTGCATAGATCGTATAATGATTAAAGGGTAACTACTAAATAAATTGAATTCTTTAATAGATTCTACAAATCTTAATGCATCCATTACTTTTTTAAGTTATATATAATATATACTACACACTAAAAATATTTATAAAAATTTTATTCATTACAGTATTCAGCTAGAGTTACTTACATACTTAGATAAGCAAATTTTTTTTCAAATTTATTTATTACCAATCTAGTGGAATAGTATCGAATAATGATAATGAAGGATTAATTCGAGTGTAGATCTTTTAAGGAGCGAGTGTAGAAGAAGCTAAAGAGGATGTTTATAAAAAAATCTATTGCTATATTATATAGTATGATCGTGTCGGCTATAAGAGAATATCCATATACACCGGGTTAGAATTCACTTTCTCTTTCTCACGTGGCATCGATGCCGAGGCCTTTTCGTCTCTGAGGAGCGTCTTCTCGTCTTCTCGTCTGGTGTACATTGCCGTCGTAAAGGCTCATCTTATCAAGTACTCTGACTGTGAGTAACTACAGCGAGAGTAAGAGGAATTTAGTAAAGAGAGAAAGAGAGAGAGATGGAAAGTTTAATCAGAATATCGATGCCCTAATGTAACCGTCCTGAAGACGATGCACGGATTATTCATGTTGGTTGTACTGTAGTGCAAGACAAGAGAATGCACGACTAGATTGTCTTTGAATAATACAGCAAATGCGACCAAGATTTCTACCAATGGTATTCCTCATATCATTCTGTCTTCACTTAAAAAAGAAAATAGGAAAAGAATAAATGATTAACCACACGGCGGTTTTTTTGAATTACAGAGTACGTTTAAATAAAAAAAAAAAACAAAATGTATAAGACAAATGTATAAGACAAACGTCGGAATACGTCTATTATAAATGTTTATACTACCGAGATCTTTCGGAAGGAAATTGCGCACAAAATTATGTCATAATTTTTTTTATTTCATTGACTCTGTTGTTAAAATGGTAATTAAATTTTTTCCGTTCAAAAGATTAATAACGATGTCTGTGTTAAAGAATTAATGACTAATATATAGTTATTTTAAAATTACAGAGGTATTTATTTTAATAAAATGGACACCCACTTGCCGGCGTAACAATAAGTGAGAAGACGGTGAACACAGGAAAGAAAGAAATAAAGACACCGAGGTGGGAAGTGGCAATGGATACTTGGCACTTTCACTGGCCCAACGATTTTATGCTAAACAATGTAATAGACAACACTGAGTAACAATATACCATACAAGTATCTACATATATAGTATATATATATATATATATATATATATATATATATATATATATATATATAATAACAATATCAATAGCAATCCAAGCAGTACAAAAGTACGTTCTTGAATAAGTGTTTGAAAATTTTCAAGGCTACCCTCTTATCGGTAGCAATTACATACTTTACTACTATAAGTACATACATCACTTGTCGGAAGATGTTTAAAAACACGGTACAAGTTGGCGCCTTTTTTAAATCTCCTGTCGACTCATTTTCATTCATTCTCCATTTCAGTACCAGCTGCGTTATGGATATTTAGCTCCCGTATACTCAACTCGGTACATTGTAGACTTATGATGCATAATATAAGTAGTACAGTATACAACTAAAGCAGCTTCTGACATCCGGTGATGCAATGAATTGAGCTCGAGTTTACTTATATACATATAGAGGGGAGGGGGGTACTTCAGGAAATACTAATTGTAAGTTTTCGGGGACTCAAATACAATAAATTTTTTTTTTTTAATTTTCAAAGTAAATAGAAAAAATTTTCAGCTGCGGTTAAAAACAAAATTTTCATTTATTGCGGGCAAAATATGGTACCCCCTAAAAAAGGTGAAAAAAATTGGATATTAAATAAATTTGATATATTTATTGGATACAAAGAAAGAAAAAAAAAAATCTGGGCGTCGGTTGACCCTGCGGGCCAGCCCCAAAACTTCCCGCTGTTTTCGAGCTCAAGGAGCTTGAAAACATCACTGTGAATATATTTTCGAGCTCTCCGAGCTCGAAAATGCTATTACATGGAATCATTTTTTTATGAGCTTTTCAAGCTCTAACAAGTTACGTTTTATGCTAGAATTTGAAAAGTTAAGAATCGAAAATCATTAATGAAGAAGCGGCTTTTAAATTTTTATTCTCGATTATATTCTCTAAAATAGATGAATTGAGGCAGAAATTTCAATGTCAGTGATCAAAATCAAGATTTGAATGAGTTTTGACTTAGGTCAGAGCAATAATATATGGAATATCCGAGAAAAACATTAACGACTGGGGTTTTCATTTTTTTGCTGACAATATGTTTAAAACTAAGGAACAAGTTATGTGACATTATCTGATGATCGGAAGAGACTATAAAGAGAAAGAGTTGGTATGATTTCAGACACATTTTAGCACATTATATTTTGATTCATCTGGAAAAAATAACACAAAATGTTATTTTTTTAACTTTTCAGCGTTGATATCTTTTGAACTAATCAACCGATTTTGACGTTTGAGGTGGCAATCGGCGCGTTTTCTTGAATTCTAGAGCTGATTAAATTTTGAAATTGATGGGATGAGTCACTTCAAAGATAATTGAAAAAAACCGTTTTTTATCATTTCTTTCGCCATCGATATCTCTCGAACAAATTAACCGATTGAGATGGTTGAGGTGGCATTCGACGCGGCTTATAAAGTTCTAGAGCTGATTAGATTTTGAAATCGATCGTTCAAGTCGTTTCTGAGAAATCACTAAAAAACTAAAAAAAAAAATTTTTTTTTTTTCGTAATTCGCCAATATTTTCGAGTCTACTTGATCAAATGATCTGAAATTTTCAGGAAAGTTGAGGGCCAACAAGCTCTTTCGATTGCCACCTCAACCATCCAAATCGATTCATTAGTTAAAAAGTTACAAAGAGTTTACACACACACACACACACACACACACACACACACACACATACATACGTACACTCGGACATCATTCTGAAAATAGTCAGAATAGCTTCCTAGGACCTCAAAACGTCGACATCTGATAAAAACTCGACTTTCGAAAATCGGGGTGAAAACAATAACTTCCCAATTTTTCGAAAATCGTCGATTTTCTTAGCGGGAAGTTAAAAATTTGTAATAATTTTTATCTGAAAACAAAAGTCATTAACATGTTTCGAATGACACTTTCGATTTTTGAAAAAATATAACTACCGACTTTAAATTGTTAATTTTTTGTTTATTACCCAAGGAGCACACTTGCCTTTGTGACATCTATAAGATATCAATTTTTAGGCTACTTTTTGACATACAGTACACTCTGGTTATAAGCAATGTTTCTGTCTATACTCTTACTTACAGGAAAAAATGAAATTGACGTGAGAGTGAGTATACTCACTCTCAGAGTGAGTAAAGAATTAATTTTTCAATATTTTTAATCCTTTTTAATACTGCCAATCCTATCTTAAATGGCCCCGTTACACGGCTCAATCCTTTTTAATTCTCTTTTTTAACCAGGGTAGAGCGTCCGATGTAACTTATAACTAAAGTCTACTGTATCGATAAGGCACCAATATGTTGACAAAACGATCAGAAATTTATGTCACCGAAAAAATGTCTACTCAAAAGACTTAACACAAGTGACGACAAAAAGTAAATTACAAATAGGGGGAAGATAAGTCATTTAAATGACTTTTTAATTGAAATAAGACAGGAAAATCAACACAACTCTTCTCTGTATTCGGAACCAACATTTCCATGTCGTCTTTATACCAAAAAAGGTGACTTTGGGACAAAAAAAAATTTGTCTTTTCCTTTTAAAGAACATCTTTAAGACATCATAAAGTTGTCTCTGTGCTACTTGGGTAATCACTATTTATTATTAACTCCAAAGTAAAAGATTTAAGTTAGTTTTAATTCCAAAGAAGATATTTTCAAAAAAGCAATTATACATATCTTAAAGTAATAGATTGAAAAATTATTAAAAGTTAATTGAATTTTAAAAATTATAAATATTTTCAAGTTGATTATTGGAATACATCTGAAGTAATTTGACACTGAAAGTTCTTTTATTGTAAATTGATAAGAAAAAAAATCAAATCTATCTCTAACTATTTTTTACAAAAACAAAATTTTCAAAAACAGTAAAAAAAAATTCAAAACAATGTTCAATTATATTAACAAAAGTGATTTTGTAATTTAAAAAACAAACTTTTTTTATAAAAGTTCGCCCCCCCCCCCCCCTATTCCGTTTTACCCCTCATTCCCATGCATATATTACTATCCAATTATAAGTATCAACGCGGATGTGATTAAAATGATCGACATTATCGTGTTCCTTGATCAGTTTACATCTTTTTTCGTTACGGTCTTCAATAAATTTTTTTTCGTTTATTTTTTTGTTGTTTCTTTTTCAGGAGAGATCAAGGCTATGTCATGATTCAAACTTCGTGTGAATCTTTGCTGGATTGTTTCTGTATATAGAAAGTATCGATTTTCGATTTAAATTTTTCCCTACATCCATATATAAGTTAATATAAATAAATATATAATATATATATACAAACAGCAATCACCATAATAATTATAATAATAAAAATAATAAATAATGAGCAAAAGACATAGATATTGTCAATACAAAGAAAGTTTCGAGTTAATCGAGTTCATGATAGTGAGAGTATTTTCTCTGTCAAAGCCCCCAGGTGATAGAGGACATAAAAAAAAATGACTCGTGCCGATCTATGACCTTTTCTTTACTTTCTCCGATCTTGCTGTTGTATTACATATACATGTATATATATTTATAATATAACGAACCTCGCAACGGCAGTCTCGCTTGTCAATGAATAGGTGAGTAGGCTGTTGGTTGGCTCGAGTGCCATCAGACCTTTTAGATCGTATATATCCGAGCTGAGGATCCGACCCTTATGCCGATGTCTGACCTTTAAGACGTTAATTCCACATTCCTCAGACCCCGACGCTCGTGATTTTAAAAAACTCAACCAACACTCTTGTCAATACTTTTTTTATTCGCTCGAATGTGTACCCGTAATGCCAAGTCACTCGATCTTTATTTTTATTCTCTTATTCATTCACAAATTAATTATTTTTATATTTAATAAAATAAACAATTTAAAATAGGAGAAAACGCGCCTCTAAATATCAAGCAAAGATTTGTCTTTAATAGTTTAATGTACGATTATAATAAATGTATATTGTTATTTAATAACTATGAGGGTACACAGTTGAAAATTTTGTGTTCTTGTATAAAAATTCAATGGTTAAATATTTTGCGTCGAATATTGAACACCATGAAGTGTAAATTTAACTAAAGTTGAATGTGTTATCTGATCTCAACAAAATTTAAACCGATGTTATTGTTTGACACAAGTATGGTGTGTTAAATTAACACACAAAATTGAGTGGACCGCCCGAGTCGAAATTTAGAGCCTATATAGGCCCCTCTAGCCCGAAATAGATCCGATTGAGAGCCCTGTAGTCCTCTAGCTCCGATTTTGAACCCAGAGGTTCGAAAATTCACTGAGAGGTCCGGTTTTGAACCTTCAAGTCCGACAATATTAGTCCCGTAATAAATTTCGATTCATTATAATTTAATTATTTATGATAATATAAAAAATTCAAGATTTTTTTAAATTAATTGTAAGCATTATTTTTTTGACATGCAACGAAATTTATATAAAATTAATTATTATTATTATTATTCCTATATTATTATTAATTTACTATAAAAAATTGAACTATTAGCAGGATTTGCTATATATTTTGATAATTTTAATTGAAATTATTTTAACCATTGTAAATGCAAATAAAATCCAGAGTAACATAGATTATTATTTATCAGAATATTAATAATGCTAATGATATTAATAATATGAATATTATTATTATTACAATAAAATAGGGCTTAGAGGTTCAAAATAGGACCTAATTTTAATTTTCATCAGATCCTATATTGAACCTTAAAGTGCTGAAAACGGAAATTTGTAGCACTTCAGAGACCAAAATCGGACCTAATTTAACATGGAAACAAACTCTATTTTGAGCCGAAATAGGTCCGAAATAGGTCTGACTTTAGAAGATTCAAAATGGGCTCTAAATTTCGACTCGGGCGTTTGGGACGTGATTTGTGTTAAATTTAACACAATTTTTTCAACAGTGTAAATGTAGATATAAAAAAATAAACATTCCCAAAATTAATAAGTCAATGCAAACACTCTTATTACATTGCTATCAAATATTTGAATCAACTGCCAACTGAATACAAAAATTTAAATAAGTAACAAATCTAGTAGGAATATAATAATAATAAAAAGATGAATAGTATTTACACAAAACCATTTAAAGTTTTAAATTTTTAGATTCAGTTTTAAAGGCAATGTCTTCCTTTTCCCAACTATGTATAGATAAAATTTGATTCTGAAGTTAGTAGACAATAAATAATTTTTGAATTTAATTTTAAAAACTTAAAAAATGCACATGTAGAAAATTAAAAAAACTACAAGTGCATTTTTTTTTATAATTTATAGTTTTGAATAAATTCAAAAAAATATTAGACGTCGGCTAACTTGAGTATCACATAAAATTTTTTCTCTCTATGGGATAAATATATACATATGTATTGTATATTTGTATTTGGAAGTAATAAATAAATAATAAAATGATATTTATATTAAAAAGTATTTAACTGATAAATATGAAATTACAATATCGGGTATGGTAATTTTATTTTAAACTCTCGTTAAAATAATGAATTACAACCGTTGGCATTAAAAAATTTATAATTACAAGTTTGCTAATATTTTTATATATTTAATAATTATTATTAAACATTAAATATTATATGTATAGATAATATATATGTACATGAGAAAATAATTTATTGGTATAAATTAAATAAAAAAAAAAGGTATTACGTAATACTGAAGATGATGATAATGAGTTAATCATACTCTGAAATCAACTTTCACTATATATACTTATATATACGTTGATTATATTAATATGTACGTATAATTGTTTGAAGAGTAATAGAGAATTTATATTGACGTGTGTACTGTATTAATGATATTATGTATAATAGTAATGTGGAAATAAAAAGTGTCATTCAGTAGATAGCAATAGACAATATAACCATATAGGTAAATAATAAATAGACAGTTGAGTGGCTATGAATAGAGCTGGAGTTACATTAGGGAAGCACCAGCAGCCAGAGTACACAAGTCCGAGACAACTTTCGCCCTCCAAGGCTGAGAAGATCAGTAGTTGAGTCACACATACTTATGATAGTTTAAATCTCTCGTTACATACTTTTATGTTGTTAATTAAACGCACCTGCATTGGATTACTCTGACTATTTTATTTTATCGATTTATCTGAAGCTACAAGACTGAGACCAAGACTAAGACTAAGACTAATTGATCTGATCGGTTAATTGTCTAGCCTGGGAAAAATTTATCAAATTTATACTCACATTTACATTTTATTGTTGCCTTTTGTTTTGTTAACGAGGCATTAACCCATTGTACTATTGGTTTAAGTCCGTGGATCATAAATCAAAATTTGAGGTTCATTGTGACGATGATTGAGCGCGGATGTGGGAAAAAAAAATTTATTATTTAGTTAAGTAAACTTTCTTACAAACGATGATTGACACACTAATTGTCATGTTAAATACATAAAAGGAATTTTATTAATCTCGACCAGTAGTTCTTCTTTAATATTTACTGACTTGCCTAAAGCCATAATTAAACTTTTCAATTGAGCTTTGAAGGATATGAGAAGAAAATATCTATCATTTTTTCTCATAATTATTTTTTTATTACCATACCTGTTTACTTTTATTCAAAAATTTTTTTTTTCTATTAATGTTATTGTTGATGACCTGACCTGGTCTGATTTATGATTGACGTAATGGACAATTAATTTATTAATTAATTAACTATTTAAATTTATTTAAAAAGTCATATTTATAAATATTATCGCAGATTTTTTTTTATTATATAAAAGGAATTTATAATTAAATAATAATGATAAGGATGACATAAACGTCACATAAAATATACTAAACTTTCTTCCGACACTTTGCGACATACATATATAAGCAAATGATTGAAAAGAAAGTTTGTGCAAGTGTAAGTTTTTCAGTAATTTAAAAATACTTTTAAATAGTTTATTTAATTATTCTCTAACTACTGATGCTTTTTATTGTCCTGGTCAAAATAATCCTAGTTAAAGATCATCAGCGATTGTGAAGATGATTAAACTTTCAAATGTGAAAAAATTTTTCTATAGGAAACGAAAAAAACGAGTAACGTAATGTTTTAAAATTACGAATGGTTGAATGAAAGTCTTGGTTGTAATGTCGTTGGATTTTTATCTTATTAACTTCCCTTGTTGGCGTGCTGGAAAAATGTTAGAGAGTTATTTTAACAATGTCCTACTGGTGAATAAACTTTTTCAAGTGTCGTGAGTACAAATAGTCTATGAACATTGCAAGCATTATCATGATGATGGTGATGATGATGATGATGATGATGATGGTAGTAGTCGCTGTCGTATACATTTTATACAGCTCTTGGGATTTGTCAAGTGACGTAACGAAAAAAGTTACGTATGGAATATCTCTCACAAAATGTTGTATACATTCTCCTGGGTCTTGGATCCTCTCGACCCCTACTCTCAAGATTATACCCATCCTCAGGTGGCTCATGAACTCTCCTCTTCGGCTAGACATTCACTGGCACTCGCAGTCGCATCTTCGAAGCGATTTCAAACGGTTCTTCTCTACTCGTGGAGAAACTAATTATTTATACCGGTATATTACTAGTAAAAAAAATTGTTTTATTATTAATTTTTTTTTTATACAAGTGATTTTTTTTAACATCGAGTTCTTTTAAGTATCGAGATGTCTTTGAAGAACGTTTTCGTCGTTGTCATTGGTTTGTTTTAAAATATTTTCTTTTATATTTTATTTTTATCCTGTAATTAGAAGGTGTGAAAAAAAATTTTTTTGGAAAAATTTTTTTCGCTAAAAAAAATTTTTGGTAAAATTTTTTTTTTGAAAAAAATTTTTTATGGTGACTTTTTATTCGTGAGTGTGTGAATGTGTTAATAATAATAAATAAAAAATTCAAATTTTGTATGTTTTTTTTTTAACGATACTGAAGTTAGCCGACGTTTAATAATTTTTGGATTTTTTTAAAAATGATAAATTATAAAAAAAAAATATTTGAAAAAATTGCACATATAGTTTTTTAAATTTTCTATTTGTACATATTTTTATTTATTTTTTTTTTTTGTAATTGATTTATTTAAAAAAAAATCCGAAAATCGTCAATTGTCTGCTAACTTCAAGATAATTTTTTTTTTAAATACTGGAGTTAGCCGACATCTAATAATTTTTGAAATTTATTCAAAATGATAAATTATAAAAAAAAATATTTAAAAAAATTCCACTTGTGGTTTTTTTAAACTTTCTACATGTGCATATTTTTTTTTTTTGCAATTGATTTGTTGTAAAAAAAATCCAAAAATTTTTAATTGTCTGTTAACTTCAGGATCATTTCTTTTCATTGTTTAATTTATCATGAGTATGCGTGTGTCACGATCGCGTGAATATTATTTATATTACACAAAAATATCTTTTGTAGAAAGGTACAGAAACTTATGTCCGCCGGATAGATAGAGATCATCTTTGCAAATGTATATATAAATATCCTCTTAAATTACTAAGCAAATTAAAAAAAATTAACTCCAACAATTTGTTTAAAGAGTCGACGAAAACAAAAGTTAATTTAATTTAAACTTTCTCGAAAACGTATTTATTTAAATGAGGAATATTAAATAAATTGTAAAGTAAATCATCCGGCTTTAATAGGCAATTATTAATCAAAAACAAGAGATTCAATTTAGAGGAGATCATTAAAAACTGAATAGAAATATTCAAATGCGCTTTTAATACGAGGGGAATATAAAATACCTACTTACATATTATCGATATAAACTGAAATGAAAAGCCTGTGAGAAGTAAGTTAATGATGTTCTTAATTGTGTAATTGCATTGTTTGTATACAGCTGGGATCCTTTGGAGTTGCGTGTTGGGTTTACAGCGGCCAGCACCAAGATATTCGCAACAATTTATGCCGGAAACTTCATTTTCTTGTCGCAACAAGATCGTGGGTAGTTATTACGCTGATCCTGAGACTGACTGTCAATTATTTCATGTGTGTGTCTCAGTAGCTGGTCTCATCCAAGATTACAAGTAAATTATTTTATTTAAATCAATAATAGAGACGAGCTTGTGGCAAAATGAGACAACACTTCAGCATCGAAAAAAAAAAAAAAAAAAAAAAAACATTTTCTTTTTGTTCAAATTTATTTACGGGGTCTAGAGCGGGTGGGGTAAGTAGACCCCCCCCCCCACTAATAGTTCCGTGACTCCAAAATCTTTACTAAATTTTTTTTTTTTTTTTCAATTTCTAATGACTCATTTTATTCCTACAAAATAAAAAATCTTTTTACTGCCTGAAGTGACCAACTTACCTCAATTTTTTTTAGCCACTGTAAATTAATATTTTCAAAAAAAAAAAATGTTTTCAAAATAGTGTCTCATTTTGCCCCGAATCTGTTAAAGTATAAGAAAAAAAGTAGCAAACTATAAAAAAAATTTATAATTTTAAGATTTTTATGTCCAAATGACACGGCCTTTGATCAAGAAAGTCAGACCTGTGCCGATTGGTACGACGTGGATTGTGAAGCAGCCACACTCTACTACGCGAGTGATAATTTCGACCTTTACCGTCTAGGCTCAGGCCTCGAGTCCCTTCACTACGACTCGATTCGTACTGATGCTGAGCCGCAAGATCATCTCCAGCGCAGTGAAACAAACGACCCCGTCCGTTCTGCCGCCAACAATCTAAACCGCGTTGCTCAGAACACCTACACCAGCCAAAAGCCAGCTCCCGCTTCCTCAAGCAATAGCAACAACAACAACAGTAACAATAATAACAACAACAAGAACCTTGACATTCTCCGCGGCAGTAGCAGCAGCAACTTTTACAACAACAGAAACGGCAAGGAAGACGATTACGAAAACGAAAAAACTTACCGCGACGAGCCTTTGATCGAACCCAAGAAAAAATCCGGAGTACGTAAAATAGCTCGCAAACAACAAAATTTTGGCGCCAACTACAACATTAACTACAGCAACTACAACGACGCAAGCTCCTCGACAACTGATCCTTCAGTTCCTACCACTGGTCAAACCTTTAAGAACAGTTACAGTAACAACAACGATAACTTTGATTACAATTACAAAAATCATCGTCAAAATCATGAAACCTCAACTACACAGAAACCTCAAACAACAGTACGAGCTCAAACAACCGCACGATCATCCCAACAGAATAACCAGAGGTACACAGCCCCGTCGTCAACATACCGTCCACCCTCTACTCCCCAACAGAATTATCAGTCACCTAGCAGCACTACTAGACCAACTTCATTCAACAATAATTACAATAACAATAATAATAACAACAACCAGAAGAACAACTATGTTCAAAACAACCCGACTACCATTAAACCAGTGACTTTTAACCAAAATCTTCAGCACTCTCCCAGCACAGCGCGACCAGCAACCAACAATCAAAACTACCAAGACAATTCAAACAACCAGTACTCGCAGTACAACATAAAATCAAGATCAACAACAACAACTGCCTCACCTAGTACTAATCAGCAGACACAAGATTACACAAATTTCTTAGCAAGAAATTACAACAACGTCCAGAGATCGACTGGTACATCAGCACCCTCTACTACCATTGCTCCAAATTTCTTTGATGCTTACAAATCTAATAGCAACAACAATAATTACAACAATAACAACAACAATAATAATAATAATAACAACAATCAGTTCAATGGAAAAAATGGTCAAGTTCGGTCCAGTACTCAGACAACAAAATTCTACCCAAATTACTCAAACAATAATTACGCACCGACTACTTACTCTCCAGTTACGGCGAAGAAAGCCAGCAATGATGGAAGTCGGAGTGATAATTACAGTAATCAGCAGTCTAATGATAACGGGCAATATTATGACGCTAGTACTCAACAGAGCAAAGCAACCCAGTATTATGACTCGACCAAGGCGCCTAAAAAGGCAGCGCAGTACAACAATTATGACAATACTAACTCAGGAAAATATTTTGAAAGTAGTACTGCTAATTATGATTTTGCTAGATCACAATCTGCTATTGGATTTAGTCCCGCCAGCATTAATCTTCTTGCTGAGACTCCAAAAACTACTACAGCTGCTCCAAGGTAATTTTTATTTCAATGAGTGTGAATGTAGCAGACATCAGACAAATTTGAAACTATAAATAAACAGAGTAAATAATTTAAAAAATAATATTTATAAAAAATGCACTTATTATTTTCAAAATTTTTTGAATGCGCATTTTTTTTTTAATTTTATTTTATTAATTTTTTACTCTATTTATTAATAATTTTAAATTTGTCTGATGACTGCCACATTCACGCTCATTGATTTTATGTATTTAGATTTACTGTACTCATACACTACAATAAATCGGAAATGAATTCGGAGTAATTACGGATTCTATTTAAATCCAAATTCACTTCGTCACTCGGAGTCCCTGAGTTAAAAAAATTACTCCGCGTACGGAGTAAATAGGAGGTTTGTTTTCTCAGCGGAGTGATTTTACATGATCCTGAAGTTAGCAGACAATTAAAAATTTTCGAATTATTTTTTCAACAATTTGAAAAAAAAAAAAAAAAAAAAAAAAAAAAATATGCACATGTAGAAAATTAAAAAAACTGTAGGTGCAATTTTCTCAAATAATTTTTTTTTTTAATTTAACGTTTTTAAAAAAATTCAAAAATTATTAGACGTCGGCTAATTTCAGTATCATTGATTTTAGAGTGGTCTAGATTTTTTAAAAATCTGCATCCACTCCGATTCAGAGTTTTAATATTCAAAAAAATTCCCTTTCGGAGTAAATTTTACTCCGAGGAGATTAAATAAATACAGTCGTCAGCTCCGCATTCACTCCGGATTTAATCCACGTACACTCCGAAAATTTTTTACAGTGAAAATACTTTCATATATTTAATTATTTATTTATTTATTTATACAGACGAACTGCCGCACCTACAACTTACAATCCAAACAGTTTCTACAGAACACAGCAGCAATACTCAACGACACAAAAAGCAACAACTTATGCCAGCGGTACATCGCGACCATTCTCTAGCACTTCAACATTCACAGATGCAACGACACCAAGGCCAAAGTCGACCAAGAAAAATGACTATGATTATGCTTACTATGACAATGCTGGTGGTCTAGAGTACGACGGTCTCGATTTGGAAAATGTTGCCAAAAATAAAGAGTCGTCCAAAATAGCGAGGAATTAAATTTTAAATTACAACTGAGGGTTTTAAATTTATTATCAATTAGATATTATGATAATTTATTGCAACC
Organism: Microplitis mediator; assembly: GCF_029852145.1. Lineage (NCBI taxonomy): Eukaryota > Metazoa > Arthropoda > Insecta > Hymenoptera > Braconidae > Microplitis > Microplitis mediator. Next base: position 6,340,163 of record NC_079970.1, on the reverse strand, counting down.
ATTTCTTGGATGTTTTGTAAAAAAACGTTAAAGAAATATTTGCGATTCAACTTTTTTTTAAGAGGCCAAGACTTTATTTAAGAACTTGTTTTGGCCGCGTTAAAAAAAAACAAACACATTTTTTTTTTTATTACTACGATTGGAATAAATATTTGACTTTTAATTGACTAGATAAATAAAATTAAATTCCACTAGAATTCGATGTAGTTTAAAAACAAAATTTAATTATCGCTGATTACTATTTTTATATTTTTTTAATTGTTTCTACTATTTTATTATCAGTATTTTAGATTAGACGGAAAAAATTTTAATAACTTGTTTTCTTTTTTTGGCGATTGCGTCATAAATTACAATAATTTCGTTGAGATAAACGTATTTACTAACCGGAGACAACATAATGACTTTGCTTAAATTAATCCTCATTATTTATTAAATATCGTTATGGAATAAATTTAAATATATGAAATTATATATGAGAAGTGAGTGAAACTTTATTATTGACAGTAGAGTTTTATCAACAAAACGTTTCTATTTTTGCTCCGGATTTATCTCGAATGCATTTTTGTACAATAATTTTATCATCATTATTGATATTTTTTTTTATGAACAACAACTAGACGGAACGAGATATAATTAATAAATGAATGATTGTATTTGTTTATTTTTATACAATTTTTATTATTTTTTATTATCTGTAATGAATGTATATATTATATATATTTTAATTAAAAATAAAAATAAAAAAGCATATAAATAAGGCGTAATTTTTTTTATATTTATCATTAATCAGTTTAATGAGAAAAAGATCGATCCGGCCTTGTCCGGGGTGAAAAAGAAGATTTCTTATTAAAATACAAAAATTTTTGATACTTCATAAGAGATCTTTGCACTTTTTTCTCGCGCGGTACTATCTTTGTTGCACTTGCGCAGTAAATGGTAACTTAGCCGAGTTTTTCTCTTAAACAAACGAATATTATCAAAAAACTAAAGCGCACTTCATTAGATTAGACAGTAGCGCATCAAACTGCAGTCTGTAGTTTGTAGTTAGAGAGTTTATTGTTTTCGAAAAAAAACTTAGCCAAAAATATCTGATAACCCTGGATAAAAAAACGAACTACTTAATTAAAAATGACTACAATAGTGTAATTAATCCTTATTTTATAAGCAACAACACGAATTTCCAGTAATTGAGTCATGCCTTATCATTCAGAAGTTATTAGAGGACTAAACTGCAAAAATAAGCTTTTTTAATTTTTTGTGAAATTTTCGAGATCATCAAACTTAGAAAAAAATCTTTAAAAGACAAGAAATACAGTGAAAATTAATGCTACACGGAAAGAAATTTTCTTTAAAAATTACCGTTAAATTCACTGTAATCGTGGAACATAATGCGGCGCTTTTATTTTTTACCATTTTTTAAATAAAAATTACGAAAAAATGTATTTATTTTGTGGTAGACTTCATAAAATTGACCGAAAACCGAATAAAATTTACAGTAGACTACGGTAAAATTTGTTAAAAAAAGTTAAATATTATCCCGACTAGAAATTATCCCCAAGCATACATCGGGACCCCATTGGGTTTTGATGGGGTAAGCCCAATAGGGTTATCCCCATTGGGATATGATTGGGAACATATCGGGTAAGCCCAACATTAAAATAAAAGAACTGCGATTGGGTTTACCCGATTGGGAAATAACTGGGAATATGTTGGGTAAACCGTAAGCTAAAATTACTGACTGGATAGTGGGTTTGCTCAATTGGGATATTTTTGGGAACTTATTGGGATGACCCAACGTTAAAATTAATAACTTGCTGTTGGGCTTACCCGATTGGGAAATAATTGGGAACATGTTGGTTAAGCCCAAAGATATATATCTCACTTACCGAAAAATGATTAGGTCGTGTTATTCGTCCCACGATTATCGTGAATATAACGGTAATTTTTAAAGAAAATTTCTTTCAGTGTGATCGTACAAACTTTAAGATACATTTACAGAATTAAGTTATCACTTTCGGTTCGAAAGTTTTTTAAGGATAAAGCCAGAAAATTCATGTTCCTGAAGATCGGAACGTTTTTCACGCAACGAAAAAGAGAATGGAAAAGTAAAAAATCTATTGGATGACTAGATTTATGAAATATTTCGCATGTAGATGCTGGTGTGTCAACCAAAAATCTCAGACCACTCCAAACTTCCAAAACTACCCCTTAAGCAGTCGAATCACATAAATTTTTTCATTTTCGTTGCTCAAAAAACGTTTCGATCTTCAAGCGCGTGAAAATTCAATTTTATAAAATTCAAAAACATTTCAAACAACCACAACTTCCAAACTAATCTACCAATTGGGCTTATCTTTGAACTTGATCGAGGTAGTTGTCCATTGAATAAGTGTATAAAATTTCATGAAGATCCGTAAAGAATTTCGGGCGCTATCGTGATGACAAGACGCGTTATATCGCATATATATATAAACTCTTAAGTGGATGGTATCATGAGACCCATTGCAATAGTCTGATTTCTAAAGATATATATCTGAAAATTATTAATAAAACTTTTTTTCAGACAATTTTTAACAAACGATTTTTTCGTTATAAACTATAAGTGGATATTACAACAAATATTTTTTATTTGCAGTTATTACAGTAAAAAAAAAATCTAGTCAATTAAAAAAAATATCAGGTAATTAACATTTTCAATCATTGTCATCAAATAAAGTGAATGATGCACTGTCATGACAAGTACATCCATAATTTTCATTTTGACATACATGTTTTTTTTTTCTTTTTTTTTTATACTTAATATTTTTTTATAATAACACATGATTTACATAGAACGCTACTTAAAACATTTAAGAACGAGAGAAAAAAAAACATGGGTTGCTGTTATTTAATCAGCATAAGCAAATTGTATAAATTGAGGCATACGTTTCCATGCACAATCAGTTATTGAATAACGCTGCAAGTTATTGCATTGATAAAAACGAATCTCGAAAAAAAATTTAATTAATAAACATTATTAATTCTTTCGATGACTTGTGAGCGTGTGTAGATTTTTAATTAATTGTTTGTGGCATAATTATATACTGTGAAAAATGGCTGTTTTAACTCGATACTGGGTATTGGACTTTTTATTCCTGCTATCAGGATTTATAGTTCTGTCTTATTTGTACATGACGCGGAAGTTTAAATACTGGAAAAAACGAGGGGTTACTGAAATAACACCCACGCCGTTTGTTGGTAATTTTGGTGACTGTTTAAGGACAAAAAAATCATCAGGCCAATGGCTAAAGGATATGTATAAATGGAGTTCCGGTTTACCTTACATGGGATTTTATATTTTTGACAAGCCTTGTTTGTTAATACGCGATCCCGAGCTTGTAAAAGCAGTACTTGTAAAAGACTTCAATAGTTTTCCTGATAGATTTGTGTCTGCGAGCCCGCACGATCGTATCGGTGACGCAAATTTATTTTTGATTAAAAATCCCGCTTGGAAAATAGTCCGGACAAAACTCACGCCAATTTATACTTCGGGTAAATTGAAGAGAATGTTTGAGTTGATGGTCGATGTCGGTGAAGATCTCATGGCGCATATGGAGTCACTTAAATTGGGAGGTAGGACAGAAAGAAAGTGGATAAAAAATATTTAAGCCATTGATTTTTTGGGTCAATTAATTTTTAGGTCCAGGACAAGCAATTGAAGTAAAAGACTTAAGCGCTAAATTTACTACCGACATGATTGCAACTACGGCTTTTGGTGTACGAGCGAATTGTCTCAATGATCCTAATGCTGCATTTCGTGAAGCTGGTCGTAGAGTATTTTCTACTTCTTTCTACCGTAATTTTGAATTGACTTCACTATTTTTTGCTCCACAATTAGCGAAACCTCTGGGACTTCAATTTATACCAAATAATGCATCGAAATTTTTAAGAGATACATTATGGGGTGTAATACTTGAACGTGAACGTTCTGATTTTAAACGCGGTGATTTAATTGATTTGCTTGTTGAATTGAGAAAAGCTAATGCCGAAAGTTCTACTCGAGATATTTTTGGTAACTATAAATCTAAATAAATATTAGATTGGGCCAAAAAAATCAACTATTTTTTTTTTTTTTCGATACTGTGAAAATATTATTCCTGATGACCAAAAAAAAATTATTGTGCAAGTTTGAGCCCTTAGTATTGATATTAAGAGGTGTATCGTTACGACTATTAGTTTTTTGACAGAAATTTCATTTTTTACCCAAAACTCGTAAATCATCTATCTGAAAAATTTGAGCAATATATATTTTTAAAGGGAATTGAATTCTCTACAAAAAATCTCTGTTAGTAAATTGACGTAAAACGAGTCGTTTCCTTGTAACCGAGCCTTAAACATTGATTTGTTTTGCACACCTCGGAGAGGTAGTGCTCTTTTGTCACCAAATCAAAAAATCACGATCCACTCATCTTTAATCATTTCCACCAACTTTATATTGCATTTATATAATAAAAAAAGTACATCAATAGCAAGAGGATATTCCAATTAATACTCCTGACGTAGTTTTTTAAATTCCTTGTTTCTATTTTGGATTTTTGTAACTACTAGAAATATTAAAATTTTTTTTAGTCAAGATACATATTCTTAAAGGAAATTTAATGCTCTACAAAAAAGGTCTCTTTACATTTTTTGCTAAATTCACTCCTTCGAAAGTTATTCAGGTTATTGAAGTCGTTTTGACTCAACTTCAACCTTGAATAACTTTCGAAGGAGTGAGTTTAGCAAAAAAAGTAACGAGACCTTTTTTGTAGAGCATTAAATTTTCTTTAAGAATATGTATCTTGACTAAAAAAAAATTTAATATTTCTAGTAGTTACAAAAATCCAAAATAGAAACAAAGAATTTAAAAAACAAATCAATGTTTAAGGCTCGGTTACAAGGAAACGACTCGTTTTACGTCAATTTACTAACAGAGATTTTTTGTAGAGAATTCAATTCACTTTATGATTATACAATGTTCAAATTTTTCAAATAGATGATTTACGAGTTTTGGGTAAAAAATGAAATATCTGTTAAAAAACTAATAGTCGTAACGATACATTTCTTAATATCAATATTAAGGGCTCAAACTTGCACAATAATTTTTTTTGTTTATCAGGAATAATATTTTCACAGTATCGAAAAAAAAAATAGTCGATTTTTTTGGCTCCGCCTAATAAATATTACATACATTCATTTATTTATTTATGTACGCGACTATTTTTATTTTGCCCAAAGATTTTGATGGCGACAATTTAGTGGCTCAGGCAGTAGTATTTTATACAGGAGGTTTTGAAACATCTTCATCAGCTCTGAGCTTTACATTATACGAGATAGCAATTCAGCCGGAAATCCAAACGAGATTAAGACAGGAAATATTAGATGGACTCGAGCAGTCGGGCGGAAAAGTTACTTACGACTTGGTACACAAAACCACTTATCATTTTCCGTTATATAATAATTAATTATATCCCGCAGTAAGTTGTTTACGCTACCGTTTTGTACTGATTCTAGGCCATGAACTTGCCGTATCTGGATATGGTTGTAGCAGAAACTCTACGTAAATATCCACCTCTACCTTTCTTAGACCGGTTGACTAAAGAAAATTACAAATTGCCAAACTCAGATTTGGTAATAGAGAAAGGTACTCCGGTTTTTATTTCCATGACTGGTTTGCATTATGATCCTGACTACTTTCCTGATCCCGACAAGTATGATCCGGAACGTTTTTCAGAGGCTAATAAAAAATCTAGGAAACAAAGTGTTTATATACCTTTTGGCGATGGTCCTCATATTTGTATAGGTAATTATTACATTCATTACGCTGTAAAAAATCAAGAGTGAGTTCGGAGTGATTAAGGATTTCATTCAAATTCGAATTCACTCCGCATCCGGAGTAAAGGGGAAGTTTTTCCAGCGGAGTGATTTTGGAGTGAACTAGATTTTATTCAAATCCGCATTCACTCCGGATTTAATCTGCGTTCACTACCCAAATATTTTACAGTCTATTCATTATTAGGAGTGTGCGAATAATTCGAACTTACGAATTATTCGTTCCAAATCGAATATTAATATTCGATTCGAAACTCGAACGATATTCGCACACCGATATTCATCATTAATAATAATAATATTTTTATATTAATTTGTATTATATAATTTTATTTATAAGTTTGTATTATTGTGTATTTATTATAAAAATGTAGTTATTATTATTATTATTATTAATTGATAATATTAATTAATATCTTTAATATTTTTTTAGGTCTACGTATTGGTTTACTTCAGACAAAACTTGGGCTTATAAAATTACTACCAAAATATGAATTTTCACCCTGTAAAGAAACTATGATTCCCATGCGATTAAGCCCAACAGCAACAATAACAGCTGCTGACGGCGGAGTTCTCCTAAATGTTAAACAAATTGCTTGAAATTATTTATTTAAAAAAAAAAATCTCAATTTTATTGTAAAGAAATAAAAATTTTGACAAAACTAATAGAGATATGACAAAAATGTACATGAAAAACTTTGTGGCCAATTAAATTTTCTACAAAAAAGGTCTCATATTATTTATACATCTAATTATTTCAGAGTAAATGCAACCTAAAGTACACAGTTAGAAATTTTGTGATAAATTCAACACAAATCGTCTGTTGCAAACGGTCTACAAAAATTTTTGTGTTAATTCAACACGTGTACATTGCGTTTGTGTTGATCTTTAACACAAATTTTATGTTAAATAAAATTGAACAAATAAAATCTTTTCTTTTGACAGAAAATTTGTGTACATTTAACAGAACATTTGTGTGAATTTAACACATTTTTCGTGTTAAAATCAACTAATAAACATAAGCACATAACCTAATCAACTCAAGTATACTGATCTACCCTTAGCAGAAATATCAATTTAGCGAACAATTGAACCAGGTCAAAAAGGTATGAAAGTTATCGAAATTTAATTGTAAAATGTATATATTTAATTGTAAATAAATTATAATCCGAATTTCCCTGCAGACAATGCTTTGCTTGGTTATAGTAATGAAGAATCGCGCGGAAACGTTTGGTCAAACAACACAAATTTTGTGTTCATTTTCGAATAAAACAATAAATGTGTTACATTCTAGATTTTCTAATCATTTAACATAAAAAATCTGTTAAAGTAAAATAACACAAACGGTTTGTGTTTAATTAACAGATTTCTGTGTTAAAAATCAACACAAAAAATTTAACCAAATAATTTTCCAACACAAATACACAAAATTTCTAACTGTATAAAAAAATAAATTATTTAAAAAATATTCTTGTAAAATGATCCCATATTTTTTTTCTTTATAACTTTGAAACTATAAGAGAGTTAATAAGCTCTGAAATCTTTTTTATAGAAAATTTAATTTCCTACAATTTTTGTTCCAAATTTTTTTTCTAAAATATTTTGATTGGCTTGAAATAGAAATTATAAAAAAAAAATTAAATATTTTTCGAGTGATACTTAATCGAATAGTAGGAGTACATAAAATTTTGAAAATATCAGTACCAAAAAAAAACATGTTTTAGTTTTCGGTTATTCAAATTTATATAAAATATTATATATCAAAATGTAAAAATTAAAAAAAAATCACTTTACTTATGACACGTAAATAAATAACGAAACAAATAAATATATAAAATAATTATAAATTTAATTTAATCGAAGCAAATTCAGGAGACGCAAGAGGCAGAGGAAAAAATAATAAAGGGGGAGATAAAGACAAATTTCTGCGGTCTTTAAAAAATTGAAGAAACCTTGAGAGAGTCAGGGTACAGCGACTTGGGGAAAGCGGGCAACCAAGACAACGTACAAAAAAAAAGGTAAAGATACGGAAAGTGAAGTGAAAAAAAAGGAGAGACAAGTGCGCGATTAAAATAAAGTATAAAGTAAAACTTTGTAAAAGATATGAAGTCATACAAATAAACTCAATTATTCTGATAAATTGAATTTATAAATTAAAATGTCCAAATAAATGATAATTTGATAAATATATATTGATATGAAAATTAAACAATAAATATGAGTAATTTAATTGAAAAGTTAAATAACAATAAAAATTTTAATAATACGATAGAATAATTAGCTGCTGATTGGAAAAAAATATAACAAGTTACTGATATAACTGAGGTATAATTTGATATATTATGTAATGTAATCAGAATGCTAATTACTTTTATTTAATGAGACAAAAAAAAAAGTTGGATTCATAATTCACCTTTTATCAAATTGGCATGAAAATATTTATGAAGGTTGGTGCAATGTCACGATGACTTGTCTATTTTTTTTATCATCAATAGTTTAAAGATACTGTACGTAAAAGAGTGGACGAAATAATTTACCGGTCAAATCTTGAAATAAACATCAATTAAAATCGTCACGATATTATATATACTTCTGTACACTCAGCAAAAAATAGAGTATATAGAGGATCGCAATTTATTTACTATTCAGTCACGGAAGAGCACTTGCTGATCTATAAACTCATATATCATAAGTTGCAACTCTTATTAGTTACTCGAGTGCAGTAAAATTGTTTATATAAAAAATATATAATATTTATAATTAATAATAACAAGAATAAAAAATGGGTCTTATAATTTATGGTGTAGTTTTATTATTAAGTTCAGTATTCCTTTCATATTTATATATGACACGGAAATTTAAATACTGGAAAAAACGAGGAGTTGCTGAAAAACCGCCGATTCCATTTATTGGTAATTTTATCGATTGTTTGATGATGAAGCGATCGGGTGGACAGTGGGTTCAAGATATGTACGAATGGAGTGCGGGACTACCGTACATGGGATTTTATGTTTTCGACAGACCGTTTTTTTTAGTTCGCAATCCAGAGCTTATTAAAAATATTCTTGTCAAGGATTTTAATGTTTTTAATGATAGATTTGCTCAAGCAAGTCCGCACGATCGGATTGGTGACGCAAATTTATTTTTGATTAAAAATCCACAATGGAAAATAGTGAGAACAAAACTCACCCCAATTTATACATCGGGAAGAGTGAAAAAAATGTTTGAACTTATGAATGATGTGGGTGATGATCTGATGGCGCTTATGAAAACTTATAAAACTGGAGGTAATTTCAATAATTTATTAATTAAGAATTAGTTGATTCCCGGGTCAAAAAGATTATATATAATTATATATAATTATATGCAATTCATATCTAATTATAAATAATCCATGTGTAATTAGATATAAATAATATGTAATTATATGTAAATATATATGATGACTTGTTATATAAAATCATATATATATAGATTACATAGGGGACGGGAGACGGGGGGAAAAATAGGGTACCTCCAAATTTTATAGAAAAAATTTTTTTTTTTAAATATTTTTTAAAAAATTCAAAATTACTTTTGCAAATATAATCGAGCATTATTTGAATTTTTTTTTTTAAACTTTTTCAAAAATCGAAATTGTCAGTCAAAAATTGTTAATGACTTTTGTTTTATTAAAAATATTTTCTTCTTCCTTTGTATCCAATAATTATGTAAACTGTAATTTTTCTTTATGTAAATTACTTATAAATAAATTTAATTTCACCAAATTTATTTAATATCCGGAATTTTTTTTTTTTTTCACTTTTTTTAGGGAGTACTCCATTTTGCCCGCAAAAGTGAAAACTTTTTTTTCTAACGGCAACTGAAATTTTTTTTTATTTACTTCGAATATCATTAAAAAAAAAAAAAAAAAAAACGGATTTGAGTCTTCAAAAATTTAGAATTTTCTTAAGGGGTAACGGTAACCGATTTTCAATTCAATTTAATTTACGGACAAACATTAGAAACCTAAAATAGAGAGTCTTTAGCGTTTTTTAAAGCCTTAACAAAGAGCTAGAAATTTCGTTTTTTCAAAAATTCTAATTCGTCTCCGAGAAAAATTGTTTTAAAATTCTCATTTACTCTACGAGTGCAACAAAGACAGTCTCGTTTATTTTTCTGAGTGTGAGAAAGAGGTCCGGTACCGTATCCCCTTACGTACCCTGTTTTGCCTCCCTTTCCTCACTGCTCCTATAAATGTATGTAATTATATTGGGCCATTTTTCGCTCATAATTTTTTTTACCCAGGCGGCACAAAAAAAAATTGTTGACTTTTTGTTAAGTTTAAGGCAACAATTTGTTAGAGTGTAACTAATTGTTAACATAAAGTTAACAATTTTTTTTTTTGTGCCGCCTGGGCGGGTTATAAATTAATTAATTTGTTTTTTGGCAACATGTTGTAGGAAAAGGAGAAGTAATGGAAGTTAAAGAATTGGCGGCAAGATTTACCACAGATATGATTGCTACAACTGCTTTTGGAATCCGAGCTAATTGTTTGAATCATCCAAATGCTGAATTTCGTGTACAAGGAAGAAAAATATTTGCACAAAAAATGTACCGTAATTTTGAATTTATGTCGATATTTTTCGCGCCACAAATAGTGGGACCACTTGGCCTTAAAGTTTTACCATCCGATACTGCTAATTTTCTACGAAGTTCGTTATGGAATGTGATAAATGAACGAGAAAAATCGGGAGCTAAGAGAGGCGATTTAATAGACATATTGATCGAGTTGCGAAACAACAAGACTGAAATATTTAACGATGAGTTTGGTAATTTATTATATTGATAATTATTATAATTTTAATTTAATATATAAATATTTAATAGCTATCTAATAAGATATTTTTTAAAGATTTTGATGGTGATAATTTGCTGGCCCAAGCGGTAGTATTTTTCAACGCCGGTTTTGAAACTTCTTCATCTGCTTTGAGCTTTACACTTTACGAAATTGCAATCCAACCGGAAATTCAGAATAGATTGCGAGCAGAAATTTTAAAAGCACTCGAGCAATCAGAGGGAAAAGTCACTTATGACATGGTAAATAATAACATTTATTTTTATTGAAATATTATCTAGATAACAACAGTTTCGGTCAATGTGTCATCAAGTTGAGGATAACATTTTACTACTTAACTATTGACTATAAATTGGCTCCAACTTTCTCAGAAAGTTGACGACAATCTTCAGCCGCAATATGAAGGCAACTTTAAATAAAAAGCTTCGTCGAGTTGTTAATTCAACTCGGCGACAAGTTGACATCAACTGTTGCGCTTCCTAAAGAGTTGCAGAAATATTGGCGTCGTTTTAGCTGCAAATTTACCTCAAGTTTTAAGCGGACTGAATAGCCAAGCTGACGGCAATCTACTGCTGCAACTTGTCACCAAACTACACGCAAAAATTGGCATTTTAAAAAGTTGACGGAAAGTTGCCTTCAATTTTCTCAGAATGTTGGCGACAGATTCAAAATGAATCAGTAAAATTCACTTCGAATTAGTGAATATTCACTGGGAACCAGCTATAAGTATACCACTGGTTGAATTAGTGGTATACTTATAGCTGTAGGAATAGTGACTATCCACTGATTCGCAGTGAATTTCACTAATTCATTTTTGGAGGGTAGTAACAACTTGTAGTCAACAGTTACAAAAGCTGAAGATGTCGTTAACTTGATCGCAACTAATGGACACCAACTTTCTGATCAGAAAGTCTTCCTATCAGCCCTACTAATCAAGATGGCAGCAACTTGTCACCAATTTGGCCACAAAAATTGGCATCTCCATAAGTTGACGGCAACTGGTCTTCAACTTTCTGAGAAAGTTGGAGGCAAAAGTTGGGATTCCATCAGTTGACGGAAAGTTGCCTTCAATTTTCTCAGAAAGTTGACGACAGTTTGTGGCAGTAGATTGCCGCCAAGTTTCTGGAAAAATTGGTAACAACTTGTAGTCAACAGTTACAACGACTGAAGTTGACATTAACTTGATTGCAACTAATTGACACCAACTTTCTGACCAGAATTTCTTCCTATCAGAATATTATATTATATCTTTATTTACAGGCTATGAATTTACCATACATGGATATGGTTGTTGCTGAAACTTTAAGAAAATATCCTCCATTACCAGTCTTAGATCGCGTTGCTAATGAAAACTACAAAATTCCAAATTCAAATCTTGTGTTAGAAAAAGGAACACCCGTAATGATTCCAATTATTGGTCTCCATTATGACCCTGAATACTTTCCGGATCCAGAAAAATATAATCCTGAACGTTTTTCAGAAGCTAACAAAAAAACACGGAAACCGTGTGTTTATTTACCTTTTGGAGAAGGTCCACATAATTGCATTGGTAATTACACTTCTTGATTATAAATATCAATAATAAAATTTATTTATTATGCATAATAATATATATTTTTTAGGCATGCGTATTGGATTGCTTCAAACAAAACTTGGGCTTTTGAAATTGTTGCCCAAATATGAATTCACTCCATGCAAAGAAACTTTAATCCCCATGCGATTCAGTACCAAGTCCTTAATAGTTGCTCCAGATGGAGGTATATTTTTAAATGTGAGAGAAATTTAAACCACTTAAGTGTCAAGTACTCAGTTTATATTTGTAATAAAAAAACAAATTTAATTTATTTGTATTTTTAATTTTGAGAAAATTTTGTAAGTGAATAAAACAAATAAAACTTTCAAAAACTAAATTTATAATAGATAAAAATATTAGAAAATTTCAGCCCTAATTTATAGTCGTAGTTATGTATTGTATTTTTTTTTTTAAAGAAGAAAGTGATTGTGGACAAAACAGCCACTGTAAATATGCATGACTGAGTGAAGCAGAATTTTTTTTAATTTTTAACTCCAAGCCAATATGGATTATTAGGAAAAAAAAATTCTGAATGCATTCCGAAATGCGCTGCGAGCAGGTGTAGCGTAGCGCATTTCGGGGTGCACCCTTATTAATTATTCTTATTACTTGCGCGATAAATTTAAATATTTAAAAAATAAATTATCAGAAAGTGGAGAAAACTAAAAATCGTATGTCAAAATAAAATGGCAGCAGAATATGATGGTAAAATATTTAAAAAATTTAAAAAAAAGACACGCAAGTGTTTGAACAAACCTTGGCGGGTAAATAATATGCAGAAGGGTGTCCTCATACACTTGGAGATTTAATTTAAATTGCTCCAAGTGTATTGCAGCTAAAAAAACGTCACTTAACTGCTATCTCCCACCAGACGATGCCAGATGATTTTGCTCAGGAACTAGGAAGATATCAGCATCAGCATCAGCAATCAGCAACCCTTTACACAAACACTGAACTCTTAACACTTTTCACTAGCACTGAACACTGAACACTTAACTACACCACAGATACTTTGCACAATTAATACTAATAAAAGATAAATTTTCCAATCACTGCACAATTTTACAAGACACCACTGCAATACTTTGTTTCAATTCAAACGTAAAGAACAAAGAAGGATCTGGACTACTACTGCTGTTGTCGACGATACTGGCTGTCGCTATTGGACCGCCAGTTGATACAAAACAATCGATTTTGCGATTCTCTCGCCCCCCACTTTAGCAAAAACAATTGAACGTTGAATTCAGTGACACGCAGCAGCGCTATCTTAGCTCGAAATTTCAAAATTTAAATATAATAAATTTATTATATTATATTAATTAGACTAATAAATATAGTAGAAAAAAATTACTATTTTCCGATAACATCCGATTAAAATATTTCTATCAAATTTAATCGGATTCAATTCGAAAATAAATTTATTATTATCCGATTAAATAATTTCAATCGGATACTAAGAACGCTCCTAAGCAATTTTAATCGAATGTTTGTTTCCGATTAAATTTGATAGAAATCCGATCGAGTTTCAATCGGAGTTTTTAATCAGGGACAGTCCGAAAACAAAAAATATTTTAATGCAACCCACAACTACATAAAATTTGGAATGCGGAATTATTTCCCTCTCAACAGTCACTTCCTCCATAATATCCAGTATCTGATCCCGGACTTAGAAATTCTAGACTTCTGTGGTTCAAAAATCCTGTCAATCGGATCCTCTGAGTATGCGAAACCATAAAAATCGACTTATGCCTCAAAGAAATATCAGTTTGATTAAATTTATATCAATACTAGTTGATTTTCGCCGTCTTTAGTCCAAGTTCTTTGAAATCCCGACGCATTCTGAATATATTTTCAATTATCCATTAACTAGCATCCGTGAATCATTAAAAGAAAAATTTCGGCTCTTCCAAGTCTTATTAATTTACCAGTTGACTGTGGAATCCTAGAGTAATTTATCTGTCATAAGCATGGGCATTATCTAAAATTAATTAATAAAATTATTTTTGAATCAATTAAAAGTAATTTATTCAAATTATTATTTTAATTATTAATTGTCAGATATCAGATATGTACTACGTCTTAACAATTATCACTCTCGTGTACCACACGAGTGTCCTGAAAAAATGCGTAAAAAAAATAATTGATCCTGATTAAACAACTGAGTTCGACCGAATTAAAAATTTTAATTCTGCTCAATTCTGTTAAATTCGATAAGACAGAATTTAAAAGAATTCAAGGATTATTTTCCAATTAAACAGAATAAAACTGATTTAAAATTTTTGAATTCGGTTTGATTCGGAGTCAGAACCAGAATTTCGAGGATTAATTTCGAGTTAAACAGTAGAATTATTTTAATTCGTTTCAATTTGGATAAATTCTGGTTTTCCTGCTGAATTAGACAGATTTCTTTTTCAAGTTACGTACCGAATTAACAGAATTTATCTGAATTATATAGAATTAAAAATTCAATTCTGTTTAATTGGATCGAATTCAGTTGTTTAATCAGGGGACCTATTTAATTAATAAATGTAACTCCAAGAATTAAAAAGATAAATTATAAATATTATTATTGTTATTTAAAAATTATTATATATTTTTTTGAGTATGTATATTAATTAATTTTTTTATTTTTAAATAGTACAATTTACTGTTATTTATTTCTATGCTCTGTATTTAATCGTATACAATTAGATAAAGAAAAAATTACTCATTCCTTACAACAAAAATTTGCAGTCCATTTTAAATAAAATTATTTTAATTAATAATATTTATTATCAATTATAAGTTTACTGTTCGAATGCTTATTTATCTTTTTCTTTAATTCATTTATTTTTATTAAATATAAATATATCATGTTTATAATTGAATCTAATCACTAAAAGTTGTAGTTATAATATTTAATGGTGGATCATTTTTTTTTTAATCATAATTATTTAGCATATTAATTAATTAATTAATTAGTTATAATAATTCATTTGTTTGTTTGTTTGTTTGTATTTTTAAATCAAAAATTAAGATAATATATTATATAAGAAATACTTTTATGGTGTTTATCACCATTCAGCCAAAATCGGAATCATCATCGAGTCAAAGACAAAAAAAATTTCATTTTTTATTTTTTTAACAAAATAAAAATTATCTGATGTTTGCACTAAAGTCTAATTGTTTATTTTAAATTTTAAAATTAAATACGAAACAATAATTTTTTTTTTATTAAACAGCATTACAAGCATAAAAAAAAAAAAATTAGCAAATTAGGCGTGTGTGTAATTTATTGGGAGAGCTTGACATCAATCGCGCGCGCTGGTGTGAGCGTCGTGTTCTTAATAAAAAATTCATAAAAAAAAAATAAACAATAATAACAAACAAAAAAAAGTAATAAACAAGGCGACTAACTACTTAAATTCTATCACGATAAGCAACGCGCGATGTTGCTGTTTGAAAAGCGATATCGCGGGAGTTTTTATTTTTAAAATTTTTGTTTCATTCTTTTAGGTATAACTTTTTTTTATTTTTATTGTGCAGACAGTTTGACTGTGCCGCACATTCAGTGGTAAATCCATTAATGTATTTATTAACTGGGAAATTGCACTAAATATACGACCCAATACTGTGTATTTTAAACGTTTTCCAGCTGGTTTATTTATTTTTTTAAACGGCGTCTGAACAACAGATTCCAACGCATTATTTCCTGCCAATATCACGCGCTCGGCAGTCTTTTTTGATCCCTCACTATCTATAATTAAAAAAAAAATTGTATTTAATATAAATAAAATAAGTATTCAATGAGGTAAAAGTCCCTATACCCGCTTAGTACCATTAGTCGCTCACTTTAATTGTTTAAGGCGTTTTTTTATAATTTTTATAAAAAAAAATTACGACTAAAAATATTATTATTGATAAATAATTATTTGTAAATCTAAATATATTAAACTATCATGTATCAAATTATTTTATAATAGATTATAAATTTAAATTAAATGACTGTTTTCAAAATCGCGCTCAGCCGGGCATTTTTTACTTTAACGTTCATTCGTTAGATTAAATTTACGTCACGTCAAATTTTTTAAGAATTGTTATAACTATATATATAACTTAATAAGAACCGTTTTCAGATAATTTTGTCCAAGCTTTTCTCTGAGATAAAAACCCTAAACGCTAAATAAAGACACAGACCCGATGCTTTACTCTATGAACTAGCGAAGTGCACTTCAATTTTTTGACAACTTCCATTTGTTTACGAGAAAAGCTTGGACAAAGTTTCCATTTACTGTACAAGTGCAACAAAGATTGTTTTTAAAATTATTTTTTCTTTTTAAAATTCATGAAATTTTATATTATGAAAGAATAAAGTAGTATAGTTTATAAATTATTTGTCCAAATCAAAAAACTTATCATAGTTTAATTGATATTGTCTTTGAGCGACTATAGGGCCATGTGTTGATTGAGTAATGGTACATCACAACTTTTAGTGAGCGACTATGGGTACACTCAAGCCCTTATTTTAAAAATTAATAATAATTAAATATCAACATTATTCTTCAAACTTAAATTTTATTCTAATACTCGAAACTTCAAAAAATAACTATGAAAAAAAAATATGGTTTTTCATTTTATTTATTAATTTATATTGAGTGATTTATTCTCACTCCAATGAAAAGTGAGCGGGTATAGGAGCTTTTACCTTACAATTAAAATTTTTAAATTAGTAAAAAAAATTATAGCGCTTACTGTTTAGACAAGAGGATGTTCAAAAAACTTGCTCTTCGGTTTTTTCAGCATCAGCAGACAGAGCTTCTACTAATGAATCCAAACATGATTTTGGAATTAACGTGCCGACAATTTTTAATCCATCATCTAATGCATAATAAAAAATAAGTATTTTAATAATACAGTATATTGAGTGACAAGGAACGAAACAAAAAGATTTCAGATCCGAGTGAAGTTGGCTGACATCACCCGCAGTGAAATCGTGTTTCATCTTGAGTTACACACTGAATTTTTCATGATCACCTGCATAGTTACTTAAAGTTTCATTGTCAGCAGCCAGTCAGAAACAAGTTAATTTATGACCAATGATGTCATCAACTATTAGTGTAAGCGTAAATTGTCATTTGCAATTTATAATTTATTATAGAAAAAAAAAAAAAAAAAAAAAAAAAAAATGCACATGTAGAAAATTTAAAAAGCTGTAGGTGCAATTTTTTCAAATATTTTTTTTTTTTTAAATTTATGGTTTTAAAAAAACTTCAAAAATTATTCGACCTCGACTGATTTCACTATCATTATTATTCACAGCAATTTTCATAAAACTTAATCACAGTCAGAACTGTCATTTACGTCAATAAAATGAATGGTCTGAAATTACTGTATTAAAAAAATGACAAGTATCGGAGTTTAAATTGCAAAAGCTTTCAGTTAGCGGGCAGAAACATCATTTGCTTCTTCCCAAGAGGCGAAACAAGTTTGTTTCTGCCCGCTGACTGAAGACATTCATAATTCACGTGATTGCTAATATTCATTCGCGGCATTGGAGTGAAATTCGCTTCTTCCGACTGGCTGTAGAGACTGAAACTTTCGATGCTGGGATCATAAAAAATAAATATATTTAATAAAAATAAAATAAAAAACTTACCGGTTCGTAAACGCAATACTTGCATTTTTGAGTTCTGTCCAGATCGTGCAGCAAGAGTGCTCTCGACACGACTCCAGACACTCAAAACAGAACCAGCAAGGACATTGTAAGACCTCCGTCGAAGACCAACTTCACAGTCCATTCCAAGAGTTACATTTTTACAATTTCCCCGCCAGTAAGCATGAGAACAAGTGTCCACTGAAGCGTCGTACTGCTGCGTCCAATGGGGCTCAGCTTCTTCCAACTTAACTTTCTTGTATTTCTTCTCAAGTTCTCCCAGACTCTCTTGTCTTAATTGCAGTCCAGTGTTCGGTCGATAGACCATATAAAGTTGATCTTTCTTCTCGGTTTTCTTCTTCCCATTGTCAACAGCAACCGCAAGAATAGCCGTCTGTTTTCCGTTCCTTATTTGGTGACTCAAGTAGAAGCCTTCCTTGGAGCCAGTCAATTCGGACCATCGTTCCTTAGCCTCTGTCCAACTCATACCACGTTCCACGTGTACTACATGGAGTTCTGTTGGTGCCGTACCCGTTGTGTGTTTTCTTAAAAACCGGTATAATTTAACGCGCTTAACATTTTCACCAGAAGCGCCAAGATCCAGGATTCCCATGTCAAAGCGACCCGTCTTCTTGGCTTGCGTAATAATCGCATTTAATGTATCAGTAAAATATTGGAATAAACGGTTCTGTAAATCGACAGGCATTCCCAATATTCGATTTAAAAACTTTGAAATATTATTATAGTCCTTGTCAAGTGAAAGAACACCTGGCATATTTTCGCTATTGCAAATTAATCCAACACCCACTAGAGCATCTGCTACATCTTTGAAAAAATCTCCGCGGTAGTCTTGTGGTGGTGGTACGAGTGGAGCTTCATAACCCATGATTGTTTTCATGGTAGCCTCTAAAGCAGATCGTCCGTATTTGTTGTCAATATTAAATTGTGATAAATCTCTCGTTTCTGTGGCACGACGATCGCCGTGAGTAAGCGCACCCAGACTTTCAAGACGTTTCGCGACTGTCGAAGCAAATCGTCTTTCACCAGCTAAATCTGAAATAAGGAAAATATACTCGGGTGCGTTGACTTGATTAGAACGATGAGTACGTCCGAATTGTTGGATCGCACGATCAGCACTCCAGGGAAGCTCGAGAGTTATGTGAACACGTCGCATTTGATTGCGGGCACGACGATCACTTTGCAGAGAAATACCACTGCTAGCAGCCTCAGATATAATGGCCACTGTTTTTTCTCCATCCATAAATCGCTGCTTCTCAGTAAGATTGAGAGTCTCTAGAGGAACATCAACTTCAGATCGCGATTCATACTGAATCTGTCCGTCTTCAGTCTGTACAACTCGGCCCTTTCTTCCAGTCATCTCGGCGACGTTTTCCGGGCCACCGAGTTCGTCAATGAGCTGATCGAGTGTATTGGGAGGAAGTTTTTCCCCTAGTTTTTCAATTTGCGCCAGTAGTTCTTCTTTCATACAACACGCGCGTTCAATTGCATCTCGCGGTGGTGCTCCGACCATAGTAGGTCGTCCAGCAGCATTGATGCCCACTGTTTGTCCAACATTATCTCCATTCTTTTTATTATTGCGCTGTGAATTTTGAGTCTTCAGTGTCAACATCGACTGTATTTTATCTTGGGTAGTAAGTCTTTTCTTCACTGGTTTTTTCGGTTTTCTTCCTCTTTTTTTTCGTCTATCCCAGGGATCAGCGTCAGAATCACTGTCACTGTAAAATGGATTGAAATCTGAGCTGACGTTACTCTCAGGATCTGACCGATTCGCCTCCTCTTCACTGTCAGATCCACTTATTTTAAATTCCGACCCCGAACTGTGACCACCATTTTTTTCTTCTTCAGATATAGACTCCTCGGACTCCTCCCACGCGCGTACTTTTTTAGTGGCCCTTTGTGCTGCTTGTCGTACAGGTTTTCTCTTACTGCCGCTAGCAACAGTAACCGGAGCTTCATCCTCAATCGTTACTACTGGTACTGTTGGTTTAGGAGGCTCAAGACCAAGAAGCCGCTGAATCCTGTTACGATCTGGTGCTGGAAAATGTTTCTCCACTAGTGTCTGCAGCACACCTTTGGCTGTAGACACAAAGTCACTCAATTCTCCATCATCGCGTTCGAGTTGTTCTAGAGTTCTGGCTTCGCCAGTTGACTGAAGACCAATGACGACACATTTTCCACATTTTACAGCTTCACGTGACACAGCGACAGCATGTTTTACTTTAGCAGCAATACATAGGTACTTAAAAAATCTCTGATGCGAAGACCAAAACTGACCCCACATTGTTTTCTTCATTCTATTTTCAGCGTCTATAAGCTCTGCAGCCTCATGAAACCTTTGCATAGCGTCCACCCATAGTCTCACTGAAGAATCATAGACATCCGTAAATTCTTCAGACAGAGGAACCTCTTCAATTTTGAATGCCACACCATGAAAACTCAATTGCCGAGCAATGTACATCCCTCGCAGCTTCATGTCCATCGCAACTATTTCCATAGCACCGACACCGCGTTTTTCAACAGCTGCTATGAAGTCATTGAACTCAGCAAATGGAGTTCCTTCGCCCCACATACCCAGCCGTACCATGTACGCCATATTCCGTGGCTCAGATGCTCCAGTAGCACTGGCATACACCACTCGTGCTTTTGGTAATTTTGTTTGTAACTCCAGTACTGTCAGACCTGTCTTTGTTGGCTTAGAACTACCAGTCGGGCACAAATTTTTAGCTCGATGACACTCGTCAAAAATTATTAGTCCATCGAAATCATCTCCACACCATTGGAGTAACTGTTTGAGTCGACTTTTGTACTTTGCGCCTCCGCTCTGTGAAGATTCACCGATTAACGCTGAATATGTACTAAATATAACACCTTTTTTGACATTACCGTTAACTGCTGATGATATTTTAGCATATTTAAATTTATTTAATGGATGGACGTCTATTTTACCCGCCCCGATATCTTTCAGATCGCGCTCGGCGTCGTACTTGAGATCATTTGACACCGACACCCAAATGGCACGTTTGCGGCCTTTCAGATAATTTTCAAATATAATACCGGCAATCGTACGGCCTTTACCTACACCAGCTCCGTCACCGATAAGAAAACCAGCACGTGTCCCATCAGGAAGTAGATGTTCGTGCTGCTGTGACGCATAAGTTATTGACTCGAGTTGCAACGCAGAAAGTGCACCTGATTTAATTGTTTCTTCTGGAATGGATACTTTGTACCAAACATCAGTAGGTTCCACACTTGACAGCGATGCAGTTTCGACAACTGGGTCAGGATGTTTACGGCCGAGTTTTAATTTCGTCGGCATGTAGTCGGCGTAAGTTTCAGCGACGCCCATCTCATCGTCATCAGCCTCTTCATCTTCAGGAATCGTCGGTTGCATCATTTTTGATGGATCCATAGCATTCATCCACATTTGCTGGACAGCTTTACCTGTAATTGTCAATTAAATTAATGACAATAAATGTTTTTTTATTTACTATGGTAAAATAATGAGGTCGAGGACAATAACGGACCTGGAAGACCAGCAGCCCAATTAGGGTTGAAACCTCCTTGGTTCAACAACTGCAAAAATGGGTTGACACCTCCCATGCCACCCATACCCGCCATTCCCATGAAGGTACCCATCAAATTTCCCATATCCATATCTAAATGACGTCATTCAAATCAATGGTAAACATACAGATGAATTTTCAAACAAAAAAAGCGACAAAACGGCAACAGAAAAAGTTTGATTACTTACTTTGAAGAAGAGAAGCTGGATTGAATCCAGGAAATTGCCCAAGATTGGGAGGAAACTGTCCGTAGGGTCCAGTATTTCCGAACTGGTTCATCTGGTTCATCATATTGGCATTGGGAAAATTTTGAGGATTACCTTGGGAGCCACCGACACGAACCATTTCATAGCCGGGAGTCGGTGCTTTGGTCACCAAACCTTCTGGAATTTTACCTCCTTTTATGCTCGGTGCTAAAAAATTATCAATTTACTCATCAATTGCCAACCCGTTTGATGAATCACGCCCACGAAAAATATATTGTTCGTAATACCAGCATCGAAACTTAAAGCTCAGTGTCTCTACAACCGGTGGAATCAAGTAAATTTCAAGCCGATGCTGCAAGCAACTGCTAGCGAATTCGTAATTCTCAGATATCTGCATACCGCGGGCAAAAACACACGTGTTTCTTCACTTGGAAAGAAACACAATTGTTTCTGCCCGGTGTTAGTTATATTTATTTGTTTGCTTGTCACTTCAGTTTACTCATGTCATTTTTTAAATGACAGTTTTAATTAACCGAATAAAATTAATAAAAAATGAGTGAAACTAATATTTTTGTCTTCTTTACTATTAATTGACTGTAAATCACAATAATTTTGAAGATCGGAACGTTTTTCGCGCAACGAAAAAAAAAGAAAATTTGAAAGTAAAGAATCTACTGGATGATTAGATTTTTGAAATGTTTCGTTTGCAGATGCTGATATGCCAGCCGAAACTCTTAGGCCACACCAACTTCCGAAACTCCCCTTAAGTCTAGTTAGATAAATTTTTTTCTGCCCTCCGGCCGGAAAGTGGCAACTTTTGGGCCGCTGCCCTGAACGAAGTTGCAACTTTCCGGCTTCGTCGAGCAGAAAAATAGTATACGCACCTTGGCCAGTAAAAAAGAAAGCCTCAGACCACATGTTTGTCAGCCTCGGCCAACAATTACATGTGCTCTGAGACTTTTCTTATTTTACTGGCCTAGGTATGTAATATACTATTTCACTTTCGTTGTGCGAAAAAACGTTCCGATCTCCAGGTACATAAATCACCGACTTCTCATTCTCTAATAGTTCTCCGCATGATCGGTTTGAAATTAATTCGTTTCTTACTGGCTGCTGACTGAAACTTGAAGTTCCGATGCAGATAATCATGAAAAGTCTAGTGTGTGACTCAGGATAAAACACGATTTCCACCTGCGGGTGATGTCAGCGACCTTCACCCTAGTCTGAAATCGTCTTGTTTCATCCTTGTCACACAATATACTATTTTAAATTAGTAACATGAATAATAATTACCAGTTTTGACAGCTGTATCAGCTGGGGGGAGCTCATTTTCTTCCTTGATGCTCGCGATCCCAGCGGCGGTAGCGAGGTCTTTCCCTCCACCTAGCGAATAATTTATCAGATTATGATCGATATAAAGGGGATGGATTACATAGACATCAAATAGAATACACAATATATTTTATTTTATATTTACCAGGAACTTCGATCTTGTCGGGATCTTCATCGTCGTCGAAGTCACTGCCACTGCTTTCGTCGCTCATTGCATCCTTATATTTTTTACCAGCCTACAAACAAAAAAAAGCTCCAGTAATGCGCCTCAGTAAAAAAAAAGGTACATGTATATTTAATTACAAAAAAAAGCGCGACTATTTAAATTTGAATAAAATTACACGAATAATTGATAACAAATGAATGATAAATTTTATAAAATATCATATTATATAAAGAACGCGTCGTTATAAATGAAAAAAAAAACTAGGTTATGTTTGTAGAGAAAAAATGAAACCCGCATGAAAATATTTAACGTCATATAAATAATTAATTTGATGAAGTTTAAAAAAAAGTTTAACTAGTATATAATTAAATAAATAAATAATTATATTGTGACATACGTTCATTAAATGACACTTAATTTTTAAAAACCTATTTTTCACAAAAACAAAAAAAATTGTAGTTTATCACAGACGAGTAACCGACAGCAACACGATGCGAACTAATCGACAGACGCGCGACAATTGAACATGCCGCGATGTGAAATTATTTCGAACTACCATTAAAATGTCTATATTTATATTATTTGAATTGTTTTAATGACACTGTACATGTTATGCTTAAGGTCATTAACAAAATATACAAAAAAAAAAATACCGCGAATGACGATCACTAAAAACTATTATATCCTTACTGTCATTATTATTATTATTTTCAAAGACAAGGGAAAGGGAAATAAGTCGGAGACAGCAGCGCTGCTGCGAGGGGCGGGAACGGGGGTGTAATTTAGTTTTTTTTTTTTTTTTTTCACATGCTCCGACGATGAACGACATAAGACACGGCGTGTGTATGACGCCAAAGTGGCATTGAATTACATCCAACTTTAATTACAATCTTTAATTATAAAAACACGCGTTATTTTTTTTTTAAATATTTAAAAATTTTCACATTTATCGTCTGTGCAAACGTCAAAAAAAATTAAGGTAAAAAAAAAATCACATTTACATGACACTGACGTGAGTTGGGGTTGAAAAAAAAAAAATTAAATTTACACGATCGGTAAAAACTATTTTTAAAAATAATAATTTATTTAAAAACCGCGAAATGCGCGAGTGTAAACTGACAAGAGCGTGACTTCCGACGTTTTTTTTTTTAATTTTTTCCGGATGTTGAGGGCGCGGATTTTTTTCTTTTTTTTTTCTTTCTTTAGTCGTTATTTAAATAATTATTGTAAAATAATAATTAAGTAGTTAATTAATAAATTAAAGTGATTAAACGCGATTTTAAACTTACGTTACGCTTAGGCCGTGGCATTTTTGTTTAACGTTGTCAACTGGGCGATAAGTTAAACGCGTTTGCCGTTCTCGGCTGACGCCATTTTAGCTTTAGCTCCTACTCGGACCCACGGTGCACCGCGAT
Organism: Microplitis mediator; assembly: GCF_029852145.1. Lineage (NCBI taxonomy): Eukaryota > Metazoa > Arthropoda > Insecta > Hymenoptera > Braconidae > Microplitis > Microplitis mediator. Next base: position 6,315,568 of record NC_079970.1, on the reverse strand, counting down.
TGAGAATTACAAAAACACCCGCGTTCATTCTGATGAATTTGCACAAGGAATCTGTGCACCCACTGTTGCCAAATCTAAATTAGACTTTGACCCAATCCTCAAGTGACGACAATCCGAAACTGTCATATTCCATTACATTTTATTTCATTTAAATTACGGAGCGCGAACCATTAGACCAATTACTTTTACTCATTACTAAGCGCAATTAAAATAATTAATAGAAAAAATGAGTTTTATTTATTTAAATTGAATAATTGTCAGTGAATTGTAAACGCGGCAAAATGTCAAAATTTAAATCTGACAACAGCGCAAGTGCGCAGCGCAGATCGTTATATGTTTTAAGTATTCGCGGCAAAAAGAAAAGAACGTTAAAATTCTTTATACGGGATTATTCCGTGATTTGATGCAACTTTAATTATAATTAATCGGTGTCTTATTATATTAGATTAATGAGAAAATTCATTTATTATTAAAATATTATGTAACTTACGAGATATAAATGAATGTAAATATAAATATATTAAAAAAATTTTTCATCATCTCGATACGATCGATCCGGGGTTCGCGCGCGCTTACCGCGCAGTCTCCTGGCGCGTCGTCGAAACACAATAATAAATTAATTAGAAAACTTTATATATTTTAGAGCATCATTTTTTATTTATATCATTCTAAATTTTATCATATTTGGTGAACTTAACACTAATTTAAATTATGCGCGTAATTTTAAACAATTCATTTTATAAACAATTTATTTAAAACAATTACAACATACATTAAATTCATCTGTAACAATAGAACAATTTTTTTAACATTTTTTTTAAATCTTAAATATTTTACAACACGAATAAATAGAAAAATATAACATATATTTTAATTTAAAAATATGAATATTCAAATTCACAATTCATTGGTAGATTTATTTTCAAATTTTTTTTTGTTCGATTCGTGAGTAGAAATATTGCACTTTTTTTTGTAATCATTGTAAATTAAAATTGCAACATTCCTACCGCCGATAGCACTCATTTCCATGGCACTTGCGGCCCATTCAATAGCATTAACGTGGTACAGAGAATTATAGAGCTTGAAATTATTATTAGATTGTATTGTTGAGTATTTCGGGTACGCCTTCCATTTAATTTCTTTAATTAGCTGTACCTAACAATATCAAAGTATATTAATAACTAGTCCATACTCTTATTGAATTTATAATCAAAATTTTTTTAAATATATCCTCACTAATTCCAAAAGGACATATATTTTCACACGCCCTTTTAGTTTTAGTCTCTGTTTGAAACCAATAGGGTTAATAATTATTTTTTTTTGCCAGTTGCTTTGTAGTCTCATTTTATAGCTATAAATTTAAATGACACTGAAGTTAGCCGCCGTAAAAAAAAATATTTAAAAAAATTGCATCTATGGTTTTTTGAATTTTCTATATGTGCATATTTTTAGTTTTTTATTTTTTGTAATCGATTTGTTAAAAAAAAATTTGAAAATTGTAATTGTCTACTAACTTCAGGATCATAAATTTAAAAAAATAATTTTGAAATCCAAAAGAACAAATATCAAATTGTATGACCTTTTGGCTTTTAAATTTTTAACTTTAAACAGAAAAAAGGATTTTTTGGCACAAAAAAAATTTTTCAATATGAAATGAAAATGATCCTGAAGTAAGCCGATGTCCAATCGTGTTTTGATTTTTTTTTAAACAATAAATTATAAAAAAAAATATTTGGAAAAATTCCACGTGTAGTTTTTTAAATTTCCTACATGTGCATATTTTTGTTTTTATTTTGTTGCAATTGATTTGTTGTAAATAAGAAAATCAAAAAATTATTAATTTTCTGTTAACTTCAGGATCATGAATGAAAACAAAAATTTTTTTAGGACTGGAAAAATTTCTTAGAGCAAAGAATTTTTTCTCTTCCCAAGAAATTTTTTTTTTTCAATTTATAATAAAAAATTTCTTTAGACGTGTAAAAATTTTTTGTGTCAAGAACTTTTTTTTTTTCTGTGAGGAATAAGTCTACAATATGATTAGTAATTTAAAAAAAAATCATACGCTCTTTTGGTTTTAAACTTAATGACTAAACCCAAAAGGGCATAAAATAATCTAAGCCCTTTTGAAATTAGTGACGGGCCATAATTAGGTACATACTTGTTGAAACATTTTATTAATAATATTTATTTCCAGTGGATTTCGAGAAAATATTTTCCATACATTTGAATCAACACCTTGAACGGTAGTCAATTTTCCAAGCGAGCTGACAATTGTTTTATTGGGATCGCAACTCAAGATACCATCTATTGATTCCTCTAGTCTAAAATAACCCGGATTGAGTGAGCCCTGGACAAATGATGCATAAGTCGTCTGATAATTTCCAGGGAATTCAAAATTAACATCTTCTGGAAAACCACCGAAAGTTATCGGCATTTTTTGATCGTGGGTCAGTGGCGTTGCTATGATTACAACGTCATAATTTTTCCATGCGTCTTCAGATTTTCCTGCAATATTTATGAAACCAATAAACATTTACTATTTTATTATTATCATAAATATATTAAATTTTTGCCTGTGTTATAGTAGACGCGATATCCAGGAGATCCATCGTCTTTGGGAGCATAATTTATTTTATTGACTACTGCAGGAATGACTTTTACTCTCTCATTCATCTTGATAAGATTCTCCGGTACCTCAAAAATATAATTTATAATAATAAGTAAGTAGTAATTTACTTAATTGACTATTAGTTAAATATAATAAATTAGTATATTACTTTTTTATTTCCTCCTTTTACAGACCAAAGAGAATATCCTGCGCCAGCGAGTGATACAAATCCAACAAAACTATGAACGTCAGTATCCTGTCCGTAATTAACTACCAGCGTTGCCTCAACTAATTCATCAATTAGCAGTGAAGAGTATCCTTGATTTAACAGAAAATCTTTTGACGAAATTTCTAACATTTCTGGAAATTTATTGTTCATCCCAGCCAGTAAACTTGTGATATTTTCAAACCCTACTCCAGCGTTTTGAAGCTCGTATATCTGATCAAACTCATCAAGAATTGAATTTATCAACCTACTCAACAAATAAAATAATTAAATCATATTTTCATTTCACGTTAATTATTATGACCCTGGTTAGCAGACAATTGTCAATTTTTGCATTTTTTTTTAACTAATCAATTACAAAAAAAAAAAAAAAAAAAACTAAAAATATGCACATGTAGAAATTAAAAAAACTATGCGCCATTTTCCGGGTAAAAAAATTTTTATTCATAATGAATTTAGATCTAAATTTCATCAGGAAAACCAGATCATAACACAAGTATGACTTTGATCATAAATTTACCTCAACAAATTTAATCACGACAAAATTATGACTCAGTAAAATTTATGTAAGTGATCTGAAGTTCATTTCAGACATGTGATAAATTATTTTCCCAATAGATACTGACCTGCTAGACAGAAATAATTTATTGAATTTAAAAATTAAACTTAACGCTTAGTTTAGTAAAAATTCAGTCAAGTTTTCCTGAATGTCAATCCGTCCATTTTAAAAACGTACTCAATAAATTTTAAAATCGAAACTGATTTACTCGATAGAGGAAATCTGTTGGTAATTTCTGAATTCAAAAATTTGATATGGGTTTGAAAGTAAAAATTCAGTCAAGTTTTTATCAAAGTCATCCCAAGATAAATTCAAATACGCAATGAATTAATTTCAGAATCGTTACGGATTTACCAGACGAAAAGTTTTTCAAGCAAATTTATGATAAAAGTCATTTTTGCGTCACGATTTTAAATTCGTAATGAAATTCATATCTGAATTAATTACGAATAAAATTATTTTTACGCGGGTTTTTTTGAATATTTTTCTTTATAATTTATCGTTTTTAAAAAAATCTAATCAATTAATTAATTATTAATGATTATTTATATAAAAAAATTTCTACAACCTGTGGAGTTTAAATGGTTCGAGTCCATATCTATAAAATAATTTAGCTAATGAAATTAATTGATAAGAACTTTCTTCGAAGACGAATGTATCTCCATTCCAAATACCAGCAATCATATTTTGTTCAGGAGCTCGATCTTCAAGTTCTATAAATTAATTAATTAAGTAAATATAGTGGTTGTTTACTATTCCTTATATTTATTATTTGAATAACTAACTAAGGAGCTGGACAAATTTTCTCATCAATTTATTTCTAGAATGAATAATAGAACCACCGGTTTCATATTCATCATCGTTTATGTTCAATGTCGCCAGTCGTCCACCAATTTTATCAGCTTCAAATAAATCAATATCTACATTGTCATTTAATAAATCTGAGAGATAGTGAGAGGCTGATGCTCCACCAATTCCTCCTCCAATTATTGCTGCAAAAAATAATAACATTTTTATTATAATTATCAATTAAATACAATAAATAAATACTCCAGTATATCATTAAAAAAAAAAAAAAATGTATATCAACTGGTTAAAAAAAAGTTACCTATCTTTGGAGTACAGTCTTTTCCATAAATAAAATTACTAAATATTACCAGACTTGTAAAATAAAAAATAAAACTTTTTTTAAACATTACAATAATTTTTAAAAATTAATATAAATAAATTGAATATTTACAAAATAAATAAAATTATATTATATACAAATTTATATGGAAAAAAAAGTCAAATAAAATAAAAAATATATGGGTGGACGAGGTCATCAGAAATACGTGATAGTCTCCCTCTATAAGAGGAAAAAAATTTGCCCGCTAATATTTAATTTATTTGCAGAATTTAAAAGTTTTTGCGAAATAGAATTTTATAGAATTAATTAAATTTATTTGTGGGATCGAAATGATGATTAATTTTTAAAAAATAGTCGATAAGGTCGTAAACTGAATAGACAATTGATAATTTTAATTTTTTTGTCAGCAAAATCAATATTAATGGAAAAAATTTTGAAAATCATACCGAGGCCTTTTAAATTATCATTGACTTTTTTTAAAATGGATAATTTTGTTATTAAAACGATAAAATTTTCAAATGTCGGGTATTTTTAGAATCATTAAAAATTACTCTCTGTACCACTTTCGGCAGTCTGGTAAACATTCGACGTCAGTTTTTAAATATTTTTTCTTGTCTACTATTTCGTAGAATCATTGCTCCGTAAAAATTTTTTCCCGGTTGTTGTGCCGATTAATAATAAATGATTTTTAAAAATAACATGATTATTAATAAGAATATTATTTTTGTAATAATAAATGTTTTAATATTTAATAAAATTATTTATGCAGAGAATTGTACTCCAAAAATAGGTAAATTTCCATTTTTATATGATTCTGAAAATACCAAGCGTCCGAAGACTTTTGCATTTTAATTTAATTACAAAATCTTTAGTATGAATTTTAAAAAATCGTTCTTTAAAAATATTAGTCTTGATTAATTAATTAAAATGATTTATTATTTGAAAATAAAAAATATTATCGTTTGCTGTTTTTACTATCGTTTTTTTATTATTAATTAATTTTTTTTTGCAGCTCAAATATTAAATTATCAGACAAATTTATAAAATAATAAATCAAATTATTATTATTATTTATTACAGGAATTATTGGTGGAGGAATTGGTGGAGCATCGGCATCTCATTATCTTGTAAATTTATTTAACGAAAATGTGGATATTGATTTATTTGAAGCTGATAAAATTGGCGGAAGATTGGCAACACTTGAAATAAACGATCATGAATATGAAGCCGGTGGTTCTGTTATTGAGTACAATAATTTGCATATGAGATATTTCGCACAGTTTTTAAGTAATTTTTTTTTTTTTACATTGAATATTTGATTAAAAACTCCGACTAAATCCGATTGAATCGGATTTCTATCAGATTCGATCGGAAACAAATATTCAATCAGAATCACTCTGGAGCATTCCAAGTATCCGATTGAATTTCAATCAGATATTTATTGGTTTCCAATTAAGTCAGATTAAAATTTTTTAATCAGATTGAATCGGAAAATAATATTTCTGGTTTCTAATTAACTTTCAGCCAAATTTACTTGAAACTTTCCGATTAAAACTGATTGAGTCATTCGGAAATTCCCGATTAAATCCGATTAGAATTTTCAAATACTAATCGGAGTTTATAACCAGGGGTCTCTGTTCAAAAAAATATTTAAAACTTTTCGCTATAAGAAATAGTATTTAAAAAATTTAATTTAAAAAGTAATTTATATAGAGCTAATTAATTGTTAAAATACTATCAGATTTTATAATTATTTATCAGAATGGTTCCATGACAACTGATCCCCGACAAATAATCAGACGATAATCGATGCCACAGACAACTGATCCCACTGACAAATTTATAACATAATTAATTACTATGACACGAGTAATTAAAACTCACTGATGTAAATATAAAAAGTTAAATTAGTTGTTGATAAAAATCAATTGACCACCAATTGTTGATGGGATCAATTTTTAGGGATCACTTGTCGTGGTATAAAATTGTTGGGATCAGTTGACGGCACTCCGAGAATTAACTCTGATAGCCAAGTTGGCCGCAAAAGTTGGCATTTCCACAAGTTGACGGCAACTTTCCGAGAAACTTGTGGACAACTTTCAGCTAGTGTAACTGTTGACGACAAGTTGACTACAAGTTGCTCAGAAGCTTGGTGACAGGTTGCGGCAGTAGATTGTCGCCAAGTTTCTGAGCAACTTGTAGCCAACTCGTAGTCAATAGTTACACAAGCTGAAAATTGTCGACAATTTGTCGTCAAGTTGGTCGCAACTCAGGTACATCAATTTTCTGATCAGAAACTCTGGCTATCAGAGAATGTGGTTGTTCAAAAAGAGGATACAAAAAAATTTATTATAAGCAATGATATTTATTTTTACTGATAAAATTTAAATTATACTTTCCAATCGGGGATAATTGATATTTCATTAAATTTAAATTATTAATTATAATTAAAAATATTTTGCTCAATTTCATGGTACTAGAACTCGAAGAAAATAGTCTTCCTCAGAATTCAAAAGTTGGCATTTGGAATGGAGATAATTTTATATTCAACAAAAGTCCTTACCCATTTATTTCATCATTTAAATTATATTATAAATATGGACTTGAACTATTGTCTTTCTACAGGTTATTAAAAGATTTTCCATTAATAAGTTAATGAATTATATTAATATTTACTAAAATGGAACGATCAATATATATGAATATTTATTTAACAGGCTTATTGATTCAATACTCAGTGACTTTGGACGAATATATGAATATCAGCAAGCAGAAATAGGTTTTGAAAACTTGACAAGTTTGCTTGCTGAAATGAATAATAAATTTCCAGAAATGCTTAAAATATCCACAAGGGATTTTTTAATTAATAAAGGATTCTCTTCTGCACTGATTGACGAATTAATTCAACCAACATTGACAGCTAATTTTGGACATGATGCGGATAGTGCTCACAGTATTCTCGGTATTTTATCTTACGCTGTGTCAGTGTCTCCTCTTTGGTCTGTAAAAGAAGGAAATAAAAAAGTAATATAATAATTTATTATATTTTATCAATAGTCAATTAAATAAATTACTTATTATTAAAAATTATACTTTTAAGGTACCGGAGAATCTTATCAAGATTAATAAGAGGGTAAAAGTTATTCCTGCAGTAGTTAATAAAATAAATTATGCTCCCAAAGACGATGGATCTCCTGGATATGACGTCTACTATGACACAGGTAAAAATTTAATATATTTATGATAATAAAATTATAAATGTCAATTGTGACGTTCCCGTGAGGTTTCTAATTAAAAAAAAAATGTATAATTAATTTTATTAGTAATATATGAGAAAACTATAAGTGAATGTAGCAGACATGAGACAATTTATAAATTTGAAATAAATAAATAAATTTTAAAAAAATGCGCGTACGGATCTTGTATTTTTCTAAATACTCATTTTAAAATTTTTACTCTACTTACATTTTATTCTTTTATTCTAAAATTTAAAAAATTGATAATTGTCAGCTACATTCACACTCATAAAACTTTGGTCACTCTGATAAAAAAAGTTTTTCAACAGAGTAACTAAAAATTAATTAATGTAACGGGACCGAAGTCTCTCTCCGTTTGACGGAAGGCCGTTTACTCACCCTTTTGGGCATACAAGCGCTGCGGGCATCCCCATCTTCCACCCAGACGACACTCTTAGTCGAAAAATATAATCAAGTGACGACTAAGGTGGATATTAACCGGAGGCATAATCAAAAATTCTCATTGCGCGCGGTATCTAACCACAGCCACCACGAGTTCTACCTCTCTCGGGCCAAACACTGCTCCCATCTCAGGAAATAAAGAGACTCTGGTCAACATAGTTGCGTAGGATTAGTGGTGGGTGCAACTTCTTCCCATACCCTTTGTAAAGGGCTTCCTCCACTTGTTTCTTTCGAGTTCCCAACAAGCTATTATCCGCTTGTTCATCCCCTGAGATTTTCTACTTTCCCGAGCTGAGGAGTACTCTTATTATTCAAGCCAAATCAAAGCTAAGAGCAGCTCGGGAGACAGAGCAACTAAAGCAGATGAACGGTTTCCGCTAATACTGTCGTGGTCTGTAGTCTAAACTCATGTCTGGGAATGAAGCCCAGGCCTCGAAAACCTTCGCCAGAGTAATCTGAGATGCGACATCGGACGATTTATAATTTTATAATCTTTTTGAATGTTTTATTGTACTTTTCAAACCCTACAAAATACCTAAAAATTAGACAGAGCTCAGCAACGTGTGCACCTGGGGTCGATTGACACCCAATACCTCCCACCTGGGAATTTTTTGTGAAACTGATGAAATTGACTTTATAAATATTGCAGGAAAATCTGAAGACACATGGAAAAATTATGACGTTGTCATAATAGCAACGCCACTGACTCATGATCAAAAAATGCCCATAGAGTTTTCAAACTTTCCAGAAGAAGTTGACTTAAAACCTGCCGGAGAATATCAGATGTCTTACGTAACATTTGTTGAAGGCGAACTTAATCTTGGGTATTTCAAAATACAGGAATCAATTGACGTTATCTTGAGTTATGATTTTAACAAAACTGTTGTGTGTTCCATTGAAAAATTGACTACTGTACAAGGCGAGGATTCAAATGTTTGGAGAATATATTCCAGGAACTCAGTGGAAAAAAATGTTATTGATAAAATGTTCCATCAAGTAGGTTTTATTTATTATTTTTTATTAATGCAACAAATGTATCAATAATTACTTATTATTCATATAATTTTATTCTTCTAGGTACAGCAAATTAAAGAAGTTAAATGGAAGGCGTACCCAAAATACTCAACAATACAATCTAATAATAATTTCAAGCTCTATAATTCTCTGTACCATGTCAATGCTATTGAATGGGCAGCCAGTGCCATGGAGATGAGTGCCATCGGCGGTAGAAATGTTGCACTTCTAGTTTACAATGATTACAAAAAAAAATGCAACATGACTCCCACTTTCAATACAAAAAGCCAAGACAGTCAACGTCACAGTGTTGAGTTATAAAACTTTAAATAATTAATCTCGTACTTCTACCTCATTTTACCACCACCCAAAAGTTTATTTTTTGTACGCATATTTAATACGACAGGTCATAAATTTTTCTATACTCAGATTTATAAAGTTTTTTTTTACACAAATAATAATAACAATAAATATATATTTTTTTACATTTACTGAAAATATTATTCTAAAAATATTCTTATAAATTACAGGTTAACTGTAAAATAAAGTTTTGTAACTATTTTAGATATAAAAATAATTTTTATAATTTTTATACCTCACTTCTATCAACTGTATAATAATATTTTATATCAAAATATATTAATCTACTTATCAATGTATTTAAATATCGATTCCCTCTCATTTTATTTAAGAAATGACGTCTTGTCAGACAAAAAAATCTCATATTTTTACATGGAGATATTTTTGGCTGAGATGTAAAGAGGGATCACCTTAATAATTATCAAATATATATGCTATCAAAATTTTAAAAAAGATTTATTTTTTGCAATATGATGATCTAGAGTCTCCCAGAATTTAATAATAGCAGCGCGATCAGAATGTCTTTTAGTCCGGCTCAACTCAATGACATTAACAGACCACCCAGCTACATTAGCATCCAGTTTCATGTCATCGTATTTAATATGAAAGGCTTTTATTCTAGAAAAAATATCAACCGGATTACCGTCGAACGGCCAGCCCTTGAACTGCCAAACTGGTCCCAAAACGAAGACACCAACCACCCGGTTCCAGTCTGCGCTTGATAACTTCTGAACGTTGTCAACTATCTGGTATGCCACAGTTGAACCATCTTTCTTTGGCCTTTGAAAAATAATCTGGTTTTTCTTTTGAACCCCAGCAGCTTTTTGTTCCTCATTAGTTACATACTTCAATCGCCCAAAAATTTCATTGACATTGTACATCGTTATCAACGAAGAATTTGAATTCGGAATAATAATAATGGGAGTTCTATTCGAGGATTTACTTTTTTTTACTCCCTGCTCTGATACTGAAGTTGAAGAGCTTGCTTTTGGTACAGATTCTGTACTGGGATTTGAACCTTCACCTTCAGTGATTATTTTAGCGGGCATATTGTGATAAGTTCCCATGGTATTTATTTTGAAACCTTCAGTATCATCGTCTCGTTTGACAAATTTTTCTTGGACGTATCGGTTGTATACCGCAGGTTGTTGAATTAATCGTATAGGAATTACTTGTGGTGTAGAAAATGGTTCAGGTGCAGTTGGACTTTTGGCTTTAGTCTCTACACCTCTGGTAATTTTATAATTTAATTTCTGTAGAATATTAAAAATATCTTTAGCAAAAATTTTACCATTACTTTGCAAAATAACAGTACGAGTTCTCCATTGTCTTTCACGTGACAAAATGTCTCTCGAGTTGTAAACATCCATATCTACCATAACTTGGAGGTAAGAGTTCATGTGAACGTCATCATTTTCTTTGATGGTCTTACGTTTGTTGGCAATACGTTTGACGATGATGGCAGCGATTGTCTCTGGTGGCAAAGCCTCGGAAAGTGACTTGATGTTGTCGACAGTGACAGAGGCTTCTTTGGGAGTATCCAGTCTGGCTGCAAGTTGTTCCTTTACTTGCTGGACCTGCGTCTCTTCGAACTTTAGCTTTTTAGGAGAACCCGAATCCGGACCAACTTCGGAAGTTCTCTTCACTTGGATCGGGATCTCCAGGGGTGTAGATTTGTCAATCGCAGCTGACGTCGTCGTCTCTCCATTGAGATATGCGAGCAAATCTTTTCGATCTGGACGACGTACTGATGGAATATTTTCTGCTGCCGCTTGTCGGACGTACACTGGGTGTGTAAGTTGGACATGTTTTAAAAAAAATATCAGGGATTCTAGGGTATAATATTTTTTTTCCGTTCCTTCTTTCCCTGACCTGTAATTAAAATTCTAATTAATATTTTTTGTATTGTAGATAAATTATTTTTATGAAATATATGGAAGCGAAAAAATTATTTCGTTAAAATTCATTATTATGAATTAAAGTTTTTAATTTATAAATTATTTTCTTACTCGTAAGTTAGATAATTAGTTTTAGTATTTTTCGGCCATGAAAATTCACCGAATATTATTTCATTTCCACGTTCGATTATTTCTTTTTTAGTGATAGTGTATTGTCGTAATAAACTTAGCGGGTCCGCCATTGTTACAGTAAACATGGGTTCCATGTGCTCTGCATGCTTGTTGTTGTTTGTTTTGCTGGTGTTGACGACAGCCCAATTATTGATAGTGGGGGTTAAGCTGAAGGAATTTTGTCATTTTATTAGCACACGTGTACTGAGAAAAAAATTCCAGGGAAAATGGGGAAAACTTAATTTTAAAAAACCATTTTTCTTTTAGAAATTTATGATGAAGTAACCGGTCGCCAGCTTTGTTGGATATTTAATTTATTACATAATTTTACAGTAGAAAATTTAAATGGCTAAAAAATTGTTCATTATTATTTCTAGTATCATCGAATCTATATTTAACCGGGAATTTTAATTTTTAAGTTCAGAACTCGAGTCTCGATGTTGTCAAATTAGATAGAAAAACACTCGAAATTTTTTTGAGAACTTTCGAGCAAAAATAAAAATTTATGAGTGTGAATGTAGCAGACATGAGACAATTTATAAATTTAAAATAAATAAATTAAAATAATGAAGTTTTTAAAAAATGCGCGTACTGATATTTTATTTATCTACATACACATTTTTAAATTTTTATTCTACTTACATTTTATTTTTTTATTGTCAGTTTCATTCACACTCATAAAAATTTATAAGAATTCAAATATTTTATTTTGTAGAGAATGATTTTTCAAATTTTATAAAAAATGACATGAGACAATTTATGAATTTTAAATAAAAAAATTAAGGAGTATGAATGAGCTCACAAGTGGGAATTTTTAAAATTTTTGAATAAATAAACAAAATGTAAGTAGAAAAAAAATTTTAAAATGCGTATTTAGATAAATAAAAGATCAGTACGCGCATTTTTTTAAATTTCAATATGTTGATTTACATGAGTGTGAATGTAGCAGATATGAGACAATTTATAAATTTGAAATAAATAAATTAACATAATGAAAGTGAAAAAAATGCGCGTACTGATTTCTTATTTATCTAAATACGCATTTTTTAATTTTTATCCTACTTACATTTTGTTTATTTATTCAAAAATTTAAAAAATTCTCACGTGTCAGCTCATTCACACTCATTAATTTATTTTTTTAAAATTCATAAATTGTCTCATGTCTGTTACATTCACACTCATTATTATTATGACTGTGAATGTAGAAGCAATCAAACAAATTTAAAACTATAAATAAATAGGGTAAATAATTAAAAAAATAATATTTGTAAAAAATGCACTTAATAATTTCAGAATTTATTAAATGTGCATTTTTTTTAAATTTTATTTTTTTAATTATTTACCCTATTTATTAATTATTTTAAAATTGTCTGATGTCTGCTACATTCACGCTCATTTATTATTGCTAATAAATCTTCAATTCTCAAACTACAACATAACTTTTTATAAGAACTCGAAACTTGTGTTGTCAGAAAAACGTCAAATTTCACTCTGCCCTTATAGATCTAAAAAAACAAATTTGAAAAACCCGCGCTTTAATTTGAACTGTAGATAAACTAGTGCGCGATTATAAATGTTAGAAAAAGAACCTGGCGGCGCCTGGTGAGCAGTATTTGCAGTACTGTAAAACAAAAAAACATTTTTTCAGTGTGTTGAAAGTTGGTGTTGAGTGAGCAGTGCATAAAGATGGCGGATCCACTGAGTTTGTTGCGGCAATATAATGTTAACAAAAAAGAAATAATTGAACGTGAAAATCAAATAATATTTGGTGAATTTTCGTGGCCAAAAAATGTTAAAACAAATTATCTAACTTATGGGTAAGTTAAACTTTTTATTATAAATTTAAAACCTTCATTTTTTGCGCCAGTCTGTTTGGTTACCAACACCACAGACATCAATTAAATTAAAAATTTGCTTAATATTTTGATAGATTTTAATCTTTTCACAATTACAATAATTTGCTAAATAATTACATCAATAAACATGTAAATTAACGTCAATAAAAATATTAAAAATCAAGTGCGAGTTCAAAGAGAAAGTTTTGATATTTTTAAAAACGACCTCAAGGCTAATTATTTATTTGTTTTTATTATAGATCTGGTAAAGAAGGAACGGCCAAAGACTATTACACTCTAGAGTGCCTGCTCTTTTTATTAAAACATGTCCAGCTCACACATCCGGTGTACGTACGTCAAGCAGCAGCAGAAAATATTCCTGTTGTACGTCGTCCAGATCGTAAAGATTTACTGGCATATCTCAATGGAGAGACAGCGACATCAGGTGCGATTGACAAATCAGCGCCACTGGAAATCCCGACCCAGGTTAAAAGAGCTGCTGATGATGGTCTGGATTCAGGATTATCAAAAAAACCGCGATTTGAGGAGACACATGTGCAGCGAGTCAAAGATCAGCTTGCAGCCAGATTAGATGCACCCAAAGAAGCTTCAGTTACTGTCGATAACATCAAATCCCTGTCCGAAGCCATGTCCGTTGAAAAAATAGCTGCTATAAAAGCTAAACGTTTGGCTAAGAAACGTACAACGATAAAAGAAAACGACGACATTGGCATGGGCTCAGATTTGCGAGTTATCTTGGACATGGACGTTGATGACACTAAAGATATTGTCTCCAGGGAAAGACAGTGGAGAACTCGTGCGACTATTTTACAAAGCAGCGGTAAAATGTTTGGTAAAAATATATTTGCCATTCTTCAAAGTATCAAGGCCAGAGAAGAAGGCCGGCATAAGGGTCCAGCAGTACCAACTCCAATGGTTACTCCGCGATCCACACCGATGCGACCGATACCGCAACCAGCTGTGTATAATCGTTACGATCAAGAGCGATTTATCAGACAGAAGGAAGAGACTGAAGGCTTCAAAATTGACACCATGGGAACTTATCACGGAATGACACTGAAATCAGTGACTGAAGGATCGAATCCGGCTGTCAGGAAACCGATACCGAATCCTTCTTCAACTCCGACGTCGGGTCTATTGCCAACGTCAGCTGCCAAACTTACGCCTCAACAAGCTGCTCAGAATAAACGTCCCAGCAGAACTCCGATAATCATAATCCCCAGTGCCAACTCATCTCTCATCACGATGTTCAATGCGAAAGAGGCCTTGCAGGATTTGAAATTCGTCAGCAATGAAGAAAAGAAAGCAAGTGGCGCGAAACGAGAAAACGAAATCTTGTTGCAAAGGAGGAAAGAGGGAGGACTGACGGTACCATACAGAGTTATTGACAATCCGCAGAAACTGACCAACGCTGACTGGGATCGAGTGGTCGCGGTCTTCGTTATGGGACCAGCATGGCAATTTAAGGGATGGCCCTTTGATGGCAATCCAGTTGAAATTTTTTCAAAAATTTGCGCTTTTCATTTGAAGTATGATGAGATGCGGCTCGACGCAAATGTCGCCAGGTGGGCTGTCACTGTCATTGAGCTGAGTCGCACAAAACGTCATCTTGATCGCGCCGCGCTGATGCGCTTCTGGGAACACTTGGATAAACATATTGTCAAAAATAAACCTTTATTAAGGTTTTAAATTTTCGCTTAAATGTTTTAAATATATATATATTTTAAAATGTATAGTATTAAATAATAAATATTCAATTTTAATTGTAACTGCATCATAAATACTTTTTTTTTTTCATAGTGTATTCCAGTTTACTGTCATTTTAGTTTAATTTAATTTTTAATAAAGTAAATTAATATTAAGTTTTAATTGATGAAATTCCTTTAGGTTAAAAATATTGATGTGGAATTTTAATTTATAGAATCGTTTTCTCGCGGGTAGTTATAGTTATTTAAGTGATTCAAAAACTGCGCCTCTTCACTGGCGTAATGAGATGAACTTTCTGCAAGTTGGAGAAATTCAACGAATGTTGAACTGCAATAAAACTGGGGGTAAGTTTTAGCTGTCAATGAAACCTATCACCAAAAATTATGATCCAATCGCTGAAGATTATCGACCATTTTAATATAGAGTATGACTAGTTTTATATACAGAGTTAATAATTTTGATTTTTTTAATAGTTTTTGTTATTTGAAGCATGGTCAAAATTTATTGTAATCGTAATTTTACTCCATTTATTGTTCATTAATATTAAATTAGAAAAATGCAAGTTAGATTTAGACAATCATAGGGTCGGAAAAAAGTTTTTCTCACCTCCGGGCGGAAAGCGTCAACTTTCGTCCCGCTGTGCAAAACGAAGTTGCCGCTTTCCGCCTCCGTCGAGGAGAAAAATAGTATACACTCCTCGGGAAGTAAATAAGAAAGCCTCAGACCACATGTTTGTTGACCTCGGCTTCGCCTCGGCCAACAATTACATGTGATCTGAGACATTTCTTACTTTCCTTCCCTAGGTGTGTAATATACTATTTTCTATCATAGAAAGTAAGTCCTGTTTTTCTAGAGATTTTCTCTAGATTCTCTGACAGCCGATTTTCTCGAAAGTCGAGGCTGGGATGTCTACTTTTTGCACTAAGAAATCAAAATAAGAATGTCTGGAAAGGATTTTGATATATTAATATATATATTTGTCAGCAAATACATATATTCCTAAATGTAAAATAGGAATTTAATATTGAAAATCACAAATTTATCGGTACATTAGCACTATGTCGGCTCACAAGTAATATTTAAAATTTCTTTTATGAATTAATCGCCCGAGGTATATATAGCAGTAACTAGTACAATTTAATGTGTTTAGAATTTCATAAACAAATATAGCAATTAATAGTGCTGTACATTTTGGCCGACTAAACCGGCCATAAAGTCTAACCAGGTTAATTAGTTCATCAGCCAGCTAGCTAATTTAAATTAATCAACTAACTTAGTTAACCGGTTAAATGAGTTAACCGACTAACCAGTTAACTGGCTAATCTGTCAATCAGTGAAATTGATATTTTGCTATTTATAAGCTAGGAATTATGATTAAATCACATATCATTAACGCATGTTGAAAAGTGCAATATTTATCAGGTGATTAAAATTACTTAAATTATTGAATTGAAGTCTTCTTTTCATAATATGTCATCATAATGAAAATAATTATATAGATTTAATAAATTCATTGTTCTAAAACCTATATTCAAATATTTAAATTTTCTTAATTAATAAAAAAAGAAAAATAACTTCAGCATAACGATATTATTTGAAAAGTAAACATGCAGATGAATTACAATCAAATAGTCATACTGAAGATCTTGACTCCAGTGATTCTGATTCTAGGTATAGTTGATTTTATATTGTTTTAATTGAACACACTAACATTCTTTAAATCAGTTCGGATAATACTTTTTGATTTATAAATTAATCTTATTAAAATATTGTGTTAATTATTTTGTGTTAACATTTATTTCAACAAGTGGCAACGATTCAATTTCAGATTCTTCTCCGATAATAAACTTTATAATCACTTTTCACGAAGGATTTTGAGTAGGATTGATACTATTTTTAATATTTATAAGAAAAAAATTAAACAATTGCTTACTCTCTTGCTGTGATATGGCTTTTTTGACACTGGAGTCAAGATCCTGAGTTTGACTATTTGATTGTAATTTATCTACATGTTTACTTTTCAAATAATATCGTTATGCTGAAGTTATTTTTCTTTTTTTATTAATTAAGAAAATTTAAACATTTGAATATAAGTTTTAGAACAATGAATTTATTAAATCTATATAATTATTTTCATTATGATGACATATTATGACAAGAAACCATTAATTCAATAATTTGAGTAATTTTAATCACCTGACAAATATTGCACTTTTCAATATGCGTTAATGATATGTGATTTAATCATAATTCCTACACGGAGAAAATTTAATGGTATTATTTACAATACAAAATTTGTAATTTTAACCATCTAAAATGGTAATAACATTTTATCAACGGTAAAATGATTAGTTTTACTATTAAAAATGATAACAGTTACAATTGATGATGGTAATGGTTACTATTGAAAATGCTAATTATAACTATTAAAGATTGTAATGGTTACAATTGATGATGGTAACGGTTACTATCGAAAATGCTAATTGTAGTTATCGAAAATTATAATTTTTACAATAGAAGATGGTAACACTTACCATTCAAAGTTGTAAAAATTCATAACTAAGAATGTGTATGTGCTCGCGTGAGTGTGTGCATGAGTGCGCTTATGCCTGTGTGTACATGTGTACGTGTGGGGTATATGTGTGCACGTGTGTGCGCATGGATGCGCGTGTGTGGGAGTAAATGTGCGCATGGATGCGCGTGTGTGGAGGTAAGTGTGCGCATGTGTAGGGTAAGTGTGCGCACGTGTGCGCGTGTGTGGGGTAAGTGTGCGCATGTGTGTACATGTGGTCGTGCGGGTGTGTGCACATGGATGCGCGTGTGTGGGGGTAAATGTGCGCATGTGTGGGGTAAGTGTGCGCATGGATGTGTGTGTGTGTGTGTGTGTGTGTGTGTGTGTGTGTGTGTGTGTGTGTGTGTGTGTGTGTGTGTGTGTGTGTGTGTGTGTGTGTGTGTGCGTGTGTGTGTGTGAAATTAATCACTTCCTCAGTTAATCAAATTACACATAGACAAGCGTCTGATTATTACGTTTATATTTTAATTTTTTATTAGCTTAGATGGTCATCATTATTTTGGCTGATAGTAACCATTACCATCAGGTTATTAAGAATTACAATTTTTTATTATAGTAGTAATTATTTTAGATAATAACAGTTATAATTTCTGATTATCATAAATAATTGTAAACTTTACCATACAGATGGTAGACACTACCATTCAGATTGTTTATTTAATAATTTAAATGATATTATCAATCATATAATTCAGTTTAAAAATTGTACTATATCTTGATGGTAACTTTTACCATAAAATTTTCTCCGTGTAGCTTATAAATAGCAAAATATCAATTTCACTGTTTGACCGATTGGCCATTTAACTGGTTAGTCGGTTAACTAATTTAACCGATTAACCGGTTAACTAAGTTAACCGATTAATTTAAATTAGCTAGCTGGCTGATGAACTAACTAACCTGGTTAGACTTTATGGCCGGATTAGTCGGCCACATTGTATAGCACTACTAGTTAAGTAGTTGTAATTTAGATAAACGTTACTTATCTTTCGGGAACCTAACGGTTTGTCGATCAGTTAGTACGTACCTTAAACAGAACGAACACCATTCATAGCTTTAATATTTAATTTTAAACAAATTATTTCATTATTTGGATCGGCAGAAGAGTAATGTAGAATAAAATGACGATGAAGAAGTTCATGTGTAAGTGAATGTGAATGTAATGGCTCGATTAATATTAATTTAAATTTATTTAAATTATTTTCATAATTTATTTACAGCAATTGTAATGTCCAGAAGAACTGGTTTCGTTCTATTTGTTCTTACGTTCTTTTGCTTTTGTGTAGTGGTTTTTGATTCTCGTAATAGAATTATTGAGTACCGGTCACAGTCAATTATATCAGTGAGTGAAAGATTTATCGTCATATTCTTTAGATATTTAATATAATTAAAAAAATAAATTATAGTCTGTCATACAAGAAACTCGTGAAATGTCAAGTGATTTCAAAATTCATTTATCGAGAATAATTATCACTTGCTCTGCAAAATTTCCTTACGATCAATATTGAAAATTTATTTTTAACGCATAATAATGCAATTAATTGTATTGTATTACTGTATGTGATAAAAAATTTCACAAATAAAATATGAAATTGACCGATTTAATTTTCAAAGGAAGAAAATCGTTCGATAAAGATTCAGAATATCGTTGATCAGCGACGACGTGACATCAAACATGAAATGGAGAATTACGAGTTTCCCAATGGAAAATTTTGTCGCAATATAAGGTATCATATAGATGCATTTTAATATATAGTACTGAGATTTATAAGTTGTGGCATCGTGATTTTTTTTTTTTTTTTTTTTTCATTTATTTAGCAATCTTGATGATTTGCTAATGGAAAAAGGCGGCAGGCCAATGAGAAGTTTTCTTATTGCTGGCTGGAGAACCGGAAGTTCTTTTACTAGTGCCATTATTAATTCACATCCTGCTAATTTTTATTTAGACGAACCACTGCAGGACTTTGGTCATGTGCGCATTCGGGGTCCCCTATTAGTTGATGCTGCAATTAAAAATATTCATAAATTTTTTAATTGTGAATTTGACAAATTACGTAAGTTGGAATTTATCTTTTCATGTGACGTTCTTTCGGCTGACGTATGATTATAATTTGGAGTTTTCATTTGAATAAATGACAATTATTTAACGTTAATTTAGTGGAAATTTTGATAGCAGATTTACTGAGTTAGGCGAATTTGAAAAAGAAATAACATAATTGCTCGATTGTGCGTAGAACACTTTATAGATTTCGTCAAACCCGACCAATGGGTTTACAATGACAATCAAGGTTTGTGGCCACATTGTGTTAATCAAAGAGACTTATGCTCGGATCCAATATTTCTAACTGCAGTTTGTCGGCTGTATCCTTTACAACAGATGAAATTTACTCGGCTGCCATTAGAATCTGCTCAATTGTTACTGGAGGACAAGCAGTAATCTTTTTAATTATTATGCAGTTCTATATGAATATAAGTATTAATTAATTTTTGAATACTTTTAATTCTAGCCTGGGAGCCCGCATGATTTTATTAGTGAGAGATCCACGAGGAATCATGCAATCGCGTGGACGACTCGAATGGTGTCAAAATTCTACTGATTGCTCAGATCCACAAGTTCTGTGTAACGATATGGTATCAGATCATAAAGTTGCCGTCGAGCTTAAAAAAAAATATCCACATACTTTCAAGTACGACATTTAAAAAATTAAAATTTTGCATCGTTTATTAATTCATCTATTTAATAAATTTATTTTCTAGAGTCGTACGGTATGAAGATCTATCTCTCAATCCTCAGCATAAAGCGAAAGAAATGTTTGAATTTTATGGTCTGAACTTTCATTCGAATGTGGAAAAGTTTTTGGATACACATACTAAAAATAATTTAGGCGATAGTTACAGTTTATTCCGTGATTCAAAAAAGGCGCCTTTTCACTGGCGAAATGATTTGAATTTTTCGGAAGTTGAAGAAATTCAACGTGTCTGTTCGACTGCAATGAAACTGTGGGGGTACGTTCTAGCTGTCAACGAAACTCACCAAAAGGAATTTAACCCAATTGTTTATAATTATCGACGATTTTAATATATAATGTGACTTTAGTTGTATATATTATTTTATTTTTATAATAGTTTTTGTTATTTGAAGCATTTTCAAGCATTCTCTCCTTCACTTTTGTATTGGTGGTCCGGTCTTTGTTGTCTCGGTCTTTGTCTTATGTCTTGTTCTTGTTTGTCCAGTCCGTAGTCTCTTGCTCTCTTATTCCTTCTCGATCCTCTCACGATTATCGATCTCGTTTTTATTACAACCAATATCTGCTTATCCAATTAAAAGAATACTGGCTCCCTGCCTAGTATTCGGCAAAGAAATGAATATACCTATCGCTTAGTTTTACAATAAAAGTCGAGTGCGACTTGAATGGTTACCTGATGTTCAGGTATATAGTCGACAGTTCTATGTCAAGATGGTCAACCGGCTCTGTCACGTCTCCGCTACTGCCTTCCG
The DNA here is from genome assembly GCF_029852145.1 of Microplitis mediator. NCBI lineage: Eukaryota > Metazoa > Arthropoda > Insecta > Hymenoptera > Braconidae > Microplitis > Microplitis mediator. The sequence continues at coordinate 6,294,274 of NC_079970.1, read as the reverse complement.
TTTATATAAATTGCACTCGATTGTTTTCAGCCACGACTGGAAAATTTTATCCTTGTTTGATTATAATTGGGACTAGCGTGCGAGTCTATTCAATTAGCGCGCCTGTTGATAAGTCGGCAAACTCGTTTGAATGCTCCTAGCTGATTACGGTTTGGATAAGATACTATTCGTGAAAAATTACAAAGTCGATCGATAATATGACTCATTTTACTACGTTACAACTAAATTTACAGTAAATTATTAAATTATTTGGATTTGCAATAGAATAACGTGGAATAAAACGACAATGAAGAAATTTACATGTAAGTAAATGTGGACGTGATGGGACAGTTACTATTAATTTTGATTTATTTGAATTATTTTTATAATTTCTTTACAGCAAGTGGAATGCCCAGAAGAACGGGTTTTGTTCTACTTGTCCTTATGTTCTTTTGCTTTTTTTTATTGTTTTTTTATCATCGTAATAGAATTACTGAGTACCAGCCACAGCCAATTATATCAGTCAGTAAAAAATTTATCTTCATTTTATTTAGACATATAATATACACTCGGAAAGAAAATTATGGGAAGTTTTGCTATGCATTATGGGAATGGTTCCCATAATGGTATGGGAATAGTACCTATACTACTATAGGGATGGTTCCCATATATTATGGGGACCATTCCCATAATAGTATGAAAATAGTTCCCATACCATTATGGGAATGGTTCCCATAATGATATTGGAATAGTTCCCATACCATTATGGGAATGATTCCCATACCATTATGGGAATGATTCCCATACCATTATGGGAATGATTCCCATAATATTATGGGAACCATTCCCATATCATTATGGGAACCATTCCCATAATGGTATGGGAATCATTCCCATACTATTATGGGAATGGTTCCCATATTGGTATAGGAACTATTCCTATAATACTATGGGAACTATTCCCATAATGTTATGGGAACCATACCTATAATATCATAAAATTTTTTTTTTGCACAGTAGTGTAGAAATTTCCCAAAATTTGAATTCTTGAATGTTTTGTGCTGACAAAAAATTCTTGTTAAAAATTTTAATGTTTTTTTGCCAAATACGATTTTTTTTTTCAATGTTTGAATTTTTGTTTTTATGTTTAATAATATTCTGTGTATTGTAGAAGTGATTACCACACTTCTTTAAAATAATTTTTTCATGATAATATGGGAACCATTCCCATAATATTATAGGAATGGTTCCTATAATAGTATGGGAACTATTCCCATAATATTATGGGAATGATTCCCATAATGGTATAGGAACCATTCCAATTGCATTATGGGAATCATTCCCATAATATTATGGGAATAGTTCCCATACTATTATAGGAACCATTCCCATAATATTATGGGAATGGTTCCTATAATATTATAGAAAGTATTCCTATATATTATAGGAACTATTCCTATAATTATAGGAATCATTCCTATAGTGTTATGGGTATCATTCCCATAATTATAGGAACTATTCCTATAATTATGGGAAACATTCCTATAATTATAGGAACCGCTCCCATAATTTATGGTCGTAATTCCTATGATGGTATAGGAAAAAGTTTCACAAAATTATGGGAACCGCTGCCATAATTTTCTTTCCGTGTAGTAAAGAAAAAAAATTATAATCTGTCATACAAGAAACTCGTGAAATATCAAGTAAACATCGAAATCCATTTATCATGAACAATTTTATCGCATTTACTCTCAAATTCCTTTAAGATCATTGAAAATTGACATTGCCCCCAAAAACAGATTATCTGTAAAAAGTTGCGCCAAGTACACGTTCAACATTGATCTCAGGCTGCATTAAAAGTAAAATTTTTACATAAAAGTCTGAAATCATAAGAACACCAAGAAACTAAGATTTTTTTTAATTAAAAAAAAAAAAATTCTTGAACGTACACGGAAAGAAAATTATGGGAAGTTTTCCTATGCATTATGGGAATGGTTCCCATAATGGTATGGGAACCATTCCCATAATGGTATGGGAATCATTCCCATACCATTATGGGAATGATTCCCATACCATTATGGGAACCATTCCCATACCATTATGGGAATGGTTCCCATAATGATATGGGAATGGTTCCCATAATGGTATGGGAATGGTTCCCATAATATTATGGGAACCATTCCCATAATGATATGGGAATGGTTCCCATAATGGTATGGGAATCATTCCCATACTATTATGGGAATGGTTCCCATATTAGTATGGGAACTATTCCTATAATATTATGGGAACTATTCCCATAATGTTATGGGAACCATCCCTATAATATCATAAAATTTTTTTTTTGCGCAATAGTGTAGAAATTTCCCTCGTGATATCGGGAGATTCAAATGAAGCTTCTTCGACGCTATATTTGTATGAAAACACAAAATTTTTTTTGTGTTTCCGGCTAATCAGCACATTGAATTTATAACGTATACACTATACTTGAATATGATTGGTTGCAGCATCTACGAGCATGCGCAACGAACCGCGAAGAAATTTAAAATTTGAAATTTTTACACATAAAGCATGAAGATAAAGTGTGAACTGCTTTTGATTAAATGTTAAAAATGATAATATTAATAAACTGTAAATAATTATGATCCTGAAGTTAGCAGACAATTAAAGATTTTTGGATTTTTTTTTTTTCAACAAATCAATCACAAAAAAATAAAAAATAATAATATGCACATGTAGAAAATTTAAAAAACTACAGGTGCAATGTTTTAAAATATTTTTTTTTTTATAATTTATTGTTTAAAAAAAAAATCCAAAAATTATTAGACGTCGGCTAACTTCAGTATCATGTCAAATTAAAATTAATATAAACTTTTTGAGAATTAATACAAAAAATTTCAATTTTTGAAAATTTGAGATTTTATCAAAATTTAAATTTTTATTTCCAAAATTTGAATTTTTGTTTTTATGTTTAATAATATTTCTGTGTATTGTAGAAGTGATTACCACACTTTTCTTTAAATTAATTTTTTCATGATAATATGGGAACCATTCCCATAATATTATAGGAATGGTTCCCATAATGATATGGGAATGGTTCCCATAATATTATGGGAATGATTCCCATAATGGTATAGGAACCATTCCAATTGCATTATGGGAATGATTCCCATAATATTATGGGAATAGTTCCCATACTATTATAGGAACCATTCCCATAATATTATGGGAATGGTTCCTATAATTTATGGGAATGGTTCCTATAAATTATAGGAACCATTCCCATAAATTATAGGAATGATTCCCATAATATTATAGAAAGTATTCCTATAAATTATAGGAACCATTCCTATAATTATAGGAACCATTCCTATAGTGTTATGGGTATCATTCCCATAATTATAGGAACTGTTCCTATAAGTATGGGAAACATTCCTATAATTATAGGAACCGCTCCCATAATTTATGGTCGTAATTCCTATGATGGTATAGGAAAAAATTTCACAAAATTATGGGAACCGCTGCCATAATTTTCTTTCCGTGTATATAGTGTGCGCTTTTAAAGTCAATTTAAAATATTATTTTATTGTGAGACATTTAAGAGACATGAGAAAACTAAATAATTGATTTTTTGCATAGTGCACACCAAGTACGTTCAAGTATTTTTTTTTTAATTTTTAAGAATCTCAGTTATTTGGTATTCTTATGATTTCAAACTTTTTTGTAAAAATATTACTTTTAATGCAGCCTGAGATCAATGTTGAAACTGTACTTGGCGCAACTTTTTACAGATAATCTGTTTTTGGGAGTGACTTTAAATATTTTCGTCGAGAAAAATTATTTACTTAACTATTCTTTTGGTACAAAACTTTTTTCTGAGATATAAAAAAAATTTTTTTGAAATGAGTTATTCCTTCAAGCTCAAAATTATTTTTTTATGCGTTCTAATTCGTCAATTTCAAATCAGTGAAAGTTTCTTTCAATTTGATGAAAATTTGACCACAACAACTTGTGATCCAAATTGTACTCATGTTGTATTCAAAAGTAGGAATATCTCATAATTGACAACAAAGTTTGAATATCTTCGGTAGAAATAAGTTAATTATTGATAAATAAATACAACATAGATAAAATATAAAAACATGCTATAATCATTAATATTTATCAGTTTAAAATATGAGTGAGGTTCAACAAGCCTCTGACTCAGGAATGGAGACAACGCCGTTTCGCGCCGCTCATGTACATGCACAAACATATGTGTTTGAACGTGTACTTGGCGCGAACACTGTCGTGTCTCCGAATTAAATTCAAAATAATGTAATTAATTGTATTGCATTACAGTTCGTAACATAAGAATTCTCAAATAAACCATTCCCGTGTAAAAAAATTATTGTCCATAATGAATTTAGATATAAATTTCATCTCGAAACTCAGATCGTGACACAAATATGACTTTCATCATGAATTTGTATCAAGAACTTTTATCACGTCAAAATTACGACACAGTAAAATTTAAATCCAAGTGATCCGAAGTTCATTCACTAAATTAATTTTAGAATCGAAACTGATTTACGTAAATCAAGTACTTGATAGAAGAAGTTTATTGGCAATTTTTGAATCAATAAATTTGACAAAAGGTTGAATTCAGTAAAAATTCAGTCAAATTTCTAACGAAGTCATCCCAAGTCCAATTCAAAGACGTAATAAATTAATTTTATAATTGATACTGATTTACTAGACGAAAAGTTGGAGTAAATTCATGATGAAAGTCATATTTGTGTCACGATCTGAATTTCGTCATGAAATTCAGATCTAAATTCATTATGAACGAAATTTTCTTTTACACGGGTTAAACTGAACTATTTTTTTTTAAAGGAAGATAGTCTTTCATTAAAGATTCAGAATATTCTTGATCAGCTGCGACGTAACATCAAACATGAAATGGAGAATTACGAGTTTCCCAATGGAAAATTTAGTCGCAATATAAGGTATTACAGTAGGGCCTCGTTATAAGACTACGCGTTATAAGACTCTTCCCCTCAATTTGTTAAAACTCGCTCGGAATGCTTCCCCCACCAACAACTCAATAAGAGTTTTGCGCCGAAACCTCGCTATAAGACTAACGACAATTACGAATAAAATCGAGATAAAATGTACATGCATAAAGATTTTAGATTAAATAATTTATTTTCATAAAGAATACTTGAAATTTCGTGGTATCACATAATTAATTAACAGAAAAGAACGACAAAATTCTGTTTATTTATGATTATAGGAAAAGGGGGGGGGGCAAAATGGGCCTCCTAAAATTTTTAACATGAAAAGTGTTTGGGGGGGGTAAAATGGGATGTCTAGACTTTGAAAACCTACGAATATTTTTTAGCCAAACGCCTAAATTCAACAGAAAACTTTGAATTAAGTTATTTTAAGGTCCAAATCTTCACTATCAACTCTTTTTTATACTTATACATAGCAAAAAGTTTCAAAACATAGAACAAGCGAGAAACATACATTGAGTTTGGTTGAGGGTTCGTTTTACCGAACTTTTCAAGATTTTTTAATTTTGGCAGACACAGCAAATTAACACTAAAAACTCAGCAGAAGGAAAAAAAAGTGAAACAAGCTGAAAAACCCACATTATAAACATTTTTTTTAGGGGGGCTCATTTTGCCCCACATTTTTTAATTTTTTATTTTTAATGGACAAAAAAAATTAAGGTCCAATATTTGGCAAGGGAGTAAAAAAAAGTAAAACAAGTAAAAAAAAATCGGGATTTGAAAATTTTTTTCTTAAGGGGCCATTTCCCTCTCCCCCCTTCCCCTATATAAAACAGATACACTGTATAATAGAGTAGAGTTGAACCGAATACATAAAGAAAACGCAGAGCGGCGATAGTCTTATAGCGAGGCTTGGGCGCAAACGCTGTTAAGCACAATAGTGGGGGTACCTCAATTCCAAGAATTTTTTCCCCTACAGCCCCGAGCTAGTCTTATAACGAGGTCCTACTGTACTGAGAATTATAAGTTAAGGCATCATGATTTTTTTTTTTATTAACTTAGCAATCTTGATGACTTATTAATGGAAAAAGGCGGTCGACCAATGAGAAGTATTCTTGTTGCTGACTGGAGAACCGGAAGTTCTTTTACTGGTAACATAATTAACTCGCATCCTGCAAATTTTTATTTATACGAACCACTGCGAGACTTTGGTAGTTTTCACATTAGGGATCCCCTATTAGTTGATGCTGCAATTAAAAATATTTATAAATTTTTTAATTGTGAATTTGATAAATTACGTAAGTTGGAATTTATCTTTTCATGTGACGTTGTTTCGGCTGACGTATGATTATGATTTATATATAGTTTTCATTCGAATAAATGACAATTATTTAACGTTAATTTAGTTAAAATTTTGATAGCAGATTAACTGTGTTAGACGAATTTGAAAAAGAAATAACATATTTGCTTGATTGTGCGTAGAATACTTTATAGATTTCAACAAACACAGGCGATGGATTTACAAACACAATCAAGATTTAGAGCCGCATTGTGTTAAGCAAAGAGACTTATGCTCGGATCCAATATTTTTAACTGCAGTTTGTCGGCTGTATCCATTTCAATCGATGAAATTTGTTCGGCTGTCATTAGAATCTGCTCAATTGTTACTGGAGGACGAGCAGTAATCTTTTTAATTATTATGCAGTTCTATGTCAATATAAGTATTAATTAATTTTTGAATACTTTTAATTCTAGCCTGGGAGCCCGCATGATTTTATTAGTGAGAGATCCACGAGGAATCATGCAATCGCGTAGACGACTCGAATGGTGTCAAAATTCTACTGATTGCTCAGATCCACAAGTTCTGTGTAACGATATGGTATCAGATCATAAAGTTGCCATCGAGCTTAAAAAAAAATATCTACATACTTTCAAGTACGACATTTAAAAAATTATAATTTTGCATCGTTTATTAATTCATCTATTTGATAAATTTATTTTCTAGAGTCGTACGGTTTGAAGATTTATCTCTCGATCCTCAGCATAAAGCGAAAGAAATATTTGAATTTTATGGTCTGAACTTTCATTCGAATGTGGAAGAGTTTTTGGAAACACATACTAAAAATAATTCAGGAAATAGTTACAGTTCGTTCCGTGATTCAAAAAGGGCGCCTGTTCACTGGCGTAATGAAATGAATTTTACAGAAGTTGAAGAAATTCAACGTGTCTGTTCAACTGCAATGAAACTGTGGGGTTACGTTCTAGCTGTCAACGAAACTCACCAAAAGGAATTTAATCCAATTGTTGATAATTATCGACCATTTTAATACGTGAATCTTTTAATTGAGATACCCCACAAGTCAGGTTTTTTACGAAATTGGGTTTTTTGCATTTTTGGGTTCTTTGGATGTCTCTCCATAGAAATCAATCAAAATATGAATCAAATCAGCGTTTAAAAAGAAATTAACGGGTTGACAGCAATTTCATTTAATTGATAAACCCCATAAGTCAATGACTCAAATAAACATATGCAGTTTTAGTTTTACAGAAATCGTTTTTTTTTTTTTATTTAAAATTCGCGCTTTTTTGGGAAATTAATTTCAAATGTTGTTTTATTGTTGACTGTTATATGACTAATTAAAATGTTTAAATTAATTATAATTTTTTGTAATTTTTGAGTTTCAGAGTTCAAATACATATTTAATACTTCATTTTATCAGTGTAATAAATGATTTGAGTGGAAACATTTAAAAAAACAATGATTTTATAACTTTTTTTCCGTTTGGTTGAGAATCCCCATAAGTCAATCAACTTTAAATAATTTTTAACTTCCCGCTAAGAAAATTGAAAATTTTCAAAAATTCGGGAAGTTATTGGTTTTGGTCCGATTTTCGAAAATCGAATTTTCATCAGATGTCGACGTTTTGAGGTCCTAGGAAGCTATTCTGACTATTTTCAGAATGATGTCCGAGTGTATGTATGTATGTACGTACGTATGTAAATACCTGTATTTTTTGAACCGATGAACCGATTTTGAACTTTAAGGTGTCATTCGACTCGGCTTGTCAATATCTTGAAGCTGAAAGAAAATTGAACTTGATCGGTAGGGCTCGTTCAGAGATATTCCAAAAATAAAATTTTTTCAAAAATGTTTTTTTGGATAACTTTTAATGTGTTCGATGGATTGATTCCAAAATTGACTGGGCTCTGAAGCTTTAGAAGCCGCGTCGAATGCCACCTCAACCATCAAAATCAGCTCATTCGTTCAAGAGAAACCGTTGTCGAAAGAATTAAAAAAAAATTTTTTTTATTTTTATTGAAATATCTCAAAAACGACTCGATAAATCGAATTCAAAATTTGATCAGCTTTAGAATCAAGTTAACTTGATAAAACGCGTCGATTGCCACCTCAACCGTCTCAATCGGTTCATTCGTTTGAGATATATCGGCACTGAAAAGTTAAAAAAATAACATAAAACGTTATTTTTTCCGGATAAATCAAAATATAATGTACTAAATGTGTCTGAAATCATACCAACTCTTTCTCTTTATAGTCTCTTTCGATCATCATAGAATGTCATCTAATTTGTTCTTTAGTTTAAATCATATTATCAGCAAGAAATTGAGAAAACCCAGTTTTTAATATGTTTCTTCGATATTTCATATCGCGTTACAGATGCCATAAGGGCATATACCGGCAAAAGGTCCTGGTGAAAAGCCATAAGGGCATATAAAAAATTTTTTTTCGGGAATCGACGTAGTTTTGTCCGAAATGTGGAGAAATGCTAAAAAAAAATTTTATATGCCCTTATGGCTCCCGGGACCCACCTCGATGCCATAAGGGCATAGCAAAAAAATTTTTTTTCGGGAATCAATGTACTTTTGTATGAAACGTGTAGAAATGCGAAAAAAAAATTTTCGCTTAACTAAAAATTTTCTTGGACTTAGAAAAAATAACAGAATTTTTTTTATATGCCCTTATGGCATCCGAGGTGGGTCCCGGGAGCCATAAGGGGATATAAAAAAAATTTTTTTCGGGAATCGATGTATTTTCGTCCGAAATGTGCAGAAATGCAAAAAAAAAATTTATATGCCCTTATGGCATCTGTAACGCGATATATTATTGCTCAGACCTAAGTCAAAACTCATTCAAATCTTGATATTGATCACTGACATTGATTTCTGCCTCGATACATTTATGTCATTGAACATAATCGAGAATAAAAATTTGAAATCTGCTTCTTCACTAATAATTTTCGATTCTTAACTTGTCAAACTTTAGCAAAATACGTAACTTGGTAGAGCTTGAAAAGTTCATAAAAAATAATTTCAGGTAATTGCATTTTCAAGCTCAAAGAGCTCGAAAATATATTCACAGTAATGTTTTCAAGCTCCTTGAGCTCGAAAACAGCGGGAAGTTTTGGGGCTGGCCCGCAGGGCCAACCGACGCCCAGATTTTATTTTTGGCTTTAAGTATTTTAAACCTCGTTAACAAATCAATAGATCAAAGAGACTAATACATATTTTTGTAGGAAATTAAATGCTCTACAAAAAAAATCTCTTATGCGAGCTGCTAATGCGTCGTAGAAAATATCTGCAGATATATTTGTGTAATAAATTGAACTATGATAGTACATTTTACTCATGAAATAGTAATTTTTAACTTCCCGCTAAGAAAATTGTAAATTTTCAAAAATTCGGGAAGTTATTGGTTTCGGTCCGATTTACGAAAATCGAATTTCCATCAGATGTCGACGTTTCGAGGTCCTAGGAAGCTATCCTGACTAATTTCACGATGATGTCCGAGTGTATGTATGTGTGTACGTACGTACGTACGTACGTACGTACGTACGTACGTACGTACGTACGTATGTATGTATGTAAATATTCATAACTCTTGAACGGATGAACCGATTTTGATCGTTGAGGTGTCATTCGACGCGGCTTGTTAATGTCTTGAGGCCGTAGAAATTTGAACTTAATCGGTAGGGTGCGTTCAGAGATATTTCAAAAATAAAATTTTTTCGAAAATGTTTTATTTGGATAACTTTTAATTTGCTCGATGGATTTATTCCAAAATCTAATCAGCTCTAAAACTCTATAAGCCGCGTCGAATGCCACCTCAACCATCAAAATCGGTTCATTCGTTCAAGAGAAACCGTTGACGAAAGAATTCAAAAAAAATTTTTTCCTTGGTTTTTTTGAAATTTCTCAAAAACGGCTGAATAAATCAATTTCAAAATTCGACCAGCTTTAGAACTTGATAAAACGCGTCGATTGCCACCTCAACCATCAAAATCGGTTAATTCGTTCGCGAGATATCGTGGAAGAAAGAAATGCTAAAAAATGGTTTTTTACAAAACAATGGCATACAAAAGTAATTGCGAGCTCGAAGAGCTCGAAAATATATTCACAATAATGTTTTCGAGCTCAACGAGCTCGAAAACAGCGGGAAGTTTTGGGGCTGGCCCGCAGGGTCAACTGACAGACCGATTTTTTTTTATTATTCTAATCTCTGATTAAGAAAAATGATTTAAAACAATTTAAATCGACTAGTATATATATATAGATATGCAAGGCTGTGACTTTCCAAATATGTAGTAATTTTTTTTTTTCGTGTGCAAGTAAAGTAAGACAATATTAAAAAAAAAAATGTTTCATAATATAGACATAAACAGTCAGGCGCCGATTCTAAAATGTTAATTTTCAACTCGATGGATTTTAAATTTTAGTTTTAAACTCATAGAAAGTGAGATTATCACACCTTAAGAATATCTCATTACGATACATATTTTAGTTATGGATTTGAATAGCCAGGTCATTAAAAGGATCACCGATAAGCTTACAAAATTACTTAAATTTAAAGGGATCCTAATCCCTAGACAGCTGATAATTTTGTGTTATTGTGTACAAAAATTAAATGGTTAAATATTTTGTGTCAATTATTTGACGCCATCAAGTTTAAGTTTAAAGAGGTTCGAGACTGATTTATCTTTCTAAGGGATCCCGTAGATTTTCTATTGTATTTTTGCAAGATTACAACTCCTACACACCAAAATTTCATCGATAGAATACATCGTAAATTGACTTAGTTTTAAGAATTAACACAATATATTTTTATTATTATTGCATTAAATCATAAAAAAATTTTTTTTTCATCAAATAATTTTTTTTTGATAAAATAAGTAATTAAAAAATAAGCGCGGGAGTACGGCAACAGCGCAACAGTAGGCAAAAATTATAAATATTGGAGCTACAATCCGGGGAGTCGAGAAATTTTCTACTCAAATTTTCTGCTCTTTCAGAAACTTTTTAATATTTGAGCTATCACTCATACTTTTTGAGATTTTGCCAAAAAGCTGGACGGCTAATTTTTTTAACAGTTTTTTGTTAATAACAATTGTAATTTTCTTTTGCAAAAAAATCCAAAAAACACTTTTTTTCTGGACGCCATTCCGGATCGTTTAAGCCATCAACCATATTTTTAGGAGACTTGTAACTATTTTTCACAGGTTTCCGTCTTTTCGACTAGACCATTATAAGTAATGACTGTATCAGAACGTTTTTAGGTAATTTGTCCTTTAGAATAATCTCATTTTTCATTATCGTTGAATATAAAAATACTCATTAGGGTCTAGACTATGGAGATAATGAACTGGGAATTTTCACACTTTAGACTGACTACTTAAAATTATCAACAGGGTCGAATGATTTAGAAGTATTGAATGTTAATTAACTTATTTGAGGACGGGACAAAATGTAGTGCTTCTGAGTCAAAATATTGAGACTACCTCCCATGAAAAAAATTTATAAAAAAAATATATGTTAAAATATAAAAAAAAAATATTTTTCATATAAAAAAATATATTAAAAATACATAAATAATATATAAATATACATAAAATATATATAAAAAAAATATATTTTAAATAACCAACTTTTGGCCGATTTTTGTATATATTTTACATATTTTAAATATATTAAGAATATATCTTAGAATATATAAAAAATACATGTATAAAAATATATAAAAAAAAAAATATTTTTTATATGAATTTTTTATATTTCATTTTCTATGTCGGTGATTAACTTAAAAATCTATTACTAATATATTTTTTTTATATTACCATACCTATAGTTTATTTATATTTTAAATATAAAAAAATTTTTTATTTGTATATTTTTATACATGTATTTTTTATACATTCTAAGATATAGTTTGAATATATTTAAAATATATAAAATTTATACGAAAATCGGCCAAGAGTTAGCTATTTGAAATATATTTTTTATACATATTTTATACATAGTTATATATTTTTTATGTATTTTTAATATATTTTTAGTATATGAAAAATATATATTTCTCGTATTTTAACATATTTTTTTTTATAAATTTTTTTCTTGGGGGACATGAGCTTGAATGAACTCGCATGAGCCGACAGAACGATTTTTAATGGTTTTTGTCGGTATATAATTACATATAAAAAAAATCTGTCTATCAGTTGACCCTTCGGGCCCGCTCCAAAACTTCCCACTGTTTTCGAACTCTAAGAGCTCGAAAACATTCGTATACATATATTTTCGAGCTCGAATATACCTTTGTTTCCCTTCTTTATGACCTTTCTAAGCTCAAAAGAGTTACGTTTTATGTTAAAGTTTAAAAATTTAGAATCTAAAATAATTCATGAATGAGCGTTTTGTATATTTGTTCACAATTATGTTCAATAATTAGCTCAAAAATAAGTATTTACGTGATACGCTGTATCTATATTGTGTAAGTATATCGTGATACCACCGAACATGACGATTTTTAGGCAGTCACTTCCAATGACTTATATAAAGAAGAACATATTAGTTATGAGTAATTTTGTTCAGTAATTATGATGTTATTCAGTGAAAAAAGCAGACATTGATTTAAGATTTATTATTCCGTCGACGATATCTCTCGAACGGATTATCCGATTAAGATGGTTGAGGCGGCAATCGGCGCGTTTTATTGAGGTCTAGAGCTGGTAGAATTTTGTGAATGATTGGTTCCGCCGTTTCGACGATATTTGGAAAAAACCGTTTTCTACTATTTCTTTCGTCGACGATATCTTCCGAACGGATTATCTGATTGAGACTTTTGTGCGGCAATTGAAAACTTTTATCGAGTTCTAGAACTGATGAGATTTTGGAATTGATCGATCTAACAGTTTTTCAAATATAAAAAAAAAACGAAAAAAACATTTTTTTTTTTTTCGTATCTCTTCAATATCGCAGAGTCTATTTGACTGAATGATCTAGAATTTTCTAAAAATATAAGTTCAGAAGATATCTTTCGAATGCCGTAAGAACCATCTAAATCGGTTCATTCATTAAAAAGATATGAGAGGTTTACATCCACACACACATACATACAGACATACAGACATCGCTCTGAAAATGTCAGAATAGCATCCTAGCACCTTCAAATATCGACATATGATGAAAACCCGATTTTCGAGAATCGGGGTAAAACCAATAACTTCCGGAATTTTTCGAAAATCGTCGATTTTCTCAGCGGGAAGTTAAAAATTTTTCCATGTTATTTAAATGGGAAAATCGAATGTTTCAATGAGCTAGGTCTGTAATTGACATAGAATTTTTTTTTCCTGTGCGAAAATTTTTTTTTTATGTCGAACTATGGTTTTTTCCACATGCACTTAAAAACAAAAAATCTGGCTCCGAAATGAAGCACCCTAATCTACATAATACCTTTTATTGCGACTATATTTTTCCATTTCCTGTTTGATCTCACGTCGTCGCCGATCAACGATATTCTGAATCTTTATCGAACGATTTTCTTCCTTTGTAAAATTAAATCGGTCAATTTCATATTTTACTTGAGAAATTTTTTTTCACATACAGTAATACAATATAATGAATTGCATTATTATGCGTTAAATATAAATTTTGAATACTAATACTAAGGAAATTATGTAGAGCAGCTGATAATTGGCTGTGGCTGGTACTTAATAATTCTATTACGAGGATTAAAATCTAATACAGAAAAGCAAAAGAACATAAGAACAAAGGGAACGAATCCTATTCCTCTGAGTATTGTATTTACTGCAAATAAATTATGAAAATGATTAAAATTAATATTACTTAGCACATTACATTCACATTCACTTACATATGAACTTCTTCATCGTCATTTTATTCCTCGTTACTCTATTGCAGATCCAAATAATGAAATAATTTATTTAAAATTTAATATTAAAGCTATGAATGGTGTTCGTTCTGTTTAAGGTACGTACTAACTGATTGAGAAACCGTTAGATTCTCGAAAGATAAGTAACGTTTATCTAAATTACAACTATATTTAACTAGTAGTAGTGCTGTACAATTTGGCCGACTAAACCGGCCATTAAGTCTAACCAGGTTAGTTAGTTCATCAGCCAGCTAGCTAATTTTTTAACCCCGGAATAAGTTTATCTGCCGAACAACAAACTCCAGTTTATCTCTCTCATGAAGAAATCGGCCATTACTGTCTACGATAGAAAAAATTTTTTACCGACCCTATGATTGTCTAAATCTAACTAGCATTTTTCTAATTTAATATTAATGAACAATCAATAGAGTAAAATTACGATTATAATAAATTTTGACCATGCTTCAAACAACAAAAACTATTAAAAAAATCAAAATTATTAACTCTGTATATAAAACTAGTCATACTATATCTTAAAATGGTCGATAATCTTCAGCAATTGGATCATAATTTTTGGTGATAAGTTTCATTGACACCTAAAACTTACCCCCAGTTTTATTGCAGGTGAACATTTGTTGAATTTCTCCAACTTGCAAAAAATTCATCGCATTACGCCAGTGAAGAGACGCCGTTTTTGAATCACTCAATTAACTATAACTACCCGCGAAAAAACTATTCTATAAATTAAAATCCCACATCAATATTTTTAACGTTAAGGAATTTCATTAATTAAAACTTAATATTAATTTACTTAATTCAAAATTAAATTAAACTAAAATGACAGTAAACTGGAATACACTATGAAAAAAAAAATTTTTGTGATGCAGTTACAATTAAAATTGAATATTTATTATTTAATACTATACATTTTCAAATATATATATATATATATATATTTAAAACATTTAAGCGAAAATTTAAAACCGTAATAAGGGTTTATTTTTGACAATATGTTTATCCAAGTGTTCCCAGAATTGCATCAGCACGGCGCGATCAAGATGACGTTTTGTGCGACTTAGCTCAATGGCAGTGACAGCCCACTTGGCGACATTTGCGTCGAGCCGCATCTCATCATACTTCAAATGAAAAGCGCAAATTTTTGAGAAAATTTCAACTGGATTGCCATTAAAGGGCCATCCCTTAAATTGCCATGCTGGTCCCATAACAAAGACCGCGACCACTCGATCCCATTCAGCGTTGGTCAGTTTCTGCGGATTATCAATAACTCTGTATGGTACCGTCAGTCCTCCCTCTTTTCTCCTTTGCAACAAGATTTCGTTTTCTCGTTTTGCGCCACTTGCTTTCTGTTCTTCATTGCTGACGAACTTCAAATCCTGCAAGGCCTCTTTCGCATTGAACATCGTGATGAGAGATGAGTTGGCACTGGGGATTATGATTATCGGAGTTCTGCTGGGACGTTTATTCTGAGCAGCTTGTTGGGGCGTAAGTTTGGCAACTGACGTTGGCAATAGACCCGACGTAGGAGTTGAAGAAGGATTCGGTATCGGTTTCCTGACAGCCGGATTCGATCCTTCAGTCACTGATTTCAGTGTCATTCCGTGATAAGTTCCCATGGTGTCAATTTTGAAGCCTTCAGTCACTTCTTTCTGTCTGATAAATTTCTCTTGACTGTAACGATTATAAACAGCCGGTTGTGGTATTGATCGCATTGGCGTGGATCGCGCAGTAACCATCGGAGTCGGTACTGCTGGACCCTTATGTCTGCCTTCATCTCTGGCTTCGATGTCTTGTAAAATCGCAAATATATTTTTACCAAACGTTATACCACTGCTTTGTAACATAGTCGCACGATTATTCCACTGTCTTTCCCTGGAGACAATATCTTTAGTATCATCAACGTCCATGTCTAAGATAACTCGCAAATCTGAGCCCATGCCAATGTCGTCGTTTTCTTTTATCGTTGTACGTTTCTTAGCCAAACGTTTAGCTTTTATAGCAGCTATTTTTTCAACGGACATGGCTTCGGACAGGGATTTGATGTTATCGACAGTAACTGAAGCTTCTTTGGGTGCATCTAATCTGGCTGCAAGCTGATCTTTGACTCGCTGCACATGTGTCTCCTCAAACCGCGGTTTTTTTGATAATCCTGAATCCAGACCATCTTCAGCAGCTCTTTTAACCTGGGTCGGGATTTCCAGTGGCGCTGATTTGTCAATCGCACCTGATGTCGCTGTCTCTCCATTGAGATATGCCAGTAAATCTTTACGATCTGGACGACGTACGATAGGAATATTTTCTGCTGCTGCTTGACGTACGTACACCGGATGTGTGAGCTGGACATGTTTTAATAAAAAGAGCAGGCACTCTAGAGTGTAATAATCTTTGGCCGTTCCTTCTTTACCAGATCTATAATAAAAACAAATAAATAATTAGCCTTGAGATCGTTTTTAAAAATATCAAAACTTTCTTTCTGAACTCGCACTTGATTTTTAATATTTTTATTGACGTTAATTTACATATTTATTGATGTAATTATTTAGCAAATTATTGTAATTGTGAAAAGTTTAAAATCTATCAAAACGTCGAGCAAATTTTTAATTTAATTGATGTCTGTGGTGTTGGTAATCAAACAGACTGGCGCAAAAAATGAAGGTTTTAAATTTATAATAAAAAATTAAACTTACCTATAAGTTAGATAATTTGTTTTAACATTTTTTGGCCACGAAAATTCACCAAATATTATTTGATTTTCACGTTCAATTATTTCTTTTTTGTTAACATTATATTGCCGCAACAAACTCAGTGGATTCGCCATCGTTATGCACTACTCACTGGACACTAGCTGGACACTAACTAACTTTCAACACACTAAACATGGAGACTACTATAGTCTCCATGACTACTCTAGTCATGGATACTACTCTAGTGCACTCGTTGTCATTAGTGCCTGGTCCCCTGCGGCAGGTATACGACCTAGGCATAAGCGACCCTACCAAAAATAAAACTCTACCCAATTTAAGTCAGCCGCATCATCCCTACCTAGAAAATTTCCGCTGTAATAAAATATTCTACTGTCCCAAAATCTTCCATGATATAATCACTGCTAGAAAAAAAAAACACTACCAAGTTGCATTTATGAATAAACTTTACCATTCAAAATCCCTACCATCAACTTTAGAATGTATATTTTACAGGCATTAAATTTATTTTTAATTAATTGGGAGCCATTTGGGAAGATTTAGGAATATGACTTTATCATTTAGGACTAATTAATTAATATGAATAATTAGCATTTGGGATTTTAAAACCAAAACAATTCATAACTTTCTTCCCAAATAGGTTCCTATTAACTAACGAAAAGTCGTGTTAATTATATTTTCTAACATGTGCACTAAACGCTCAAACAATATTAAATAATTACTCTTTAATTAATTAGTGCTGAATTATAAAATTATATTCCTAAATCTTCCTAAATGATTCCCAATTAATTAAAAAAAAATTTATTGTTTGTAAATATTAGGGTGATCTTTATTTTGGACATTTTCGAATTTTTATGCTCCCAGAGGCTTATGTGGTTCGAAATGAATTAAAAAAAAAATATCCGATGTAAGTTTCCCATTTAAATAACACGGGATTTTTGGCATTGAACGATTAATCTTTTATTCCAGCTAAAGTAATTGTTCGAAAAATTTAAACTCTGTAGACTTTATCCTTATATTAGCAGCTACGCCTCAGAATTTTTACAGATTTTCAGCTACTATAATTTTGGGGGTACAGCATGAAAAAAAAAGAAAAGCATTATTTTTTTTTATTTTTATCTAAAATTTTTTTCAAATAACATATCAAATCACTCTGCATTCTTATCAAAAGTTCTTACTTTTTTTCATTATCGCACCTAAGTAAATGAACGGTATATCCTTGTTGCACTAATACAGTAATCAGGAACTTTGCATTATTGTGTAGTAAAGTGTTCCTTAAAAGGATTTTTTGAATTTATTACGATCACCTCACAAACGGTTTCAATTACGACAGAAAAAAATTCCCTTAAAGTTTGAGCTCTTAATTTCGACGGGACCACGTGCCGCAAATTTTGTTTTTGTGACTTTTGAAGTTTACTATATTTACCCGAGTCGAAATATTAGACGTAAGTTGAACGCTCATAACGTTTTGAACGTAATTTGAAGGTTTTTAACGTAGATTGGAGTTTCATAAATTGAAAACATATTTATCATAAAACTAAAGCTCATTTGTACTTCCAATAAGAAAACATAAGCATATACCAAAAAATTTTTTTCATCAATTTTGTACTCCTGGATTATAATCACGTCAATTCCGTAAAATTTTGTCGTCCATCTCTCTTGCTCTTAAATATGGGATCGAGTGGTCGCGGTCTTTGTTATGGGGCCAGCATGGCAATTTAAGGGATGGCCCTTTAATGGCAATCCAGTTGAAATTTTCTCAAAAATTTGCGCTTTTCATTTGAAGTATGATGAGATGCGGCTCGACGCAAATGTCGCCAAGTGGGCGGTCACTGCCATTGAGCTAAGTCGCACAAAACGTCATCTTGATCGCGCCGTGCTGATGCAATTCTGGGAACACTTGGATAAACATATTGTCAAAAATAAACCCTTATTACGGTTTTAAATTTTCGCTTAAATGTTTTAAATATATATATATATATATATTTGAAAATGTATAGTATTAAATAATAAATATTCAATTTTAATTGTAACTGCATCACAAAAATTTTTTTTTTCATAGTGTATTCCAGTTTACTGTCATTTTAGTTTAATTTAATTTTGAATTAAGTAAATTAATATTAAGTTTTAATTAATGAAATTCCTTAACGTTAAAAATATTGATGTGGGATTTTAATTTATAGAATAGTTTTTTCGCGGGTAGTTATAGTTAATTGAGTGATTCAAAAACGGCGTCTCTTCACTGGCGTAATGCGATGAATTTTTTGCAAGTTGGAGAAATTCAACAAATGTTCACCTGTAATAAAACTGGGGGTAAGTTTTAGCTGTCAATAAAACTTATCACCAAAAATTATGATCCAATTGCTGAAGATTATCGACCATTTTAAGATACAGTATGACTAGTTTTATATACAGAGTTAATAATTTTGATTTTTTTAATAGTTTTTGTTGTTTGAAGCATGGTCAAAATTTATTATAATCGTAATTTTACTCTATTAATTGTTCATTAATATTAAATTAGAAAAATGCTGGTTAGATTTAGACAATCATAGGGTCGGAAAAAAATTTTTTCTATCGTAGACAGTAATGGCCGATTTCTTCATGAGAGAGATAAACTGGAGTTTGTTGTTCGGCAGATAAACTTATTCCGGGGTTAAAAAATTAGCTAGCTGGCTGATGAACTAACTAACCTGGTTAGACTTAATGGCCGGTTTAGTCGGCCAAATTGTACAGCACTACTACTAGTTAAATATAGTTGTAATTTAGATAAACGTTACTTATCTTTCGAGAATCTAACGGTTTCTCAATCAGTTAGTACGTACCTTAAACAGAACGAACACCATTCATAGCTTTAATATTAAATTTTACACAAACTATTTCATTATTTGGATCTGCAATAGAGTAACGAGGAATAAAATGACGATGAAGAAGTTCATATGTAAGTGAATGTGAATGTAATGGGCTAAGTAATATTAATTTTAATAATTTTCATAATTTATTTGCAGTAAATACAATACTCAGAGGAATAGGATTCGTTCCCTTTGTTCTTATGTTCTTTTGCTTTTCTGTATTAGATTTTAATCCTCGTAATAGAATTATTAAGTACCAGCCACAGCCAATTATCAGCTGCTCTACATAATTTCCTTAGTATTAGTATTCAAAATTTATATTTAACGCATAATAATGCAATTCATTATATTGTATTACTGTATGTGAAAAAAAATTTCTCAAATAAAATATGAAATTGACCGATTTAATTTTACAAAGGAAGAAAATCGTTCGATAAAGATTCAGAATATCGTTGATCAGCGACGACGTGAGATCAAACAGGAAATGGAAAAATATAGTCGCAATAAAAGGTATTATGTAGATTAGGGTGCTTCATTTCGGAGCCAGATTTTTTGTTTTTAAGGGCATGTGGAAAAATCCATAGTTCGACATAAAAAAAAAATTTTCGCACAGGAAAAAAAAATTCTATGTCAATTACAGACCTAGCTCATTGAAACATTCGATTTTCCCATTTAAATAACATGGAAAAATTTTTAACTTCCCGCTGAGAAAATCGACGATTTTCGAAAAATTCCGGAAGTTATTGGTTTTACCCCGATTCTCGAAAATCGGGTTTTCATCATATGTCGATATTTGAAGGTGCTAGGATGCTATTCTGACATTTTCAGAGCGATGTCTGTATGTCTGTATGTATGTGTGTGTGGATGTAAACCTCTCATATCTTTTTAATGAATGAACCGATTTAGATGGTTCTTGCGGCATTCGAATGATATCTTCTGAACTTATATTTTTAGAAAATTCTAGATCATTCAGTCAAATAGACTCTGCGATATTGAAGAGATACGAAAAAAAAAAAAATTTTTTTTTCGTTTTTTTTTTATATTTGAAAAACTGTTAGATCGATCAATTCCAAAATCTCATCAGTTCCAGAACTTGATAAAAGCTTTCAATTGCCGCCACAAACGTCTCAATCAGATAATCCGTTCGGAAGATATCGTCGACGAAAGAAATAGTAGAAATCGGTTTTTTCCAAATATCGTCGAAACGACGGAACCAATCATTCACAAAATTCTACCAGCTCTAGACCTCAATAAAACGCGCCGATCGCCACCTCAACCATCTTAATCGGATAATCCGTTTGAGAGATATCGTCGACGGAATAATAAATCTTAAATCAATGTCTGCTTTTTTCACTGAATAACATCATAATTACTGAACAAAATTACTCATAACTAATATGTTCTTCTTTATATAAGTCATTGGAAGTGACTGCCTAAAAATCGTCATGTTCGGTGGTATCACGATATACTTACACAATATAGATACAGCGTATCACGTAAATACTTATTTTTGAGCTAATTATTGAACATAATTGTGAACAAATATACAAAACGCTCATTCATGAATTATTTCAGATTCTAAATTTTTAAACTTTAACATAAAACGTAACTCTTTTGAGCTTGGAAAGGTCATAAAGAAGGGAAACAAAGGTATATTCGAGCTCGAAAATATATGTATACGAATGTTTTCGAGCTCTTAGAGTTCGAAAACAGTGGGAAATTTTGGGGCGGGCCCGAAGGGTCAACTGATAGACAGATTTTTTTTATATGTAATTATATATCGACAAAAACAATTAAAAATCGTTCTGTCGGCTCATGCGAGTTCATTCAAGCTCATGTCCCCCAAGAAAAAAATTTATAAAAAAAAATATGTTAAAATACGAGAAATATATATTTTTCATATACTAAAAATATATTAAAAATACATAAAAAATATATAACTATGTATAAAATATGTATAAAAAATATATTTTAAATAGCTAACTCTTGGCCGATTTTCGTATAAATTTTATATATTTAAACTATATCTTAGAATGTATAAAAAATACATGTATAAAAATATACAAATAAAAAATTTTTTTATATTTAAAATATAAATAAACTATAGGTATGGTCATATAAAAAGAATATATTAGTAACATATTTTTAAGTTAATCACCGACATAGAAAATGAAATATAAAAAATTTATATAAAAAATATTTTTTTTATATTTTAACATATATTTTTTTTATAAATTTTTTTCATGGGAGGTAGTCTCAATATTTTGACTCAGAAGTACTACATTTTGTCCCGTTCTCAAATAAGTTAATTAACATTCAATACTTTTAAATCATTCGACCCTGTTGATAATTTTAAGTAGTCAGTCTAAAGTGTGAAAATTCCCAGTTCATTATCTCCATAGTCTAGACCCTAATGAGTATTTTTATATTCAACGATAATGAAAAATGAGATTATTCTAAAGGACAAATTACCTAAAAATGTTCTGATACAGTCATTACTTATAATGGTCTAGTCGAGAAGACGGAAACCTGTGAAAAATAGTTACAAGTCTCCTAAAAATATGGTTGATGGCTTAAACGATCCGGAATGGTGTCCAGAAAAGAAGTGTTTTTTGGATTTTTTTGCAAAAGAAAATTACAATTGTTATTAACAAAAAACCGTTAAAAAAATTAGCCGTCCAGCTTTTTGGCAAAATCTCAAAAAGTATGAGTGATAGCTCAAATATTAAAAAAGTTTCTGAAAGAGCAGAAAATTTGAGTAGAAAATTTCTCGACTCCCCGGATTGTAGCTCCAATATTTATAATTTTTGCCTATACTGTTGCGCTGTTGCCGTACTCCCGCGTTTATTTTTTAATTACTTATTTTATCAAAAAAAAATTTTTTTATGATTTAATGCAATAATATTAAAAATATATTGTGTTAATTCTTAAAACTAAGTCAATTTATGATATATTCTATCGATGAAATTGTGGTGTGTAGGAGTTGTAATCTTGCCAAAATACAATAGAAAATCTACGAGATCCCTTATAAAAATAATCGGTCTCGAACCTCTTTAAACTTAAACTTGACGGCGTCAAATAATTGACACAAAATATTTAACCATTTAATTTTTGTACACAATAACACAAAATTTTCAACTGTCTAGGAATTAGGATCTCTTTAAATTTAAGTAATTTTTTAAGCTTATCGGTGATCCTTTTAATGACCTGGCTATTCAAATCCATAACTAAAATATGTATCGTAATGAGATATACTTAAGGTGTGATAATTTCACTTTCTATGAGTTTAAAACTAAAATTAAAAATCCATCGAGTTGAAAATTATCATTTTAGAATCGGCGCCTGACTGTTTATGTCTATATTATGAAAAATTTTTTTTTCTAAATATTGTCTTACTGTACTTGCACACGAAAAAATAAAAAATTACTACATATTTGGAAAGTAACAGCCTTTTATAATAATTGAATAATTTAATAATCGTTTATATAGTTATGAATAATTTTTCTTATTAGAATTTGGATAATTTTTCCTATGATCAGCAACTACTTGTAACAGACATTGTTTCTGTTCTTCATTTTTTGTCCCAAATTCATTATAGTTTTCAATGAAAGCTAGTGCTTGCGGATGGATACTGAATCTATTTTCTTCATATTTAATTAAATATTCTTTTATTGCGAATATTTAAAGCTCAATAACTTATTGCCCGTTAGGATTACGAAAAAACTAATTCAATATTTTTTTGTAGAGAATTAAATTTCCTACAAGAATAGTTGATGGAAAATTCAGAGAAAAATTTTTTTTTGTAGTTTTACCGGATGAAAACGTAAAAAAAATTTTTTTACGTGTTATTTAAATGGGAAAAGATAAATGTATTGAGCATCTTGAATATCTTGGGATATCAAGCTGCGCTTTGGAGGGAATTTTTTTTATACTTAAGAAAAGCTTTTGAGATAATAGCCCTTGAAAAAAAAAAATGTTTTTTTTGGACCACTCTAGTATATAGGTATACTTTAATCGGGTTCCGTTTTGAGCGCCTGATAAAATATCCCCGACAAAATATCTTCGGACAAAATATCCCCAGTTTTGTGTCAGTTTTTTTGGCTTTTTTCACTATTTTTGCTTTCTTTTCATGGGGATATTTTGTCAGGTGCTCAAAACGCCTGATACCCTTTAATCGATCTATAATTATGAGTTCAAGTTGAACTTCTAATTTTGTGATCAAAAATGAATTTTGAAAATTTGAATGCGATTAAAATTAATCGTGTGTTAAAAATACTTACCTTTAGTATTGTAACAATTAATTTATTGATTTCAGCTGTGTCTATATATCCGTGGCTAGTTATTTCTAGCCGATGTCAAGAAATTAAGGACGCAAGTTACAAGTCACCGATAATTGCATAAATTATTTTTTCTTTATTATTTTTATTATTTCCCGAGACGAAAAATTCAAGTCTCTCGGAGTCTCTGAGAGTCTCTTGGAGTCTCTGAATGAGAGACTTATTGTAGTCTCTGGGAGTCTCTGTGTTGGCAACCACAGAGACTCGTAGAGACTCGATCTCTACGAATCTCTCAGGAAGAGACTTCCGAAGACTGTTTTAAAGTAATAGAAGTCTCCGAATCAGAGACTCTGCGAGACTGTTTCAGAATCTCCGAATGAGAGACTCGGCGAGACTGTTTTAGAATCTCCGAATGAGAGACTCGGCGAGACTGTTTTAGAATCTCTTAATGAGAGACTCTGCGAGACTGTTTTAAAGTCTCTGAATGAGAGACTGAGGATCAACTCTTAAAATATTTTTATACAAATAATTAAAAATACAATATAGTTTTATATTAATAGTTTTTATTATTAAATATTACATTTAAAATTAATTAAAATTTTCTTATACAGGAGTATAATGCATTATTATTTTACTCATTACTTACACTACTATTTGCTTTTTCAATAGATACTTTCTGATAATGTATAGTCTTTAAAAATTTTAAAACATGTTCCATACACATGATAGCCTATGCAGTAATTAATGCTAAAATAAATAAATGTATGAAAAATTAAAATGAAAATAAACAATAATAAATTATTGTTATAGAAATGAATGCAAATACTTACTTACAGGCAATGATGAACAAAGTTCGCACGTGGTACTAATACTATTATCGGAAACTGAAATATAACATGATTTACTGATTTCATCGATTTCTGATGTTTTATTGTCATCTCGAATTGTATCGGCTACTATCTCATCGTCATCTGTGTAATTATCTTTATCTTCGCAATTTTTTTCAAGTAAACTCGATAAAAGTTCTTCATTATAATATTTCTCAGTTTGCTTACAAGCTTTTTGAGATAATAGTTTGAATTTACTAAAACTTTTTTTCTCTGCAATATTTTTGTTGAATTGTTTTTTTTTCGAGTTTCTTGTTGCTTTATCAATGATGTTCCCATCTTTCCCCAACATTTATTTTTTCTAATTCTTCTTTAGACCCTATGAATATGAACAGAGATTTCATTAAATAGATAGAGAAAATAGAGAAAAAAAAAATTTTTTTAATCTTTACGAAGTTGTGAAAATTATTTTTCTCACCTCCGGGCGGAAAGCGTCAACTTTCGTCCCGCTGTGCAAAACGAAGTTGCCGCTTTCCGCCTCCGTCGAGGAGAAAAATAGTATACATTCCTCGGGAAGTAAATAAGAAAGCCTCAGATCACATGTTTGTTGACCTCGGCTTCGCCTCGGCCAACAATTACATGTGATCTGAGACATTTCTTACTTTACTTCCCTCGGTGTGTAATATACTATTGTTATATTACAAGTTTTACTATTTTTAATAACTTACTGATGTATCGGAGAATCTTCGTTTGAGACTTCGATTTTCCCCATTTCACTATAGTACAATATCCCCTACTTCTGCTGTAACGTCTGGGCTCGATGGAATGCAAATGTCTTTTTCGTTAATAACAGACTTTTGCAAGGTTTTAATCCAAAAAACTAAAACGAACATTTTTTTAACACTGTGAAACACAACACGATATCCACTGATATTTCAAGCAAACTATCCGATTCGAAGGTTCAGTTCGGAATGAATCTTTAAAATATTATTTTCTGGACACAAACCTACAAATTTACACCAACCTACGAAAATATTGTACGTGTAAAAATATTACTGCCTAATGTAGTACCAATTTTATTATATGTACATACACTATTGTTCGTAGATAAACGTACCCTACTTATAAAATTTTTGTTACTGTTTGGTCTTGTTGAAGAGATAAATTTTAAAGCTGTTGGGAAATTCCCAGTTTTTAGTCTCTGTAAGTCTCGTGTTGGGAGACTAAATGTTTGCTGGGAAATTTTACAGTCTCTAGTCTCTCCAAGTCTCGTGTTGAAAGACTACATGTTTGCTTAAAAAATTTTACAGTCTGTAAGTTGTCTCTTTAAGTCTCGTGTTGGGAGACTTAATGTTTGCTGGGAAATTTTATAGTCTGAGTCTTTCATAGTCTCTGAATGAGAGACTCTGGGAGACTCAAAGAGACCATGTGAAACACGATTGTCTGCTGGTCTTTAAAATGGAGACTCAGAGAGACTCAGGAAGATTCAGAGAGACTCAGCAAGACTCAGCGAGCCTTCTAGAGACTCTCAGAGACTCAGAGAGACTTGAATTTTTCGTCTCGGGTTGCTTGGGTTTTTTTTTATTATATACATAATAGAGTATACTTTTTTATTATTAATTTTATACTTTATACATATTTCTGATTAAAAATACTGAAAACGATAATATTTTACAAGTTTTATTATAAGAGGATTCTGATGATTAATTTTTATTAATAATTCATAATTTATAATTGATAATCTTGACTGATTATTATAAATCTATGTATATTTTGTATGCGTTAATTTTATAATTTTGTTAAAGCGGCCTTAAATGAAAGCTCTGTCCATACTTGTAACTATTGAGAAAACTCACAATATGTTAAAAATGTATGTATATAAAACTATATATGTGGAGGATGCAATTTGCTGATAATAATAAAGTCTAAGTGATAAATATCTTAAAAAATTTGAAATACTGATATAAAGTTATATATGTAGTAAACTATATGACAAGAAAGTGAGAGCCTTATCATGATTTTGGAGCTGTGATAATTTGGAGGAATATATTAGAGTCCAAAATAATTGTAAATTTTTATCTTAGAAAGCAATTATGCGATGTATGTTTAGTCGTAAATATTGACTTAACTATCAGTGTTATCGTAAAAATGTATGGAACGTTTTTATAGTAAATTTAATTCTCTACACAAGAGATCCTTAGCACTAAATCTCTAGAATCGATATTTTGGAAGATACCGAGATAACAACAGAGCATTCCCGGGTCAAAAATAAAACTTGATTTAGACTTGGTTTACCAAGTCGAAATTTGGAGCAGTTTTTCACAGACCAACTCGACTTTTTTTGCGGAGATATGAAGCACAATGAGTTTTCGCCTTGGTTTATACTTAACTGGCTTTCTTAGTCACGATTCAAGACACAAAAGTTGAAATCAAGTCGAAATTGACTTGGTTTAGACCTATTCTACTTAAAATATAAGGCGAAAAAGTCTAAACTAAGGTGAAATAATTTTTATATATTAATGCGAAAGTAAGGCGAATAAATAACTTTTTTTCGACTTGATTCAGCAAGTCAAAAGTAAGGTGGATGTCTATCGTGCTCGAAGTAAAGACGAATAAGTTCAAACTAAGATCAAAAAATATGAATAAGTTGAAATAAGTTGAAACTAAGATGAAAAAAGTTCAAAAAGTTGAAAAAAATTTAGTTTCAGTCGAAAACGTCGACATCTTATCGAAAAATCGTCGGCAAATCGATAGCTTCAAAAGAAAATAAAGTGAAGCAAGTCTAAATCAAGTTTTATTTTTGACCCGGGTCATAATACAACAAATTTATGAAAAATTTATGACTGATGAAAATAATGATAAAAAATACAAGTAAAATAAATCCAAGGAAAGAGGAAAATTTTGATGGTTAAATTTTAGCGCTCAGTTAATATTTTTAAGCCAAAATAGAATTTTAGTTTTTTATCAGATACAATTTTTGAATTAACAAAATGTATTATTAATTTAAAAAAAAAAAATAAAATGAAATTGTTGAAAGAAGATCTGTCAATATTCACTTTGCCAACGGTCTCATATATATATGTATATATTACGTGCTCAATTTTGAAGTAATCCTCATTCTTTTATACAATGTCCAGAATCCAACACGCCTGAATAACATCTGTAACCTTTACAACAATAGTATCCTTGAATTGCATGGCACTGAAAAAAAAATTTTTAAATGCGTTAGATTTTATCGAACTATTATTGGACGAATTTGAACATATGAAAATTTGTATTTTCAATAAGTTGTTAATTGTTGTCTCAAACGTTGATTCTTTTGAACTCACCCATTTGTTCAGACAGCCTTGAGTGTCTTCATTTTCCCAGCACTGTGAATTGGCATTGACACCAGTCAAAGCCAACAATCCAACTAAGGATAAAATCATCAAGAAAAATAGTTTCGACATCTTTTCAATCAAGTATTCGATTGATAGGAACTGTAATCGAAATTTTATTTTTATTCTATTAAAACTGAAAAAATTGTATAAAACTCTGCATAAAAATAACCGAGTCGAAATCTAAGGAATACTTTGAACCTAAATGAGCATTGAAAACTTATATTAAATTTTTTAGGACATAATAATTGTTAAAGCTTGAAATGAACCCGAGTCGAAATTTCAGGTCTGTTTCGATCGTAATCATAGGAGTTTTGTCCCATTCTGACATAGTTACGATCAAATCAGACCTGAAATAATAATAATGTGAAATATAATAATAACAGTAATATTAGGGGAAGATGATGCTGTCTGCTAGGGCATCTGACAGTTCACCAGGAGGTGCCCCGGCCGCAGGTGAGCCGGGACCAGACACTGGAAGAGCTTATGACGTACTGAAAGAGGTCAGATGCGGACTAGTCAGGGGAGAATCCAGTAGGTACCTCTCGAAACTCTCATCTAGCCGATCCACCACAACGACTGACGGGTCGCCAAGGCGGTGTCCCGGTCGCGGAGAACCAGGGACCAGTCTGGGGTAAGGCCTTGGCGAAGACTGGGGGCAGGTCAGCCATTATGGTGCGCTCGGTAAGGAGAGAATACCCGAAAGGACTCTCCAGAGTAGATGTGGTCCGCTATAACTACTGACGAGTCACAAGGTGATGCCCCGGTCGCAAGTGAACCGGGACCAGACTCAGGAAGACCTTGTGACGAACTGGCAAAAGGTCAGTCATTAGAGCGCGACCCACTTAGAGCGTCAGAGTATTGACAACATGCGAGAGAGAATAGCAATTGAATCTGTGTAAATACCGAAAGTAACCCAGGTTGTAATTTACTTAGACCTGAGTTTGTTGGTGGAGTGCTGGTGGTCTGCGGCTGGATGTCACGGTCACACCAGTGCGGGGTGAGCTGATGCAGATGAAAGATGACCACGAGCTGCTGATTACTCTGGATGCTGCGTACTTGTTTCTTGATGGTAATAATTGCTCGCTAAACTAGGATTAATTGGAACTGAACGGTTATTATTTTCACTGTGTTTAAGAAAGGATTGAGTAAACTGATATTTGTAAACTGCTGCGAAGCTGGTCAGGAAAATTGACAATTCGGAAGCACTTGATGTGCTCGGTACGAGAGGTCAGAGAATGACTGACTGGTGACAACGGCAACGAGTTGGTGCAGACTGCCAGTATGCTAACAAAAGGTTCACAAAACTGGTTTGGAAGTTTCTCGAGTTTTCCATTTTCCTAAGAGCGTGAGAAAGTTCTGTAAAATTATTTATAATAAAAAGTTATGTATAAAAAAAAGGGAACGAAATCTGGCGACCAAATGTTCGCGTAGAAGAGCTGCGTATGCGGGTGAAAGGCTCGCGCTGTGTACGGAAAGGATTAACTTTTATGGCCCCGAACCCGGGACGGTCATAAAAGTAGGTACACGGGCGATGTTGCGAGTAGCGCAGAGCTGAAATATTTAGTTTAAAGAGAAAGAATTATAATTTTGAATATTTTATTTTATTTCTGAAATGCACAGTTGTTAGTTTCTTATAACAATTATTTAATTAATTTTTTGATGTATCAATTTTCAACAGAAGCAAAATTTTTATTTTTTTTTTACTCTGGATCGTATTTGGAGATAGGATTTTATAGTTTCAAGGTCAGGAGAGGTGACTCTTATTCGTTTTATAGAGATATAATCACACTACACACTTAGATATTACACATACGCTTAACTTATGAAATATAAATTATTAAATATTTTCGCCCTACCCAAGATTCAAACCTATAACGCTCGCCAGACTATTGTTTTACCCTCTACGCCACGGCCGATAAATTTGGATCTTGTCTGAGGTGGGTTATAAGTTAGTCGTAAAATAATAATAAGTCATGATAATAATAATAATGAATAAGTTAAAGAATAATAATAATGGTACACCTTTTGATAACCTTTACGATTAAAACGGTACTGCTCAGGTCTGGTTTAATCGTACATTTATTTTTCCAAACCGTCATCTACCCCGGGTCAAAAATAAAACTTGATTTAGACTTGGTTTACCAAGTCGAAATTGGGAGCCGTTTTTCACAAGACAAACTCGACTTTTTTTAACTAGCTTACATAGTCACGATTTAAGACGAAAAAGTTGAAATCAAGTCGAAATTGACTTGGTTTAGACTTATTCGACTTAAATTATAAGACAAAAAAGTCAAAACTAAGGTGAAATAATTTGTATATATAAAGGCGGAAGTAAGGCGAATATATAACTTATTTTCGACTTGGTTTAGCAAGTCAAAAGTAAGGTTAATGACTATCGTGCTCGAAGCAAAGGCGAATAAGTTCAAACTACCCGGGAAAAAATGATCAGTCCTGACCATGCCTGTTCATGTATGATCAGGCCTGAAATTAGACCTGATCATACCTGTTCATGTATGATCAGACCTGAGATTAGACATGATCAGGCCTGATCATACCTATCCATGCCTGTTCATGTCTGAGGCGTTAAATACACTCAGGCCTGATCATACCTGTCCATGTCTGTTCATGCCTGACCATGTCTGTTCATGTCTGAAGCGTTATATGCGTTCAGGCCTGATCATACCTGTCCATGTCTGTTCATGCATGTCCATGTCTGTTAATGTCTGAAGCGTTGAACAAGCTCAGGCCTGATCAGGCCTGTTCATGCCTGGTTATGTCTGTTCATAGATATAAAATTTTTTGACCAAGAATCTATCACGTATAACCCGGAAAAAAAGGATCAGACCTGATCAGGCATGAGTCTTAAGACTTTCAGTACTTGAAGTTCGTACGAGACCTACTTTTCAACTCAATCTCTTAGGTCAACAGGTAACGAGGCGAACTTTCAAGCGCAAGGTCCACGGTT
The DNA here is from genome assembly GCF_029852145.1 of Microplitis mediator. Classification (NCBI taxonomy): domain Eukaryota; kingdom Metazoa; phylum Arthropoda; class Insecta; order Hymenoptera; family Braconidae; genus Microplitis; species Microplitis mediator. Next base: position 6,263,102 of record NC_079970.1, on the reverse strand, counting down.
CGAATCCTAGACACTCCCATATTTTTTATTTTTTTTTTTCATTTTTATAGAAATAATCATATATAATTGTATATAGTTATGCATAATTATACATAATTATATAGGACCATTTTTTATATATAATCGTTTTACCAGAATAGGCATGAACAGACCTGATCAGACCTGCACATGCCTGATCAGGCCTGGCCAGGCATGGTCATTTTTCATGTCTGATCAGGCCTGAAGACTCATGCCTGCTCATGTCTGATCAGGCCTGAACATTTTTTCCCGAGTATGATAAAAAAATATGAATAAGTTGAAATAAGTTGAAACTAAGATGAAAAAATATGAATAAGTTGAAGTAAGTTGCAACTATGATGAAAAAAGTTCAAAAAGTTGAAAAAAATTTAATTTAAGTCGAAAAAGTCGAGATCTTATCGAAAAATCGTCGGCAAATCGATCACTTCGAAAGAAAATAAGGTGAAGCGAGCTTGAATCAAGTTTTATTTTTGACCCGGGACGCTCAAAACAGGTCTCGTTTTAGGCGGTAAATGAGACTTCAAAGGGTTCGGAAACTTTTACGATTAAAACAGACTTGAGATTTCGACTCGGGAACCAACGTAGACTTACAAAGACTGGAGTTTGACCTACTCAGATTTATGGAGGTATGAATTAGACCTACTTTGACATTAATCGTGAAACGATAGACGACATCTAGCAGAGTATTTAAGTCAATTACAAATTATAAAATTCCATGTAGTTGGGTTAGTTATTTGTCATTTAAAAGTAAACTTTTTATTAGTATAAAAATAAAATAACAGATATTAATAATAATTAAGAAAAATGATTACGATGAAAAAAAAATTTATACTAACATTTGTCCAGAGATACAATCTTACGATTCGCTGTTGAATGTAATGAATATCTTTAATCAGGAAAATGCGCATTTATATACCGATATCTGATCATGCATTAAATAAGCTTGAATGTCACATTAGCTATTAATTTTAATATGTAAATGCTGACAAGCACAAATTATTTATTATAAACGAGCTATTGAATATATGTATGAATCAAATTAACATCTACAAATGATGAAATTTTCTGTTTAAAAAAATTCTTTTGCTCCAAAAAAATTTATTTTTGAAGCGGAATTGAAAATTTCTTGGTTTAAGAAAAAAAATTCTTGGCTACAGAAAATAAGTCATCTCTTGCCAAAAAATCAACGTTTTGAACGAAAAAAAAGTTTAACTTCTTCACACACACACACACACACACACACACACACACACACACACACACACACACACACACACACACACACACACACACACACACACACACACACACACACACACACACACACACACACACACACACACACACACACACACACACACACACACACACACACACACACACACACACACACACATACATACATACATACATACATACATACATACATACATACAGACATCGCCCTGAAAATGTCAGAATAGCATCCTAGCACCTTCAAATGTCGACATGATGAAAACCCGGTTTTTGAAAATCGGGGTGAAATCAATAACTTCCCGAATTTTTTGAAAATCATCGATTTTCTCAGCGGGAAGTTAAAAATCTGGCTCCGAAATGAAGCACCCTAATATAGATATATTCTAATTTATGATAATAAGATTTATAAGTTGTGGCGTCATGTATTTTGTTTATTTATTTAGCAATCTTGATGACTTATTAATGGAAAAAGGCGGTCGACCAATGAGAAGTGTTCTTATTGCTGGCTGGAGAACCGGAAGTTCTTTTACTAGTGCCATTATTAATTCACATCCTGCTAATTTTTATTTAGACGAACCACTGCAGGACTTTAGTCATGTGCGCATTCGAGGTCCCCTATTAGTTAATGCTGCAATTAAAAATATTTATACATTTTTTAATTGTAAATTTGATAAATTACGTAAGTTGAAATTTATCTCTTCATGTGACGTTCTTTCGGCTGACGTATGATTATAATTTACAGTTTTCATTTGAATAAATGACAATTATTTAACGTTAATTTATGAAAATTTTGGTAGCAGATTAACTGAGAGGCGAATTTGAAAAAGAAATAACATAATTGCACGATTGTGCGTAGAACACCTTATAGATTTCGTCAAACCCGACCAATGGGTTTACAATGACAATCAAGGTTTGTGGCCGCATTGTGTTAATCAAAGAGACTTATGCTCGGATCCAATATTTTTAACTGCAGTTTGTCGGTTGTATCCTTTACAACAGATGAAATTTACTCGGCTGCCATTAGAATCTGCTCAATTGTTACTGGAGGACAAGCAGTAATCTTTTTAATTATTATGCAATTCTATATGAATATAAGTATTAATTAATTTTCGAATACTTTTAATTCTAGCCTGGGAGCCCGCATGATTTTATTAGTGAGAGATCCACGAGGAATCATGCAATCGCGTGGACGACTTGAATGGTGTCAATATTCTACTGATTGCTCAGATCCACAAGTTCTGTGTAACGATATGGTATCAGATCATAAAGTTGCCGTCGAGCTTAAAAAAAAATATCCACATACTTTCAAGTACGACATTTGAAAAATTATAATTTTTGCATCCTTCAGCATAAAGCGAAAGAAATGTTTGAATTTTATGGTCTGAACTTTCATTCGAATGTGGAAAAGTTTTTGGAAACACATACTATAAATACTTCAGGCAATAGTTACAGTTCGTTCCGTGATTTAAAAAGGGCGCCTATTCACTGGCGGAATGATTTGAATTTTACAGAAGTTGAAGAAATTCAACGTGCCTGTTCAACTGCAATGAAACTGTGGGGGTACGTTCTAGCTGTCAACGAAACTCACCAAAAGGAATTTAACCCAATTGTTGATAATTATCGACCATTTTAATACGTGAATCGTTTATTCGAGAAACCCCATAAGTCATGTTTTTTACGAAATTAGGTTTTTTGCATTTTTGGGTTCTTTGGATGTTCCTCCATAGAAATCAATCAAAATATGAATCAAATCAGCGTTTAATAAGAAATTAACGTGTTTACAGCAATTTCATTTAATTGAGAAACCCCATAAGTCAATGACTCAAATAAACATATGCAGTTTTAGTTTTACAGAAATCGTTTTTTTTTTTTTTTATTTAAAATTCGCGCTTTTTTGGGAAATTTATTTCAAATGTTGTTTTATTGTTGACTGTTATATGACTAATTATAATCTTCAAATTAATTATAATTTTTTGTAATTTTTGAGTTTCAGAGTTCAAATACATATTTAATACTTCATTTTATCAGTGAGTGTAATGAATGATTTGAGTGGAAACATTTAAAAAAACAATGATTTTATAACTTTTTTTTCCGTTTGGTTGAGAAGCCCCATAAGTCAATCAACTTTAAATGATTTTTTTAAGTAGTTTCTGTTAAAAAATTAAATTTTTCTTGTTGAAATCTTTTTCAAAGACGCTAAAATTTTTGTATTCAATTATTAATTTATTATTTTAATGTAAAGTTTTTCCAAAAAAATGTTTTTCGTGTTTCCTGAAAAATTTTGTTTTCTTGACTTATAGGGTTTCTCAAATAAACGATTTACATAGTTTGACCTTAGTTGTATATACCACATGAAAATATATCAAAAGGGCATTTAATATGATACCATAGTTGTTATTATTTTAGCATAACACTTTGGACTTTATTACTTTTGTAATTTCTATTGTAAAATTGCCGAGGGATTTAAATAAATAAATATTTATAACTTTAATTTCGAGTAAAATTGATTTTTATTTAAATTTGAGGGCTCTGAAATAAAACAAATTACTCAATATCGCAATAAACAAAACTGATAATAAAATTATTGATATATGGCGGTGATAAGAAGAAATCTTCATATGTAAATATATAATTAATGTGTATGTAAATGTTTAAATCATCATAATAAGTAAATTTAAATTAAATTATTTAACAATAAATGAATAATTAATATGAATAGTTGTTGTCAACAGTCTGTAGAATAAAATCACCAGAAAATTTGTACAGTGAATAAGAAAATTAAAATAATAATTGTTAAATCTGATTGTTGGGTATTTTAATTTAAAACATTTTATTATTACAATATTTGAATATGACTTTAAGATTTAATACATTGTTGAATTTTTGTCTTTACTTTATCAGAAACAACGCTCGGATAAATAAATAATGTTAATTTGTGTATTAATTTTAATATATATTTATTATCACCGTTTATTTTTTATAAAGCATTAGTAGAGGGGAAAATATCGATAGACTGTCGTTCGAAAAGCTGTTCCTATTGTAAAATATATTTTTTATTGACTGTTGTAATATTTGTTTAATATTTAAGATCACAAATTTATCGGTATATCAGCACTACGTTGGCTTACAAGTTTTATTTAAAATTTCTATAATGATTTAATGGCCCGAGGTGTACTTAGCAGTACCAAGTACAATTTATTATGTTTGGAATTTCGTAAACAAATAAAGTAATTAAATAGTTGTAATTTAGATAAACGTTAGCTATTTTTAGGGAGCCTAATGGTTTGTCGATCAGTTAGTACGTACCTTAAACAGAACGAACACCATTCATAGCTTTGATATTTAATTTTAAATAAATTATTTCATTATTTGGATCTGCAGTAGAGTAACGTAGAATAAAATGACAACGGAAAAGTTCAGATGTAAGTGAAAGTGAATGTAATCGGCTCATTAACATTAATTGTAATTTATTTAAATTATTTTCATAATTTATTTACAGCAATTGCGATATCCAGAGGAATAGGTTTTGTTCTCTTTGTTCTTATGTTCTTTTGCTTCTTTGTATTAGTTTTTGATCCTCGTAATAAAATTATTGAGTACCAGCCACAGCCAATTATATCAGTGAGTGAAGAATTTATCGTCATTTTATTTAGATATTTAATATAATTAAAAAAATAAATTATTTTCTGTCATACAAAAACATCGTGCAATATCAAGTGATTTCAAAATCTATTTATTGAGAATAGTTATCGGTTGCTTTACAAAATTTCCGTACGATCAATATTAAAAATTTATATTCAATGCATAGTAATGCAATTAATTGTATTCTATTACTGTATGTGATAAAAAATTTCTCAAATAAAATATAAAATCGATCCATTTTTTTTTTAAAGGAAGGAAATCGTTTGACAAAGATTCAGAATATCGTTGATCAGCGATGACGTGACATCGAACAGGAAATGGAAAATTACGAGTTCCCCAATGGAAAATTTAGTCGCAATATAAGATATTATATAGATTTTATTTTACTATATAGTTATGATATTTAAAAATTGAGGCGTTATGTTTTTCTTTTTTATTTCTGTAGCAATCTTGATGATTTGTTGATAAAAAGAGGTGGAAGGCCAATGAGAAGTGTTCTTGTTGCTGGCTGGAGAACCGGAAGTTCTTTTACTAGTGCCATTATTAATTCACATCCAGCTAATTTTTATTATGCCGAACCACTGCAGGACTTTGGTGATATACGGATACGAGGTCCCCTGTTAGTAGATGCTGCAATTAAAAATATTCATGCATTTTTCAATTGTGAATATAATAAATTGCGTGAGTTAAAATTCTTATTTATGTGTGGCGTCTAATGTAGCTACAATATGACTAATATTTCAAAGTTTTCGCTCAAATATATAAGATATTTTTAGCGTTAGAACAGTGGAAATTTCGGAAGAAATTCTACTGTGTTAGATAAATTTAAAAATCAAGAACATAATTATTCGATTGTGTGTAGAACACTTTATAGATTTCGGTGCATCGTTGCCATGGGTTTACGATAAAAATCAAGGATTATCGTCCTACTGTAAAAATCAAAGAGATTTGTGCTCGGATCCAGTATTTTTAACAGCAGTTTGTCAGCTATATCCATTTCAATCGATGAAACTAAATGCGCTACCACTGGAATATGCTCAATTGTTACTGGAGGACGAATAGTAATGTATTTAATTATTTTTAGTTACATATCTATATGATTATTAATCAATTATTCAATATTTTCGATCGTAGCCTGGGAGTTCGCATGATTTTATTAGTAAGAGATCCACGAGGAACAATGCAATCGCGTAGGCGACTTGAATGGTGTCAAAATTCTACTGATTGCTCAGATCCAAAAGTTCTGTGTAACGACATGGTATCAGATTATAAAGTCGCCGCCAAGCTTAAAAAAAAATATCCACATGCTTTCAAGTACGACATTTAAAAAATTCTAAATTCTGCATCGATTATTAATTCATCTATTTGATAAATTTATTTTCTAGAGTCGTACGGTGTATGAAGATCTATCTCTCGATCCTCAGCATAAAGCGAAAGAAATGTTTGAATTTTATGGTCTGAACTTTCATTCAAATGTGAAAAAGTTTTTGGAAACACATACTATAGCTATTTTCGATACGTAGGATTAAAAAGAGGGTTTGCGGCATGCTTGGATTGGCGACACAAGTCTTGGGTTATGCCGCATTCTCAACGAGAACGAGTACATACATCTTTCTCGCACGAGCGAAGCAAGTGCGAGAGAGATGTAGGTACGAGTTCTCGTTGTGAATGTAACATATCCCTAGACGAGTGTTGACAATACATGCATACCGTATCCCTCTTTTTAATCCTTTGTATCGAACAATATTTTTTATAACGACTGCCTTTAAAGTTTAATCGAGAGGAATTCAATCATTTAGAGAATAAAAAATTACCTTCTAAATATAAACAATTGTACAAGTGTAAATAATAACAATCTATTCATGTTTTATTTTTCAATTGAATTCTATTAATTAGTTTATTAATTTTATTAATTAAAATCTCTGACTGTTTTTAATAATGTGAAAATTTTTATTGAACGATTAATAATATGATAATAATATTATTTTCACAATACAAACACACAAGTTATGATATTCAATAAGAATAAGAAACATATGATCACTATGCAGGTTTCCAATTGTCGTCTTTCTATTTGCGCATGTGCGAATTTCAGGATAAATGCGACAGTAGGAGTATATGGAGAAAAAAGTATCACTATCTTTTTCTAACTCGAGTGAACGACGGTTGCTAGGTAATTTGTATACATTTCCTATAGGCAATTACTTTTCAGCACAGTAAAATCATGCTGAAAAGTCCAACAGCTGATTTTTCGACATCGTTCTATAGTTTCGTCGAGCTATCGAGAGAAAGACCTATTTTACTCGCGCCACACGACGCTCGAATATTGAACTTTAAAGGCAGCAGTTATAAAAAAAATAATTCAGGCGATAATTTCAGTTCATTCCGGGATTCAAAAAAGGCGCCTGTTCAATGGCGTAATGAAATGAATTTTACAGAAGTTGAAGAAATTCAACGTGTTTGTTCAACTGCAATGAAACTATGGGGGTACGTTTTAGCTGTCAACGAAACTCACCAAAAGGAATTTAATCCAATTGTTGATAATTATCGACCATTTTAAGACATAATGTGACTTCAGTTCTACATACCGCGAGAACAGATGTCAAAAAGGCATATTACATTCATAACTTTTATTTTTAACTTCCCGCTAAGAAAATTGTAAATTTTCAAAAATTCGGGAAGTTATTGGTTTCGGTCCGATTTACAAAAATCGAATTTTCATCAGATGTCGACGTTTTGAGGTCCTAGGAAGCTATTCTGACTATTTTCAGAATGATGTCCGAGTGTATGTATGTATGTATGTATGTACGTACGTACGTACACAGAAAAAAAGGATATCTTGGCGCAAGAAATTTTTTCTTGCCGCAAGAATATTTTTTGCAATTTTGAATGAAAACGAAAATTTTCTTGGTTCAAGAATAAAATTTTCTTAAATTTAGTCATCTTGGCATAAGATTTTTTTTTTATTCAACCGATATAATATATGTTTCTTGAAGTAAGAAATATTTTCTTAAAGTGAGAAAATTAAATATTTTGCTCCAATATATAATCAATTGTCCGAAAAGTAAAATATACTTTGTTTAAGAATAATATATTTTGAATCAAGATAATTTGTGACTCGAGTCAAGAATTAAAAGTACTCGACTCAATGGTAAGAAATATCTTGGTTCAAGTATTTTGTTGTGTTGCGGCGAGTGAGCGTAGACGTTTGAACCAACAGCAACTGCGTTCACGGCCCAACGCAAAAATTCTCTTGGGAAAGCTAACTGTACTATACTAAAGTGGCGGTAGTGTAGACTCTACATTGTACAGTGTGCTTACTGGATATAGGTAAAGTAAACGAATTTTCAGGGAATGATCGGATAGCATAACTGGTAAAGCTCTCGCGTGATGCCGAATCGGTCTGGGTTCGATTCCTACCATAGCAAACCATTTATTTTTTCTTACGTTATTCATAAACCATTAATCGAGGATGTTTATTTCTTATCCCCTCTACTGCTGTATCGTGATATTCTGAATGTACACATATAATTTCCTGCTTCACAACATTTAATATTTATACTAGGTTAAATTCACTCAAAAATATAGGACGATATATTTTTTCAAGTAGAGTCATTTATTTTCTTGAATCGAGACTACATTTTTTTTAAGTCAAGAAAAAAAAATCATCAATGGGAGAATTTTATGTCTTCCGTGAAGTAAATATTTGCATGATTCAAGAAAAGTTATTTTATTAAGTTAAGATTATAATTTATTTAAATCAAAATTAAAATTTTCTCATTACAATAGACCGTTGTCTTGAGTCGATAATGTAGTTTTCTCAAACTGACAGTAAATGTTCTTCTGCCACGCAAAAAAAGTTCTTGGTTTGAGATGTTGATATATATTGTGACAATTTACTATACTCACCAACCAAGACAGAAAAGTATCTTGTTTTGATAGTTTTTTTTACTTGGTTGGAAACAAAATAAATTTGATTTAAAATAATTATTCTTGAATCAAGATTATTTAACTTGAATTAAAATTTATTTATTCTTGACACAATATTTTTATAATATTAGTCGAAGAAAATGTTCTCGGATTAAAAAAACCCAATTACTCAGCCCAAGAGAAAAAAAATGAAGGCAAAAATTATCTTGGGCCAAGTCAACCTTTTCTTCTGTGTATGTAAATACCTGTATCTTTTGAACGGATGAACCGATTTTGAACTTTAAGGTGTCATTCGACGCGGCTTGTCAATACCTTGAAGCTGAAAGAAAATTGAGCTTGATCGGTAGGGCTCGTTCCGTGATATTCCAAAAATAAAGTTTTTTCAAAAATGTTTTTTTTGGATAACTTTTAATGTGCTCGATGGATTGATTTCAAAATGGACTGGGCTCTAGAGCTTTATAAGCCGCGTCGAATACCACCTCAACCATTAAAATCGCTTTATTCGTTCAAGAGAAACCGTTGTCGAAAGAATTAAAAAATTTTTTTTTTTAGTTTTTTTGAAATATCTCAAAATCGACTCGATAAATCAATTTCAAAATTCGATCAGCTTTAGAACTTGATAAAACGCGTCGATTGCCACCTCAACCGTCCCAATTGGTTAATTCGTTTGAGAGATATCGTTGAAGAAAAAATGGTAAAAAACGTTCTTTTTCGAAAACAACAGCATACAAACGTATTTTCGAGCTCGAAGAGAATGATTAAATTTTTAAAAATTTAGAGCGATCATAAAGCACACCAGCGCTTTCGCGCTTGAGGTGTGTAAAATTACTCAATTTCGTAATAAACAAAACTGATGATAAAATTCTTGACGCATCGGTAATGGCAACAATTAATAATAAGTACAAATTATTGATGCGCGTACACAGTAAAAAATATTGTGTAAAATCAACACAGTTTGTGTGTTAAAAACGGTTGACACAAAATTTGTGTTGAAATTTCGACACAAACTTTGTGTAACCCTTTTTTAACACAAAGATTATGTTGAAATATCGCCACAAGAGGGCGCAAAAATTCCACAGTAACACACAAAATGTGTTAATAAAGAGTGTATAACACATTTTTTATGTTACAATGAGTGACACAAACTTTGTGTTAGTTTAACACAAACCGTTTTCGACACAAATACACAATATTTTTTACTGTGTATGTTTAAATCATCATAATAATTAAAATAAAATGAAATTATTAAGTAATAAACAAATAATTGATATCGATACTTATTGTTAGTTGCTTTTAGAATTAGAATCGCCAGTAAATTTAAATAGCGAATTTCACAAAAAAGAAGAGAACTATTGGATATTATTATTATTACGTCTCTTAATACAGAAAAGTTGACTGTCATTAACGATATGCTGTACATAAAAAAAAATTACTTACAGTCGTTATCAATTAGGAGTTGAACGAAATTTAAAAAATAAATTTCATTAAAACCTTCATGTCATTTTTATAATTCGGACCTCAAATTTTGTAGGCAGGAATTTATTAACTCCTAATTGATAACAATTGTCAGCAATTTCTTTTCAAATCTACATTTTGGCGAAATTGTTTAATCATAATTGTAAAAAATAACATAAAGATTTTATTAATTTGTCTGTACTTAATGGAATATATTGTTTGTAAAAATTTTTATATAACTGTATATTAACTGGCATTATTGATAATAAAAATTTTTTCAGTAATCATTCTATCATTTTAATCTATTTTTCTTATATTGTGTGTTTTCTATATTTATTCAAAGTTATATTGTCAGTAAATAAATAGGATTAATAATTAAGGGGATATAAATTAAAGAAGAACAACATATAAGTAACGACAACAGTGATTATTCATAGAGGAAATAAAATGTATGTGTAATAACAATAATCGAGAATAAAAGTTGGGGTTTTAAATTTTTATCATAACTTAATGACCCGAGACGTACTTAGCAGCACTAAGTACAATTCATTGTGGTTGAAATTTCGTAAACAAGTTAAGTAATTAAATAGTTATAATTTAGATAAACGTTGGGTATCTTTTGGAAGCCTATTAATGGTGTGTCGGTCAGTTAGTGCGTACCTTGAACAGAACGATACGATTTATAGCTTTAATATTTCATTTTAAATAAATTATTTCATTATTTGGATCGGTAGTAAAATAACGTGGAATAAAATGACGATAAAGAGGTTCATATGTAAGTGAATGTGAATGTAATGGGCTAAAATTAATATTCATTTTAATAATTTTCACCATTTATTTACAGCAAATACAATACCCAGAGGAATAGGTTTTGTTCTCTTTGTTCTTATGTTGTTTTGCTTTTGTGTAGTGGTTTTTGATACTCGTAATAGAATTATTGAGTACCAGTCACAGCCAATTATATCAGTGAGTAAAGAATTTATCGTCATTTTCTGTAGATATTTAAAATAATAAAAAAAAAAAAAAAATTATAGTCTGTCATACAAGAAACTCGTGAAATATCAAGTGATTTCAAAATCCATTTATCGAGAATAATTATCAGCTGCTCTGCATAACTTCCTTAGTATCAGTATTCAAAATTTATATTTAACGCATAATAATGCAATTAATTGTGTTGTATTACTGTATGTGACAAAATATTTTTCAAATAAAGTATTAAATTGATTAATTTTCTTTTCAAAGGATGAAAATCGTTTGATAAAGATTCAGAATATCGTTAATCAGCGACGACGTGACATCGAACATGAAATGGAGAATTACGAGTTTCCTAATGGAAAATTTAGTCGCAATATAAGGTATTACATAGATTTTATTTTACTATATAGTTATGATATTTAAAAATAAAGACGTCATGTTTTTCTTTTTTATTTCTTTAGCAATCTTGATGATTTGTTGATGGAAAGAGGTGGAAGGCCAATGAGAAATATTCTTGTTGCTGGCGTACGAACCGGAAGTTCTTTTACTAGTGCCATTATTAATTCACATCCCGCAACATTTTTTCACGCCGAAATATTGCAGGACTTTGGTGATATACGCATACGAGGTCATCGCTTAGTTGACGTTGCCATTAAAAATATAAATGCCTTTTTAAACTGTGAATTCGATAAATTACGTGAGTTAAAATTTTCGTTTTTATATGACGTAATTTCAGTTGATGTGCGATTAATACTTTTAAATTTCTACTCAAACGTATAAACATGTGATAACGTTATATATAATAATGAACGTTTTGACAGCTTTTCTACTGCATTATAGATGAATGTCAGAAGTATAATGATTATTTGTGATTGTGTTTGTAGGAAACTATCTCGAGTATTCGAAAAATGAACCTTTGGCTTTTAGTATGAATGAAGTTTTATGGCAACACTGTAAGGATCAAAGAGATTTATGCTTGGATCCAGTGTTTCTGACAAAGTTTTGTCGGGTGCACCCAATTCATATGATGAAAATCAATCGGTTGCCATTGAAATATGCTCAGTTGTTACTGGATGATGAAAAGTAATCTATTTAATTATTATCCAGTTGTATATCTATGAGATTATTCATTAATTATTTAATATTTTCTATTGTAGTCTGGGAGTCCGCATGATTTTATTAATAAGAGATCCAAGAGCAACCATGCAATCGCGTAAGCGACTTGAATGGTGTCAACTATCTCCTGATAGCTCAGATCCAGAAATTCTGTGTAACGATATGGTATCAGATTATAATGTCGCCGTCAAGCTTACAAAAAAATATCCACATACTTTCAAGTAAGACATTCAAAAGATTAGAAGAATTTTATTCAAAAATCATTTTCGCAGCCTTTATTAATTCGTCTATTTGATAAATTTATTTTCTAGAGTCGTACGGTATGAAGATCTATCTCTCGATCCTCAGCATAAAGCGAAAGAAATGTTTGAATTTTATGGTCTGAACTTTCATTCAAATGTGGAAAAGTTTTTGGAAACACATACTAAAAATAATTCAGGCGATAGTTACAGTTCATTCCGTGATTCAAAAAAGGCGCCTGTTCACTGGCGTAATGAAATGAATTTTACAGAAGTTGAAGAAATTCAACGTGTCTGTTCAACTGCAATGAAACTGTGGGGTTACGTTCTAGCTGTCAACGAAACTCACCAAAAGGAATTTAATCCAATTGTTGATAATTATCGACCATTTTAAGACATAATGTGACTTCAGTTCTACATACCGCGAGAACAGATGTCAAAAAGGCATATCACATTCATAACTTTTATTTTTTTGATAGTTTTTGCTGCTCGAAGCTTTTTCAAAAATTCTTTTAAAATATTTATTTCTCTACACGTTTTTTTTTTTTTATGAAGTAGCAAATAATGTGACTATGAAAAATGTCCTTGTGATATTAATGACCTGCCATATAACGGGTTTTATATCATTCTTTGATACTTTTAAGATCGAATTTTAATTATTTACAATCGAATATTACAATTTATAAATGACTTTTATTCATCATAATCACAATTGCATGCTCTAATTTACTCCTTATTTATTTTTCATGGATATTAAATTAATAAGATCATTCTCGTTAGTTTCAAAAATAGACAAGAATAATTCTTTGCCGTAACATTTAGATTTGAAGTTAATCACTTCTTTTTGACACATATTTATCATTCATTAATTACTCTTTTACTAATATAGTTAAATACTCAATTCATTCAACAATGAACTTGTAAAAATAAACTTTAACTTTCTTTCATTTTTTTGACGGATACAAAGACAAATATCAAATCCGATAAACAAAAATTACAATAGGACAGAAACTCAATGACTCACATGTTAAAATATAATTTAATTTATTTGATCATGTTGACTAACCCACGGAATAATTGAATTTTAATTTAAATTTGTGTGCTGTATATAAGTAATTTCTTTACAAATCTAATATCTCGGCGAAATTGTTCATAAACATAATTTTAAATAATAACATTAGGATTTTATTAATTTGTATAATTTTTGTTTGTACTCCATTGTATATTCTTTGTACCAACATTTCTATAACTTTGTATATTAACTGTAATCATTAATAATAAAAATTATTTCATTATTAATTTTATCAGCTTAATCCTTTTTTCTTTCCTTGTGGACACGGGAAGAAAGAAATGTTTAAATTTTATGGCCTGAACTTTCATTCTAATGTGGAAAAGTTTTTGGAAACTCATACTAAAAATAATTTAGGCGATAGTTACAGTTCATTCCGTGGTTCAAAAAAGGCGCCTTTTCACTGGCGGAATGATTTGAATTTTTCGGAAGTTTAAGAAATTCAATGTGTCTTTTCAACTGCAATGAAATTATGGGGATACGTTTTAGCTATCAACGAGACTCGCTAAAAGAACTTTAATCCAATTGTTAATAATTATCGAGCATTTTAATATACTTGGACTTCAGTTCCATATACTTCTACAACAGATAAAAAAAAAAAGTCTTTTCATGTATTTCTTCATTGTACACAATAAAAGTTTTTAACGCATTCGTCCAAAGTAAATAAAAAAAAATGTTGAAAAAAACATAAATTGTTAACCAACTTTAAGATTTTTTACTCTTCTGTAAAACTTTTCGAAGCTGCTTAAAAAAAAACAGAAGGTGATATCTTGAGGCGGTGTCAAGTTTCACGTGTGTTTAATAATTCCAGCCACGGAGATATATAAAAAAAAAATAAAAAGAGTAAAGAAATATATGCCTGGAAGGACGACTTTAGTGTTTTTCTTTATTCGTAAAACAGAAGCCAAAGTAAGCAGAGTTTTTTCTAATCCAACAAACCAGCGATTGCCTCAGGACAAGTGTCGGAGATATCTATTCTATTTGTATTCCCAATTGAATTTTGTTAACTCAATTTATCACAGGCTATTACCTTTGCTGTACTGGAAATAATAAAAACTCATATCATCCATAATATATATAATAGAAAAAAAAATGTATACACTGTAAAAAAAACGGTGTAAGTCAATACTACTTCGATGTAAAATTATCGGTGTTAAATTTAATCTTAAAAACGGTGTTAAAATTTTTTCCGGTGTTAATTTTTAAAATACCAGAAGTCAAATTGTATTTCAAATACAAAAAAAAATTTTATAGTTTCAAAAATTAATGATACGACAAATTTACCAATTTATGAAGAAATCTATCGAATATTTGTCCACAATTACATTTTAATGTTATTCTATAAAATATGGAAAATAAATTTTTACGATTCAAGTCTCTGCAAATTAAATCAGCGAGAAAAATAAAATGAAATTATCAATGATTAATTTAGATTAATAATCTTCGAATTAGTTATTACCTCATGAAAAACATCAGAGATGATAAAAATAATAATTATATTGATCCGAAATATTTAATTTGATAAGATATAAAAAATTTTGGAAATTTGTTTAGTTTAATAAAAGTGACTTTCCAGGTCAAAAATAAAACTTGATTTAGACTTGGTTTACTATGTCGAAATTTGGAGCCGTTTTTCATAAGACAAACTCGACATTTTTTTACGAAGATATGAAATGCATTGAATTTTCGCCTTGGTTTAGACATAACTGGCTTACTTAGTCACGATTTAAGACGAAAAAGTTTAAATCAAGTCAAAATTGACTTGGTTTAGACTTATTCGACTTAAAATATAAGGCGAAGTAAACACGAATAAGTTCAAACTAAGATCAAAAAATACAAATAAGTTGAAATAAGTTGAAACCAAGATGAAAAAAGTTTAATTTAAGTCGAAAAAGTTGAGATCTGATCGAAAAATCGCTGGCAAATTGATAACTTCAAAAGAAAATAAGGTGAAGCGAGCCTAATTCAAGTTTTATTTTTGACCTGGGTTCTTATTATATAGGTATTAAAATTTTTTTTTTCTCAATTAACGACAATTTCGTAATTTTAATTAAATATTAGTATTATTATTTTTCTGTTTTGTAGATCTTCCAACATTTATACACAGAAAAAAATAATTTCTTGGCTCAAGAAATTTTTTGCATTATAAATTAGAAAAAAAAAATTTCTTAAGACGAAAAAAGTCTTTGGTTCAAAAAATTTTCTGTTTTCAATTTATGGTACGAAAAATTTTTTGGGACAAGTAAAAATTTCTTGTACCAAGAAATCCTTTTTTCTGTGTCCTCACACCCTCATACTCCAATCGCAGTTAATTTACTCGTTATTTACACCGATTTCACACACGTTGGATAACACCGCATCATTAGTGTGTTCATTTTAACACCGATTTTTTACAGTATAATATTACAATAAAAAAATAGTATTGATAAATATCCAAATATATACTTATATTTTTTAATCAAGCTCATATTATAGTATACATCGCACTACAAATATAATAATAATATTAATAAAATAACATCATATAAATTTGTAACATTGAGTGCAATTAGGAGTAACACAGGGAACACCAGGAATTATCGGAGGTAAATGAAGTAACCCAGCAGATCTTGATGTGTGATCACGCAACTGTTGCTGTATGTCGGCATTAAAATAATTATTATACTGAACATTAAAAGCAACGCTGCTGTCTTGTTCGAGCGGACTGATGACCCGCGATAATTCACCGCTGCGTGACAATGCCGCGTCAGGCAAGATGTTGAGAAGACAGTATCCGTCGTTGTAAAAACTACGGGATAGATTCGAGTAAACTGGAGGCAGTGTAAAGACACTGGGATAATCGGCGGTGGTTCGTACATCTGACGATGAACTCTGGAGCGGGCGAAACGCCGATGTGGTGCATGGGTTGCTGTCATTGGCAAAGTACTCAATAGCTTTAAGTAAATCCTGGCCGCATCTCTGGAGTACCAGTTGTAAAACCGATAATTTAGTGCTGGGAAACAATCGCGCGAGAGTTTCAACTGATGTCTGAGAAATAGCTGGGGTTTCTTTGGTACTTTGGTCTTCAGAATCACTTCGGTCGACGGCACTGAAGATACTGCTTTTCTTTTTGTCCTGAAAATTTTTTAAAAATTAACACTTAATTGTGTGTTAGAACAACATTTTACACAAAATTTTATGTTGTTTTATGATTATTCATTTGTGTAATAAAAATAACACAAAAAAATGTTAATATTCTCTGTTACCGGTTCTAAAACTTAACACATTGAAATTTTATTTGAAACACACGTAAAGTGTTAATTTAACATTTTTATTTGTGTTATTTTGATACTTATAAAAATTCATGTATATATAAGCTAAGTGACTACGGTAAATTCAACACATTCTTAGGGTTACTTTAATAAATTAACACGCGCTCTATGTTAAAGTTTCATTTTAAAAGTGTTAACCCGGGTCAAAAATAAAACTTGATTCAGGCTCGCTTCGCCTTATTTTCTTTTGAAGTTATTGATTTGCCGACGATTTTTTGATAAGATCTCGACTTTTTCGACTTAAATTTAATTTTTTTCAACTTTTTGAACTTTTTACATCTTAGTTTCAACTTATTCGTCTGTACTTTGAGCACGATAGTCATTCATCTTACTTTTAACTTGCTAAACCAAGTCGAAAAAAAGTCATTTATTCGCCTTACTTTCTCCTTAATTTATAAAAATTATTTCACCTTAGTTCTGATTTTTTCGACTTATAATTTAAGTCGAATAAGTCTACATCAAGTCAGTTTCGACTTGATTTAGACTTTTTCGCCTTACATTTTAAGTCGAATAAGTCTAAACCAAGTCAATTTCGACTTGATTTCAACTTTTTCGTCTTAAATCGTGACTAAGTAAGCCAGTTAAGTCTAATCCAAGGCAAAACTTAATATATTTCATACCTCCGTAAAAAAAGTCGAGTTTGTCTTGTGAAAAACGGTTCCAAATTTCGACTTGGTAAACCAAGTCTAAATCAAGTTTTATTTTTGACCCGGGAACATTTGTTTGGACAGTGAGTAACACTGAGTAAATAACATTATTTTTGTTTTAATTAACATTTATTTGTGTTAAAAATGAACTGATCAAACAACAGAAAAACAGTTTGTTAAATTAACACACGAAAATGTTAAATATTTAACACTAACTTCTTTCTTTACACAATTACGAAAAATTTTTTACTGTGCACAGAAACAAAGGATTTGTTAGCGCAAAAAATTTTTACTCGCCTCAAGAAAATTTTTATTTGCTCCAATAAAGGAATTGTTGGCATTATAAATTGAAAATCAAAATTTTCTTGGAGCGAGAAAAAGTTTTTTAAAGCAAGAGAAAAATTCTTGTGCCATGAAATTTTTTCTCGTCTTAAGAAAATGTTTATCTTCAATTCAAATTGCAAAATATTTCTTGCGTCAAGAAAACCTTTTTTTCTGTGTGTATTTAATTAATTATTATTGACATTACTTACGAGTGATGAGTTCAGTTTAAAAGTAAGTTCATTTTCTTTGGCAGAATTACCACCCTCTGACTCGGACGACTCTCTAATGCTATCTGTCGGTTGATCAACGTCAACATCAGCGTCAATATCCATGACAGCTTTAACTTGGGATGTTATTTGAGGATTAGGGTCAGTTACAGCCATACCGAAAATTTTTCCAGGTGGCAAACGATCCAGTTTCTGCCCGGTAGCAACTTTGGCCATACTCAAAGCTATCGCATCTTCAGCGGCCTGCTGCCTTTTCAATGCGACCTGTAACCCAAAAAAAGAATTTAAAAAATGTATCCTTTGATTTCAATTTATTTATTTTTATTTTTCTTATCTATCGCACTGGTATCTTTAATCTTTTTCCCTAAACCTATTTGCGCTATCGCTTGATTTAAATCAAGTAATCTTCCGCGTCTCAAAGTCGCTATACGGAATAGAGAGCAATAAAGACTATCATACTATCTTGGAAATCTATTTCAGTTCGCTTTCATGACATCGATCCTCTTGATCCTATTCTGTAAATGGACTCGTCACGGCCTCAATACTCTAATGTATATATACATATACCCGCAATCCGCATATGTATACATTTAATATGTATTATATAGATATATTTTCACAGCGTGACATCTTACAGTACGTCAAACATTATATGGAGATACACATTTGGACACATTTGGCTTCATCTATTATTATTATTATTATTATTGTTAGTAAAAGACCACCCGTTAAATATTGTTTCAAGCTCAATAACATTACGAGAGTTTTATTTAACGTACAGAAGAAAAAAATATCAAGTAGCATTATCCGTGAAAAGAAAAATATTTATTTAAAAATAAGATTAAAAAAATAGGAGTGTACGAGTCGGGTTCGAATTATCCGAGAGTTTTTGAATTATTTGGAATTTTTAAAATTACTCGATTCGAATCGACAAAATTCTGATCAGCTTTCAAATATTCAATTTTTATGTATACATACATTATAATGTAGAGCTTAGTTTTTAAAGTAACCGATAATAATTTTTTCGTAAATTTATGTTTGAGCTCTATTTACTTCCCTATCAAAAAATCCATGTGGAATTGCATGGGAACTCATAGGAATCCATAAAGAAAAGTATAGATTTGTGTAAGAATTCATGGGAAATAATATAGGAGTGTATGGGTTTATATGAAAATCTATGAAGGAAACCATGGGTACCGGGATTACCACATAGGAAACTGTGGGTACCTGGATTCTCATGTAGGAACTTCACATAGAAAACTGGGTACCGGGATTCCCATGTCGGAAACTTACACTGTAAAAAGAGCGGTGTTAAAAATGGACTCGTTTTAACTCCGCCCGGTGTAAAAATGAAATTACACCGGTGCAGGAGGAGTAATTCACCGGTGTTAAAAATACCGGTGTTAAAGCGGGGTAACCGGAGTAAAATCGGAGTAATACCGGTGTAAAAACGGGGTAACAGGTGTAAAAGCGCAGTAATGCCGGTGTAAAAGCGGGGTAAATTGCGTCCGCTTGGAGTATTAACTTTAAAGATTATAAAACACAAAAAATGTCAGTTCTTTATGAAAATTAATAAAGAATATCATTTATTAACAAGTATAGTGATCGAGTAAGTAAAAATATTCACAAAATAAAATATTTTAACACCGGTAAAGAAGATCTACACCGGCGGCGGCGTTATTTTAACACCGGTCTTGAATATTTACACCGGTGGCGGCGTTATTTTAACACCGGTACAGAATATTTACACCGGTGGTGGCGTTACTTTCACACCGCTTTCGGGGTTAAATTTAACACCGATAATTTTAACACCTACACCGCTTGGACACCCCGGTGATTTTTTACAGTGTACATAGGAAATTGTGGGTATCTGGATTCCTATATCAGAATTTGGATACATGGATTTCTTTGTATGGAAATTTGGGTTTCAATTTTTAATTTCTATAGAATCCGGGGTATCTGGATTTCTATGTCTATCGTCTATTAGTTTGCGTGTATGAATAAAAAAACAGATTAATATTCCTATAGGAAACCATCTGGGAATCCATCTGAAACAGTCATGTGGGAACCCACATAGGAATCTAGGCTGGATTCCCATATGGATTTTTTTGACAGCACTCTGACAAAAATTTGAATCATTAGAAAAAATATTACAATTTTAAGTCGTTAAAATAAAATTTTAGAAGTATTCGTAAATTTTCGAATTATTCGAGAATTTACGCATAATTTATAAAGTTTCAAATGATTCAATTTGATACGAATAATTCGTAAGTTAGAAATATTCGCACACTTCTAAAAAAATAATAAAGTAAGTGAAAACTTGTCAGAAATTTATCCGTGACGATTATAAAATAAATATTCATGTCAATATCAATATAAATATGAGAGAATTTTTATCAAGTGAAGTTATCAATGTCCATCAAACTGATACTCTGGTATTGACATGTAGACGTGATGAATTTAATTTAAAAGAACATCAATCATCGCATGATGTTGATATTATATTAAATATATATAACAGTGCTAAGCTTTTATACTAACAGTTGGATATTTAACAGCGCACATAATACATATTTTGTCAAGTGTATGATGATTATGTTAGAGGGTGCGATCGTAGTGCTTGAGTTGATAGTAGTAATATAACTGGAACGGATTGAAAGCTATGATGTAGACTCAGGATCGAGTGTCGTAATGCCAGTACAAACACACAGATGAAACGCAACACCGGGCGTTAATGGATTCTACTTGAGAGTGATGACAGTAACGGTACTGAGAGAAAAGAAGAGCAGAGAAGAAGAGCACACACCAGTAGGACAAGAAAATTACATGATTCTAAAAGAAACTCTTTAATTTTTCAGTGCGACTAGAGTGAATTGCTAAATACGTATCCACTCTCTTTTCACACCCGGTTGCTATTTTTAAAAAACCCGAGATTTTTAAATGGAATAGTTAATGACAACTGTACGATGGCGATTACAATAAGAGTGAGTAAAAATAATAATAATTAAAAATACTCAGTGCTTACCTGGGCAGCCATAACACGTTGTCTTTCAGCAATGAGAGAACACTTCGGACAAAGACATTCTTTATAACGACACTCTCTTTTGTGTCCCCGCAACCAGGAGATGAGTCCATGATTTCTGCAGCGAGCGCACTTTGGCCGTCTTTGTTTGCCGTCCTCCTCATCATGATCTTTCTTAGCCGACTTTCCTCTCAGCATTCTCCAGTCCTTTTCTTCTTCACTGCCAGCGACCACCGCAACTCGTTTATTGTTAAACTTTAACTTAAACACCAGTTTCTGCTCGGAAGCTCTTCTTCAGCGGCAATTGATCATGACAAACAAAAAAAAAACAAGATAACATTAGTAGCTTTTGTATTTAATCGTGAAAAAAGTTTTAAATTAAACTCGTCAACAAGATCAGAGACTTAATCACTGACTGAAGAGCATTATTTTCGGGCAGCTTACCTCGTAAACTATTAACCGCGGGTTCAAGATGACGATTGGCTCTGGAAGATCCTCGTGGATATCCGAGGGTGTCGACCAAACGTGACTTGAGCATCCCTCCAGAGTCGGTTAAAAGACAAACATCAGCTGGACCACCCTTTATACTCGATTGGTTCTATTCTGTTTACTCTAGACGCCACTCCTACTAGGATTCTATACCACTGTTTTCATCTTTATTATTTTCTTCTTCTTCATTCTTATACTTCTTCTTCTTCTTCTTCTTCTTCTTCTTCTTCTTCTTCGTCTCATGATTCTTTAGTTTTTTATTTCAGTAGTACGCGTGTCACTACTGTATTTATCGGATTTATGTATTACGTGCATGGATACCCAATCCAGAAAGTCAATATCACGTCTATTAACTTTGGAATTTCTATACTTTACCCTCGTATTCCTATTGTTGTTGCTTTAGATGTTAGTACTATAAATTTAATTATAAACTAGCATACAGACAAGAGAAACGGGATAAATGAAAAGACTGGATAAAACTGTTTACTGGCAAGAATCAAACTCGTGTAATTCGTATAAGATATTATTATTTTTTTTTTAATTTTTTTCCAACGAGTACAGGTGTCATTCTCGTATTTATTTTAAATATAACATTCTTCAATAAATTTCGTCAGTTAAAAAAATTATTTAATAATAGAACCTTAAATTTATATTTAAAAAAAAATTGTCTAAAAATATTAAAAAAAAAAAAAGAAATTTTTATTAAATACTTTTTTTAACTGACGTATAAATTTCATTATTTTAATAATACGTTTCTACAATTTTTTATTTTTTATTAAATAAATGATCTAAAATTTAGCAATTTATTATAACAATTTAAATATATATATAATTTTAAATGAACAATTTTTTTTTCTATTTTCATTTAATAATTGATCGCTCGATCAAGCACACCTTTAATTATTTATTTATTTTTTACGATTTATACGCAGAAAAAAAGGTTTTCTTGGCGCCAAAAATATTTTGCATTATAAATTGAAGACAAAAATTTCCTTGAGACAAGAAAAAATTTTTTCCTGCTCCAAGAAAATTTTTGTTTTCAATATACAGCCAAAAATTTTTTGGATCAATAAAAAATTTTCTCGGTTCAATATTTTTTTTCTCGCCTCAAAAAAATTGTTTTCGCTCAAAGAAAATTTTTGCTTTCAATTTCAAGTTCCAAAAATTTCTTGAGACAATTAAAAATTTTCTTGGGGTGGGTAAAAATTTTTTGCACCAAGAGATACTTTTTTTCTGTGTACTAACATTATTTATGCGCAAAAGTTTACTGTACAATACACCGACAATTTCCAAAATTATGGAACTTGCTCTTGATATGTAGTTCGTTCTTTTGTCCCTATTTTTTCCACTCAAAGTCCGTGACTCTCATCACAATTATCATCATCATCACATATTTTACATTTAAATTACACTCTTGTACCTCCAACGTTTCTTTTCTTCATTCCGCAAACAATGAGAAGAATAGAAGTAACGAGAGTCTGAATTACATTTTTAGTCTTTTGTTTAAATGTCACAAACACGCAGTTCCATAGTTGTCATCATCATCATCATCACCATTATTATTCATTATTAATATTACTAATATTAATTATATATTACAATTATTCAGGCAATGTTTAATTAGTAAAAATAAATAATTAAAAGAACTAAAAAAAATTTATTTAACGCAATAATTATAACAAAGCTCATTAACTTCTTAAAATGCAGGACAATTAGCTTTTATTCAAGTTACGATAATTTATATCACTTAAATATTATTATTATATTTAATATAAATTTTGTTGGCTTAATAAATAAATAAAATAAATTTGTTAATTACTTTAGTCTATTGACCCAGTGACACAAAGAGGAAGAGGAAGAAGAAGAAGAGCAAGAAGATGATAAAAAGTTTTTTTAAATTTAACGAGTACTCATTGAGTAAGAGAACTACTAGTATAATCTGTAATCTCCTGGCATACAAATGTCATATACATGTTTGCTTTGCTAAGCTTCTCAACCCGCTACTAACACATACTACAACCACATGCAGGATATAATGAGGGTCGTTTGAGAGTCGTCCTAGCGTTAAATATTTACCAAGAAAACCTTTTTACGCTTTAAAGTAAAATTAACTCTCATAGTCATAGTCCTTGAGTTCCGAGATAAAATTACTTTTTTTTAATTTTTATTTTTAGTTCTCATTATTATGTAACAAGGAAATATTTCAATTAAAAATTAACCAGCTGTATCACTAGATAATAGATAGACTAAAGTATCCATGGAATTTTATTTCTTTAAAAATGCAAAAAAAATAATTTAATTTAAAAAACGAGTGTGAATGTGGCTGACTAATGACAATTTTTTGAATTTTAGAATCAATTAATAAAATGACAGTAGAGTAAAAATTTGAAAATGCGTATTTAGATAAACGCGAGATCCGTACGCGCATTTTTTTCAATTTAATTATTTTAATTTATTTATTTATTTACAGTCAACTTTCGTCATAAGCCTCTTCCCCTCAATCGAGAGTTACGGAGTCCAAAGACCTTCCCCTACTTAACTACTCTAAGGAGTTTCGTACCTGAAAGCCCGTTATAAGCCTTCGTTAAAATTGTCAAAATTATAAACTAAGAATAGGAAAAATAGGCAAATTAATGATGAAAATTTACTATCTATGTTTCGCGGATAGTGATGCGGAATGACCGTCATTTTGAGTTTTGGTCACGGTTTTGTGACCGACGGACCTAAATGACGAGCCTGTTCTATGCGAAATGACCGTCACAAAATTTTCGGTCAGAGTTCGTCATTTTGGACCGTCAACAAATTTTTTGTCACAAATTTGGTCAGTCGCATCTAACTAGATGATTTATGACTGTCATAAAATTTTTGGTCACAAATTAACGTTTAATAAAGAATTTTTTCAGTCACAACCAGCTAGATGATTGGACGCAATCTTTTTTTATAAATGATTGAAAAATTTATTTTTCCCTTCGTATTCTTATCTCGTGGTATTTTTAAGAAAATGGCGGTTTCAAAATTTGAATTTGTATTAAAGTTATGATGGCTTTTGTAAGATGTCACCACAATTGTGACGGTCCGTCATTTTATGAACGGTCCGCCGACGGTCTTGTGACCATGACGTGACGGTCAAAAAATGACCTGACGGTCAGCTTTACATCACTATTCGCGGATAATAATTTAATCATTATTAAGTAAAATTTAATTTATTAATCATAATTGTAGTCATTAATTATATTCAAAACTTGTGTTACAATTCTAAAAGAAATTTCCCCTACGTCCCCTAGACCAGGCTTATGACGAGTAGTCGACTGTACTTCAAAATTATAAATTGTCTCATGTCTGCTACATTCACACTCATTTAAAAAAAAAATAAATAAATAAATTTTAAATTCGGCGCGCTTTTACAATAAATTTAACGCGTGAATCTCACGCTCACCTCACTCCAATTGGCCCCGAAAAATCAGAAATTATTATACTTTTTTTTAGTACATATTTAAATCTTTCTTTATGTATTTTATTTAAATTGCTTCTGCTTAGTCGTTTATTAATTCATACACAGTACACCCTTACTCTTATCAGATTCTTACAGTCATTTAAATTTATTTTTACTTTGTTTTTATCACGTATTAATAATGGTCATTGTCATAATCATGTCGCAGAATACCCAATAGAGATATGTATTTAATTTATTCTTTATATTAACGATTAATCAATTTATTTAATAGACATTAATAATCGATACTAAATGAAATAAACATTAGTATTTCTTCTTTTTCGCCTTTTCTCATTTCCTCTTTCTTCTTCTATTCCTTATTTTTTATTTTATTTACTTTCCCTTTATATTTCTATCACTTATTCAACGCGCCGATATATATATATGTATATATCATTTTTTTTTTTCTATCAACATTATCTGTTAATAAATTTTTAAAAATGAAAATTTTTAATTTTAAAAATAAAATTACTCAAAAATATATTCACGTATTTATATTTAATTATTTTAATTTATTATCTAAATACGTTATTAATATATGATGAGAAATTTATTTAAACTTTTCAAATATTTTCAGTGTTATAATATATATGAGACTGTTCCAAATAAAATCGATTTTTTTCGGTCCCTCACGAATATTACGTTGAATGTAATAGAAAATAACTTCCGTTTTTTTTGAAAATTTTAAATTTTCTTGGCGGGATATCAAAAAATTGGGTGGCAAGTTGGGCCCTGCAGCTCAGTTACCAAACGCGCGCTCGCTTAAATAAAATTGTCCCATTTAAAAAACATGGGACAATTTTTATGATACTGAAGTCAGCTGACGTCTAATAACTTTTGGATTATTTTCCAAACGATAGATTGAAAAAAAAAATACTTAAAAAATTGCATCAATAGTTTTTTTTTATTTTCTACATGTGCATTTTTTTAGTTTTTTATTTTTGTAATTGATTTGTTGAAAAAAAGAAAAAAAATAAGAAAATTAGTAATTGTCTGTTAACTTCAGGATCATAAATTTTTTTTAACTTTGAAATTTTATGACTCGTTAACAGATTGATAAATTGAAACGACCAGAACACATTTTTGTAGATAATTTAATGCTCTACAAAAAAAATCTCTTATAATTTTTTGATAAATCGAACCGTTCAAAAGTTATTCAAGCTTAAGTTCAAATTTATAGTCATTTTAATTTATTGTTCCGTTAACGAGTTATAAAATTTCAGTTTAAAAAAATTTTTCCATGGTTTCTAAATGGGAAATTTTATTTAAGCGAGCGCGCGTTTTGTAATTGACTCGGAGACCTAATTTTTTTTTGTTACAGTCAACGTAATTTTCGTATGGGACCGAAAAAAAAAGTATTAATTTTATTTGACACAGTCTAATGTATATATGAAGAGTTTATTTGTATATTATTTTCTACAGCAGATATGCCAAGTATTTGTTTAGTCAATAATCGATAATTCATTGTCATCGATATGCTTTAAGTTAAAAACGTTTGTTTAAATCAAAGACTTTCTCGTAAGTAATTTTTTAAAATATTGATAAAAGTGTTTTTATTTTACAGTTATTTCGCGACATGAAAAAAAAACATACTGATATTTTATGACAAGTGTTCGAAATTTAATTAAATGGATTCCCATTTAAATAATGTAATAAGTTTTGACTAATAAATCTTCAAGTAAAAATTTGCAATTCTTCTATTTTTAATTTTAATTTTTTTTATGACACAGTTGAGTCATAATTTACTTGAATAAATTTTTGCTTCTCATATTAGGTCATAAAATAATTAAGAATTTTTTCATTAACGAATATTTACATTTAATTAGTCTAGTAGCAAAACATTAATTAAAAAAAAACTAACGGATATTTTAATTATAATTGATAATACAACTGTTTAAATTCAAAGTAAAGAAAAAAGTTTCCCTCCAAACAACTTTTATTCATTGCGCAAACTTTATCCAATTCAACTGTAATACGTTTGAACTTTTATATTTTTTCTTCATTTATTACCATTTCAATTGTATGAAAGTTGAAGCTTGAGAGTAGAAAAAATATATATTTTCTACTGCTTCTTCACTTAAATTAAATTTACATTTTTCTTTGATCATTCATGAAAATTATTTAACTGCATCACTGAATCTAAATACGGGCAATAAACTTTGTGAATTTACCCGCGAAAAAAAAAAAATATTCAAAATGATTTACTCTGTAAACGATATTTAAAGATTGAAACTACGAAACGAGAAAGTCTGGAATACGTAATTAATGTAAATTTATATTTAGTTACGATTTAATGGTTTGAATAATATTTACTACTTGAATCACTAGGTATCACATTAATAACTACTATTTTTTATTTTGATAATTTATTATCAATCACTCTCTATTACCACGATAATTTGCTTAATTTAAATTACTATAACTTGTAAAATAAATTCTACATTATGTTCATTTACACACAATTTACTCTTCTCTCTCATTTAGTCCCTAAATCGCGAGTTAATTCGTTATATAATTATTTTTCACACAATAAATTCTAATAGCATCATTACAAAAATCTTACAACTATTCAACAAAAACCAACCTCATAACAATTTTATTAATTATAATATTAATCGCATTATATTATTTATTTATTTATTTAATTTACTTAGAGTTTTAATTAATTCTCTGCACGGATGAAAAATAAAATTACATATAATTATTATATATTTTTGTATAGCTGATATTGCATTTTAGAAGCTCTTGTTTAATTTTTGTAGGTAATCACGACAATGATAACCGAAAAAAAGTACTCAGATATGATCATATACAAGAAATGGTCGTATCTGATCATATATGAATGAACATAATTATAAATGAGATGTTCATATATCAGAATGGGTGGATATATGTGGATATATATGGTCATACATATTCATATATGATCATATAATATTATTTTAGTATCTAATCAGCTGTTAATGTTCATATATTCATTATTATGACTCTATCCGATCATATAGAGTCGTATATTAACAAAAATCATTATATATGACAATACCTGTATATGGTTTACATGCACAGTCAGATATGAGAATATATAATTATATCTGTTGATATTTAATCAAAAAGGATCAATATTTTAGCTGATAACATAAACAAATAGTCCTATCTGATCATGTAAGATCATATATAAACAAATTTTATTATATATGATCGTCTCTGTTTATTAATAGTTATATACATTCAATTATGGGGATGCAGAATCATATATGATCATATAGGATAACTTTTATAATTTTTTATCAACTCTATGGATTCATATTTTCACAAATATGATCTTATGGATCATATATGTTCACATATGATCACAGATGACCACGTATGATCATATATGATCAGATAAGATAATTTTTAGAAATTATTATCGATTCTATAGATTGATATATTTACAAATATGATCTACTGGATTATATATGATCATATGTGACCATATCGATCATATATGACCACATATGATCACATATGACTGCGTATGATCATATATGAGCAGATAAGATAATTTTTATAATCTATTATCAATTCAACGGTTTCATATATTTACAAATGTGATCTTCTTGATTATATATGATCATATGTGACCACATCGATCATATATGACCACATATGATCACACATGACCACGTATGATCATATATGATCAGATAAGATAATTTTAGTAATTCATTATCAATTCTATGCATTTCGTATTTAGAAATATGATCATCTGTGACCACATCGATCATATATGACCACATATCACATATGACCGCGTATGGTCACACATGGACCGCATTTGATCACATAGAACCACGTATGATAATTTATGATCACACATGATCATATATGAATTAATATCTGATACTAAAGCGTTTTTATTCATATCTGAGTAATTTCTGCCGGAAATCATTATTTTCCACAAATAGAAAAAACAAAAATTACGATAGTTTTTAAAAATCAAATCGACGACTCAGACTTAAATATACATATTTTTTTTTTTTTTTTTTTTTTAGAATCACAGTTATTCAACAATTATCGTGTTGTGTATTTACTTGTGCGTTTATAAAACGTTTCATTATCGTTGTGTATGATATAATTACTATTTATCAATTATTATTATTATTCATTATTTAATACAAATATTAATATAATTATTTCTTTACAGTAATAATAATTATAATGTACTATATGTGTGCCTGAATATGACTGACAATATATTCAGTGGAAATCTGTAATCAATTAAATTTAATAAAATCATTGTAAATTGAATTGCTATAGAGATAATAATTGCTATGAGATATATAAATTAAGTCTGAGTTGTCGTGCGTTGTGTTCACAGCTGGCTTTATTGTTTATAAATCATATTAATTCATTAATTATAACAATAATAATTCAGTTATCTGATAATAAATTTCCAATAATAGTAACTAAATAAATCTTTTTTTATTTTTATAGTATACCTTTAGTTAAATCGATTCTTATTATATAATATCGAGCGATCTACACTGCATCTATTTTATATTTTTCCCTAGTAAATTATTCATTTATTTATTTATTTATTTAATTAATTAATTATTCAATCGCACTGATTTATTTAAAAATTTTTACATTGTAAATCGAGCGACACAAAACCGATTTGAATTTATATTTAATTTATATTCATTAACTTTAAAATAACTCGAGCGTTAAATCGTAAATTGGTCTTGGATAAAATAAATGGAAATAGCATTTACACGTAGCAACTACCAATAACTTTTAACAATAAAATCTACAGACAATTGTATTCGTCATCAGTAAAAATACAAGCGCAGTTCAATAAAAACAATTCTCGGTTTATTTTGTGCTACACAATGTCAGTTAAATAATTACAGAACGGACGGTTGCGTCGTGTGTCGTCCGATTTATTTATTATTATTATTATTTTTTTTTTTTTCATATGTGCGATGCCATCAGATCGTAAACGATATTAAATTTTTTTCTCGTGTTAACAATAAAAGACCACATAATTTTTTATCATGTACATTACAATAAAAATAATAATAATATATCTATAAAATATAAATTTAATTAAAATAAAAAACAATTTTTTTAAATAAAAATATTTGTACGCTTATTTTGTGCTTGTAAATTATTAATTAAAATCTACACTATAACAAAAAACCGGGGTAAGTCCAGGCGGTGTGGGTGTTAAAATTTTCGGTGTTAAATTTCAACACCGAAAACGGTGTTAAAAACGTTTCTGCGTGTTAAAATATTGTTCGGTGTTGAATAATACATTTTTTTTTCTAATATCTATACATGAAATTTTTTTACACCGATTTTAACACCGCGTACACCGGTGTTATTTTATTTCAACACCGGTCTTTTCTAATTTTGTGCTTGTAAATTATTAATTAAAATATACACTGTAAAAAAAATCGGAGTAAGTCCAGGCGCCGTAGGTGTTAAATTTCAACACCGGAAATGGTGTTAAAAAAATTTCCCTGTGTTAAAATATTTTTCGGTGTTGAATAATACATTTTTTTTTCTAATTTCTATACGTGGAATTTTGTTTTACACCGATTTTAACACCGCGTACACCGGTGTTATTTTATTTTAACACCACTCTTTTCTAGTATAGAAAATAAAATTTTATATATTTTATTTAAAATAAAATAGTTCACGACCTAATGGATAGACATGAAATTCAAAGTGATAATTAATTTCATGACACCATGACCTAAAGTAATTAATTTTAGTAATACTTACAAGCCAATAAAATTCAATAAGTATTTAATGAATGAATTGAATTATTTAATTAATTAAATACTAATAGTAATATTAATAGTAATAATTTTTAATAATAAATTTACATAACGGCACATTTTTCCTTAAGGCTTATCGCGTTGTTGCTCTGCACCGGCTGTAATGAGACCGAGCGATTCTTCTCGAGGGTAAGAAGATCGCGGAAAAGTGCATTAACGTTGTGATTAGTCTTGGCAGAGGTCTCAAGAAATCCACAGCCCCAATTAGCAGCCTCGGCCGCACCCTCGCTCATTGATACTTCGCGTACTGAAGGGCTTTCATCGCACTTGTTGCCGACCTGTCAAGAATCAACATCACGCCATACGTCTACATCAATATTTTAGTCTATACATGTATAGATATATAGGTTCGTATATATATATATATACATACATTAAAAAGCTATTGGATGAATAGACTTTGAATGAGTATATAGAAGAGGAGGAAATGAAAGGAGAGAGTGCCCTCAACTCGTGATATTAACCTTTGGTTTTTTTAAATTTAAAAAAAAAAGAACTTTAACATTCGTAGCAACTTGACCTGGTTTTTGTTTTTTAATTATTATAATTGAGCGGTACTTTAAATAAAATACTAAAAAAAATATGATATCTTGTATATATTAAATATTCACATGAACTTTTTTTTAATATGAGTATCATCTTCTAAATGTAATACTGCGGATTAAAACCATAATATGAAATGTAAATTAAACTTTTTTAATTAAAATATAAACTTTACAAAGTATAATCCTTCAATTATTTCATTTAAATTAATAAAAAATTTTTATCACTTTTATTTTACCGAAAATTATTTTATTTTTATTTACCGTAA
Organism: Microplitis mediator; assembly: GCF_029852145.1. Lineage (NCBI taxonomy): Eukaryota > Metazoa > Arthropoda > Insecta > Hymenoptera > Braconidae > Microplitis > Microplitis mediator. The sequence continues at coordinate 6,231,273 of NC_079970.1, read as the reverse complement.
AAAATTTTCGGAGTGAACGCGGAATAAATCCGGAGTAAATTACTGTTTATTTATTTAATTTCTCGGAGTGAAATTTACTCCAAAGGGAGTTTATTTTGAAATTCAAACTCCGGGTCAGAGTAAATGGGGATCCAAAAATAATCCAGATCACTCCGAAATCGATCCCAATTTTTTACAGAAGACTTGAGTAGTCCTCAAGTTTTTTTAAACAAAATAATTTTAAGCCGGAAAAATATTTTAAAAAATCACACAAAACTCAAAACAACTAAACTTTAATTTAATTTAAAATTATTATCATTATTTATCTCCGTCTATTTGAGCTTAACATACATTAAATTAATATGAAAACAAGAGATTATCCGTCTTAACTCAGTCCATCTATGAAAACATACAGAAATAAAATTAACTTCTAGTGGTCTATAAATATTCAAATAAATAAACAAAATAATGAATACCGTACCAAAGTACTTAACAAATACGTCTCGAATACAACAAATGTATTTTCCGAGGGTATAAGTATATACAAAGAAGTTTGTCAATAGTCGCTTATATAAAACAAAGGCAACTTATCTACACCGATAAAAGTTGCCTCGTCTTTGAGAAGCTCGAGCTTATATTTATATATTTATGTACATGCATGGACTTACTGGAAGACAATAGAAATATAAGTGATTGACACATCCATGTATATTCATAAATATATACATATATATAGCAGTAAGAGTCATGGGTAGTGTAGAGACATGTCAGTGTAGAGCATAGCAGAGTAGTCTAGTTAGTCTAAGTCTAGGTCTGCGGTCTAGTCTATCTGCGGGTACGAGGGAGTTTGAGGCCATTACAAAGTTGAGTGGTATCGACACGTCTAGTCATCTCACTCTATTTTCTCCATCATTGCCATTAACGTCAATTATCAATTATCAATTATCAATTAATCACCATTTACCTTGGCATCTCCTCTTTCTCTTCTATTCCTCCTCAACATATTAATATATATACTTACATGGAGAAAAATTTATAGTAAATATTCCTATCTGATTTAAAAAGTATAATTAGTATTTTTTTACGAGCATAGCAATTACACTGCAGCACAGTAATTAATTTTTTTGTTTGATGTCCTTTTAACACCCGCATGAAAATATCATTTATGGTAAACGTATATTAAAAAATATATATGTTACAGATATAAATATATATGTGACAATACATGAAATCTTATACAGAACTATATATAGATTTTGGCCGATTTTATTATATTTCTATATATGTTTTCTCTTATATGATTTTATATATTTCCGTATAACTTCAATATATTATTTATATATCTGAAAACTTATAATTTTCATATATTCAAAAATAAATGTTATTTATATATGGAAACAAATAAGAATACATATATAATTCATCATTATGTGGCACGATATATGTACCATGTATTTAACTTTATAAATTTTTGTATATTTTTCGATATATAGAACCATATAAGTCTCTCTATATATGTAAAAATAAATAAAATATATGTGTGCTAGCTTACAAATTTACATATATAATTATCAATATATGTAATACATATATGTGCTAACTTATAAGTTTACATATATGATTATAAATATATATAATACATGTATTAACTTATAAACTTACGTATATAATTAATTATATTCAAAATTACTATATTATATATAAGAAAATACATATCGTTTTTGGCCACTTATATGCTACTCCCACATTGATTATATATTTTTCCATATATATTCATCATATATGGTATTTTCATGCGGACAGTAAAGTAATTCGTACACGCAGATAATGTTTTAATAAAAATTACCCACAAAGTTTAGTACTGTGAGGACATCTAGCCAGTAATTAAATTTTTACTGTTGTTACTAGAGACCGCACTTCATATCCATGTTATCGAGTACTATATTTTACAATGTGCATATAAAAGATTTAGGTGTTTACTACATGTCCTCACAATGTCAAACTTTTTAGGTAATTTTTACTAAAAAATTTTCTGCGTGTTGCTATAAGAACGTAATATGCTCATTTCCGCGATGTATAACCATTACTATGCATACACTGTAAAAAATCACCGGGGTAAGTCCAAGCGGTGTAGGTGTTAAAATTATCGGTGTTAAATTTACCCCCGAAAGCGGTGTGAAAATAACGCCACCACTGGTGTAAATATTCAGTACCGGTGTTAAAATAACGCCGTCACCGGTGTAAATATTCTTTACCGGTGTTAAAATATTTTACTTTGTGAATATTTTTACTTACTCGATTACTATACTTGTTAATAAATGATATTTTTTATTAATTTTCATAAAGAACTGACATTTTTTGTGTTTTATAATCTTTAAAGTTAATACTCCAAGCGGACGCAATTTACCCCGCTTTTACACCGACATTACTCCACTTTTACACCTGTTACCCCGCTTTTACACCGGTTTTACTCCGCTTTTACACCGGTTACCCCGACTTAACACCGGTATTTTTAACACCGGTGTAATTTCATTTTTACACCCGGCGGAGTTAAAACGAGTCCATTTTTAACACCGCTCTTTTTACAGTGTAGACCTAACTATTGTATGTTTATTTATATATAGTATTTTTTTTACTGAATATAAAAATAAGAAATACTTGAAAACAAGTACATGGAAAAAACAATGTAGTAGTTGCTACTCTCTGGGATAGTACACAGTTGAAAAATTTGTGTTAAATTTAACACAAATCACATGTCCCAAACGGTCCACTCAATTTTTTGTATTAGTTTAACACATTAAACTTTAGTTAAACTTACACTTGATGGTGTCAAATAATTGACAAAATATTTAACCATTGAATTTTTATACAAGAACACAAAATTTTCAACTGTGTACTGAGTATTTTCTGTGAAAAAAAAATTTCGGGCAGTAGTGAATATAGTCTAGATAGTAGTGGATAGTCTAAATAGCATACAATACTCTCTGAAATTTTTTTTTTCACAGAAAGTACTCAGTACTATCCCAGGGAGTAGCCACTACTATATTGTTTTTTCCGTGTAGTTAACAGCATAGGACTCATTACCATACACCGCGAAAAATTTCCGAAGTGAATGCGGATCGGATGACTGTTTATTTATTTAATTTCCTCGGAGTGAAATTTACTCCAAAGCGGAGTTTATTTCAATATTTAAACTCCGAATCAGAGTAAATGCGGATTTAAATAAAATCCCGATCACTCCGAAATCACTCATCTGAAAAAACAAACTCCCTATTTACTCCCTATGCGAAGTAATTTTTTAAACTCCGAATGACGGAGTAAATTCAGATTTAAATAAAATCCACAATCACTCCAACTTCACTCGCGAGTTTTTGCAGTATAAACATATGAGAATTTACTACATGACAATCAAATTTACTTTACTTTGATTATCGTGGATTAAATACTATACGGCAAAGTTATAATTACATTAAATAACAGCATGACATTTCTCTCCGTGTATGTATATATATATATATATACTCATCTTCTACCTGACTTAATTTAACGTTGGGTTAACGTGCTTACCAGCATTATCGGTATTTGGGAAATATCCTGACCCTTAAGCTCCCGTATCACTGCCCAGATTGGCCGTAATTCTTCTAGGCTTTGCCGCGAGCAGACCGAGTACACCAGGATGAATGCGTGACCTTTACTTATCGAAAGCCGCTGCATAGCAGGAAACTGGTGGGACCCGGTTGTATCCGTTATTTGAAGTGTGCATATATTTTTATTACAGCTTATCACCTACAATTGTATAATTGTTTTTTTTTTTTTAAACTCCACTCTGTTTATTTGTCGCGTCTATTATTATTGCTGTTGTTTTATTTGTGTTTTGTAATTTACTCGTATCGAGTGTTTTGCCTCACACTGTCAGCGCTTTGCTCGGATGGAAGAAAATTGAGTTTGCCGGAAAAGAGATGATGAACATCACGGTACAGGGATCGGCTATAGAGGGTGTGCAAGGGATGGTGTGGAGAGACGAGTAAAAACGAGGCTACATTTCCGGCTCTCAGTAGATATATATCTACAAGCAACTGCACAATTCTGCAGTAGATATATGTGCCGCATGGGAATCCCGATGATGTACTGCTAGAGAGAGATAAATTTACCGGTATATTGGTAAAGTCGATCGATAAAACAAGAATAAGAATTTAACAGACTATTTAATTTTAATATTTTTTAATTTTTTATCTAGCGCCAAGTGCTAACTTAAGATAAGGAGTTAAAAATTTAAATGTGAATCAGTAATGGAAGATGAAAACCAGACAACTGAGCTCTATATCATCGTATATTTATTTAGTTGACATAAAATAAATGATTTTTTTTTTTAAAATAACACCGAGTCCTTGATTATTTTAGTCGATAAAAAGTATTGAGGATAAAGATATTTTATTGATTTGTTTATTTGAACGATAAAAATAATTTTATTTATACTGGAGTGGTGTTGAATTAACGTATGAATAAAAACGAGTGTCGGTAAATATTTTCATCCATTCGAGCAACAAATAAAATTTAAGTGTGTCGTTGTTTGTGTGAGTAAATAGACGACAACGATGTGTAGAGAGCACACACGTCGCATAGACGTACACAGCACAGATCCCAAGCCAGTTTACCCATATTCAGCTATTTAATTATTTAAAAAGTTGTTTATAAAAAATTTAAAGAATAGAAAACAATGGGCTAGAGCTGGAGTACCAGAGCTAGAGACAGGGGATACACAGTAGTAGTACACAGTTTATATTACAGTGACAATGTGTCTACTATATGTACATTATTGTAGTATCAGGCAGACTCGTTTGAGTACTCGAGTTTGGTTCTTCGACCCTCAACGGGTCATCAGCCTTAAATATTTTCCCTGTCCCGTAGCATTGAATTATGAATAAACGGGACTAAAAGTTTTTATACTCCCTCTGACACTCTGCTGCTTCATAAATATATTCATAAGTACATTAAATATAAATATAAATATAAATCAGCGAGTTATTTAGAGCTATGAATATATGAGTTCAAATAAAAGTTTGTAATTTGAGTATGAATATTAACAGTAATTCCGATGGTAAAAATTAATAATAAAATGTATGAGTGGGTGGATATTAAATAAAACGACCGGAAAAATTTTACTGGAGGTTTACTCATGTGGGCAGATTTTATTATTAGTCATCGAATTTTCGTGGCTTATGACTTTTGTTATTTTGTACATGAGTGAAAAGTAATCAATAAGAATGAGGGATTAATTTTTTTAATAAGTTCTGATATTTATTGAGAAAAAATTTGTTACTTGGAAATTAGATTCAAATTCAGACCGAAAATGTTGTAATTTTTTTTACAAAAAATATGGATTTCAAAGTTTTATTTTACATAGGGGAGGGAGGGGTACCTCAAAAATTTTATAAAAAAAGTTTGATTATTAAAAAATCCAAAATCACTTTTGGGGAAGTCTACGATTTTTGTGGCGCCACCAAATGATCGCGAATTCTAGTAGAACTCGAAGAAATAAAACTTTTTTTTAAATAGCTATAACTTCTTGAAGAATGGACTTATTCAGACGTTTTTTTTTTTCAAAATTTTTATCTTTAAACGCACTTTCCGGAAAAAAATACAAAAAAATTGAAGATATTAAAATCTATGAAATATTTCATTTTGTTGAAAAAATCGCCTTTTTCTCGAAATCCATTTTTCTCAAAAACTGAGCGAGATATCGAAAAATTTTATTCTTAAAGAAAGTCTTATTTATTGAGCATTATTTTGAACTTTTTCAAAAATCGAGTGTCAGTCGAAAAATATTTTTGGTTCATGATAAAAACTATTAAAATTTTTTTTTTCTTCCTTTGCACCCAGTAATTATATAAAATTTAATTTCTTTTGATGTAAATTACTTTCAAAAAAATTTAATTTAATCAAATTTATTTAATATCCAGAAATTTTTCACCTTTTTCGGGGTACCCCATTTTGCCAAAAAATTAAAATTTTATTTTTTTACTTTGTATTTCCGTAAGTACCCCGTCTTGCCCCTTCCTCCCCTATATTTAATAATTTTTTTCACCAGTAAAATTTTTCCAATGTAATATTTTCCAGTGTTTTTTGTTTTTAATTCGAGTATAAACGTAATAAAAGTATAAAACTAAAAAAGTACCTGTCTATAAGTGTCTTCAATAGTTGGTATATAAGATTCGCGAAAAGTTCCTTTCACAAAACGTAATACCAACGAACTTTTACCAACTCCACCGGCTCCAAATACCACGACTCTATAGTCGTTGCTCTGTTCCGGCATCCTGACATCTGCCGTCGCGACTGATTATACCCCCGGTCACGGGGTCCCTTATATACGTTGGTTATTTATTCACTTACCCGTGCTCACGCACGAGGCTACAAGAGCATGCGATAATCCACCTCGCAATCTTACCGCCACTGATGACGTTTTATTTTTATATTTTTACCCAATAATCTTCTCTCCTCCGCCAGTTAATCAAGATATCAACCTATAATAATTTTTCCCCTTATCTGCCTGGTCTTTCTTGTCGTGGTCGTAATTGTTGTTGCTTACAGAACTGGTGACGACAGAGTCGATGACGCACACAAAAAATGTGTACAACTCAATAATTATCCCCTCAAAAATAACAATAGAATTTTGGCTGACTCCGAACACGTCTTGTTTTCCGAAATAGCCACTAATTTCTTCCTTGTCAGGGTTTATATATTTATTTATTTATTATTGCTGGTAATCAGAAGCAACCCTCGTAATTCCGAACAATACGCGTTTATTTTGATATCGTCTTTCAATGAGACTCACTCTGGTGTCTGGATTACACCAGTGTCAAGGCTGTAACTGAGATTACCTGACAGCACTAGTACTTAAATTAAAACGCGACAGACTGTACCACTTTTATCACATTACAATATTTTTTAAAAATAACTCAATCAATTAGCGCGGGTGTTTTGAATATCAAGTTTACTGAAAACGCGTCTCTGGTTTTGTCTCGAGAGCTTTAAGTCTACAGATGACGGAAGTAAAACACCCACGTTACATCAAGGGTGTAATGATGTAGGACTAAACCCTATGTGCTGTATCTGTATCAACTGATAAGGGTATCAGACTCTATTAGATACTCCAGTGAGTTTACGGGGGTTGGATCCCCCAGTAACTTTATGGCGCGTGGGGGCTGCTCCTGCAGGTTAAGAGAATACGTAGGAAGCACCAGCGAATAAGGACAGAGAAAAGTCAAGAGTGCAGCCACTCCTGTCCTCACTGGGTCGACGCACTTCTACCCTGTATATATTTATTTATAAAAGTTAATCACATCCGTATTAACTTTTTTTTTTTTTTTATTTATTATTGTTGTTGTTCGTTGCTCAATTCAGTCGGCACTTTGGTTTACACGAATGACTTTTTTTTCTCCGCAATTATTTTTATTTATTTTTATTTACGCAATATTTTGATTTAAATTAAAAATTTTTCTTTAACTTTTTTAAAATTTTTACACGCTAGTGGGTTTTATTATTTCGCGTCGCGAGGACTCTCTGAAGCACACCCACTAGGAACAACACCGGGTTCGAGCGCGTTTCTCGTTGTGTGCAGATATGTGCGCACTGGGTTCCTACGGCGACCAGTCGTAATGCTCTACGAAGACATGAAAAATCAATAGCCGACGAGAGGGTGGTAGTTGATGGGACGGATGCAAGCTTTTACTTGTGTAGGTGCTCATAAATTGCCACTGTGCTTTTACAATAATATATGTATGATATATCTATCTATACTTATCATCTATATACATATATAATTGTAAAAGCTTATCAGCATTAATTTAAAAGCGTAACTTATAATAATTAATAATTTAATTAAGGCATTAAATCCTTTTTAGTTTAATAATTAATAACTTAAATTTATTTATATCAAGACTTTAAATTTAAAATAATCTTGGACGATTAATAAAACATTTTTTGAAATTTTAAATAAAAAATGAATGTATATTTCATGTATTGTTAATAATAAATATTATTTTTAAAAAATTTCTATGCATTATTTTGAGAGAGGTCAGTTTAAAATATTAAGGTTTTAGAGCTAAGAGTCTTTAATTACTGGATTTTTTAAAACTATGTCACTTCCTTCATTTTCAATTGAATCATACGTCCATCTGCGATGGATCCTATTGAAAATAAATTTTAAATTTGAATAATGTGTTTGTTTGTGAAAGTTGATCTATACATTTGAAATAAATTACCTGCACTCGTGAGCGCACTTGGTGGAGCCGCATTTCAAGCATGGGAAATGACATCCTGAACAATCTGGCTGGAGACAGTCACAGATATTTGTTCCAGTTTGTATAAATATACCGCACTCGTCATACAAAATGTGTTTTTTACTACCCGGGTAAAGACGACGGTGGAGTTTACGTTTTTCTCTTTCGCTACTCTGGGGATCGAAGTTCTGGAGAAATTTCCTGGCTACATTGTCAGTGACGATCTGCTTACGGGAGTAACGGGTGTTGGGTTTCTAAAAAAAAAAAATTAATGATACTGAAATTTGCTGATGTTTAATAATTTTTGGATTTTATTTAAAAATGATAAATTTAAAAAATTGCACTTATAGTTTTTTTTATTTTCTGCATGTGCATTTTTTTAGTTTTTTTTTTTTTTTAAATAGAACTGTTGATAAAAAAAATCGAAAATTGTTAATTTTTTGGTAACTTTAAGATTTTAAAAATAATGAGTGGAAATATAGCAGACAAGAGACAATTTATAAATTTAAAAAAAATGCGCGTGCTGATTCTTCAATTATCTAAGTACGCATTTTTTTTTTTTATTCTAGAAGTTAAAAAATTAGTAATTGTCAACTACATTAAGACTCAAATTAATATAAAAATGATACTGAAATTAGCCGACGTTTAATAATTTTTGGATTTTTTTAAAAAACGACAAATTAAAAAAAAAATATTTCAAAAAATTGCACCTATAGTTTTTTTAATTGTCTACATGTGCATATTTTTATTTTGTTTTTTTTTTTAAATTAAATCGTTGGAAAAAAAATTCAAAAACTGTCAAATTGTCTGCTAACTTCAGGATCATAAAAATGTGATACTGAAATTAGCCGAGGTCTAATAATTTTTAGATTTTTTTTTAAACAATAAATTATAAAAAAAAAAATATTTGAAAAAATTACACCTGTAGTTTTTTAAATTTTCTACATGTGCATATTTTTAGTTTTTTGTTTTTTTGTAATTGATTTGGTGAAAAAAGAAATTCAAAAATTTTTAAATTGTCTGCTAACTTTAGGATCATAAAAATGTGAATACTACTGAAGTTAACCGACGTCTAATAATTTTTGTATTACTTTCAAAAACGACAAATTAAAAAAAAAAAAAGTTGCACCTATAGTTTTTTTAATTGTCTATATGTGCATATTTTTATTTTATTTTTTTTTTTAATTAAATCGTAGAAAAAAAATTCAAAAATTGTTAATTGTCTATGATAGGTGTGCTGTCAACTGATCCCAACAATTTTATACCACGACAAGTGATCCCTACAAATTGATCCCATCAACAATTGATTGTCAATTGATTTTTATCAACAACTACTTTACATAATTTAACTTTTTATATTTACATCAGTGAGTTTTAATTACTCATGTCATAGTAATTAATTAATAATTAATTCTTTTATGAATTTGTCAGTGGGATCAGTTGTCTGTGGGATTCATTATCGTGTGATCACTTGTCGGGGATCAGTTGTCATGGAACCTCTATGATACTGAAGTCAGCAGACTTCTAATAATTTTTGGATTTTTTTAAAAACGATAAATGATAAAAAAAAAATTGCACCTATAGCTTTTTTAATTTTCTACACATGCATATTTTTAGTTTATTTTTTTTGTCATTGATTTGTCGAAAAATAAAAAATCCGAAAATTGTTAATTGTCTTCTAACTTCAGTGTCATAATTGTCTGGTAATTTAATGTTCATAAAAATTAAACAAAATATTAGTCAGTTAATAAACTATTGATTGGTTGCATGACAAAAAGCATTAAATAATAAAATAAAAATAAATAAATACAATAATCTTACTTTAGAATTATTTGTTTCATCAGAGTCCATAATTGCAGTTTAGCGTTTTATTAATATCATCCCTTAATGTGAAATCAATAAATAAATTACGTGTTATCAGGATATATATTTCCTCGGATTATAACCTTATCCTCAATGTATGTTTATAAAAAAAAATATTTTCAAGGTTTAAGTTTTTAATTATTACAATTAAATTACATACGTATAATTACTATCCCACAAATTAACTGTCAAATCAATAAAATATTTTTTCATTAATACATTATATAAATTTTTTATACTTTTCAAAAAAACCTGACGCCGTTCAATTATTTTTCATCACATTGTAAACAATCTCGTACATATTTTTGCGTAATTACCGCCCTCTGTACTGTACAAAATTATTTATTTTACCCGTACCATTGCTCGGTAACATTATTTATTTTACTACTAATTGATAACCCGAAATTATTTTACCGATAGCCGTTAATTTTTTTTTCAAATATATAACATATATTTTATTTAAATATAATTATAATTTAATCAATAATTTATGAGGGGTATATACTAAATATGTAATTATTCTAATTAACTCGAGTTTTAATTACTCTCGGAATAAATATTAATACTAATGAGCCTGCAAGTTAATTTATCAGCCCGGAAACAAAATGTAATTAATAATGTAAATACACGTGTACTCTGACGAGTTTCATTCATAAAAAAAATTTTTAACTCCCCAAGGTCGCTGAATTAATAATTGATATGATATGACGAGGCTATGATGATAATAACTTATTATGATAATGATAAGAGCGATGTTAATCAATAAACTCAATGATTTTATCACTCATACATTCATAAGTACATAATTTTTATCTACCGCAAACAGTGATAAATTTTCCTGTTATTGTCTGACTGAGCTCTCATTCATTATATTAATAAATATATAACATGCGTAATAAAAAAAAAAAATAATTGAATATGAGTATAAAAATAAATAAATAAATATTGAGTTTATTTTTATACTAATAAAGTCTGCAAGTCACACAATAAAATTTATAAATAGACAGTAATTTTTTATCGAATTATTTGATCCGTAAAAAAGACGATAATTTGGGATGGGAATTTACTTTTGCAATTGCATTAAACGACCGCCTACGCATGGAAAAAAATTCCGAGGGAGCTGGAAAGGATGGAAAAATAAAAAAAAATATAAAATGATAACTTGGATACAGAAGAGAAATGAATGAAAAATAAAAAATTTACGTGGGATACGAGCTAAAGTTTATGTCAGGACGAGGTTTCGTGTGTAGTAGCGTGGGCGCTGTCGCGCATAATTTTTCACCCCCTCATATTACTCCCTCGCTTTTTTATTTGAATAAAAATATTCAATTAGTCGAGATTGGTCAAACCACTTATTGACATTAAAATAATTACATAAATAAATAGTAATAAATCAACGCGAAAAGACATGGGTTCGATTCCCGGACTAAACCACCATCATTTTTTATCGGTTCCTTTCTATTATAACATTGAATTCATTCAAAAATAAATCAATTTTTTCATGATTACTTCGTGTAATTCCCGGCATGGTAGAAGGCAAGAATAGCTTCCACTTCTATAATTCATAATATTTTAATCGCGGAGTATTTCATTTGCAAGATACCGCAAATAGTATGTAGTAAATGTGATAGAATAATTTATAAATTTTTTTTAGTTATTTTTGTACAAAGTCTAGATTACTTGTAGTAAAATCCTTTTGCAATTTCTGTTCCTCGAACTTGATTTGTCTCTCGGCTGTTGACTCGAACTTGTCTTAATGAAAAGTCAATACAATTTACTTATTTTCAGAAAAAAGTGTCGAAAAAAATTTAGATTTATAATTTTTAAAGTGCACTCTGTTTGGTCATCTGTGTACGTTTTATAAAGACGAGCATACGGAGTAATTATTCTCGTTTGAAGTTCTAAGGTGTCATAGTAAAACCGGGCCATGTTAGCCACCTACAGAAATTTAAATTAACACATGTAAAAATTACTGCTATGGCCATAGTAAAATTGACAGCGATTATATCACAAATTATTGTAACCATTGGAAATTTTACTATAGTCATAATAATTTTTCCATGTGTTTATTTCAATTTCTGTCAGGTGACCAACATGGTCCGGCTTCACTACGACACCATAGGAATTTTAAACGAGAATTATTTCTCCGTGCATAGTGTCATAGTGAAGCCAAATCATGGTAGCCACCTGCAGAAATTTAAATAAACATCGAAAAATTACCATGGCCAAAGTAAAATTGACAGCGATTATATCGGTTGCGTAACAGTTCAACCAAAGACAAAATAACCGCGACAAAATAATCGCGAAAAAATAACCGACGACAAAATAACCGAATGACAAAATAACCGCCCTTTTATCATGGTTTTTGTGTGTTTTGTCGTCGGTTATTTTGTCATACGGTTATTTTGTCATTCGGTTATTTAAGCGTGACACCATTATATCACACTTACTGTAACCATTGGAAATTTTACTATGGTCATAATAATTTTTCCATGAGTTTATTAGAATTTCCGTCAGGTGGCCAACATGGTCTGGCTTTACTACACCATAGCATTTCAAACAAGAATAATTTTTCCATGCACATGAGAAACGTGGAGCTATTGGTGACATCTATCCGAAAATAACCCAATCGATTACTCTAGTCATATTCTACTCCCTTGCAGACCTAAATTCCGCCAGCAAATCACAATATACTATTTGATAAATATTATCTTCTTTCCCTCTCAAGTTATATCATGTGAGCTCATTCAATTACTTGAAATAACGTATGAAGTGGATATTCAATTGTACAAACGTATACAATACATATATAAAATAAAAATAAATATTATATTCCCGCGGATCTCACTTTTCTATTTAACATTTTACGTAATACATCATCGTTCACAGATACTCGCGTGAACGAGTTGCAAATCATCAGACCAAGCAATTCAATACACGTGTGTTTAAATAATTATTTTACTCTTAAATTCCCTCTCTCTTTTTCTCATTTATCGTAACTCGTACATCTAGTAAATAAAAAAAATAAAAATATATGAGAGTATAAGAGTAAATCAAAAACTTAATAAAAAAAATGATATTAAAAGCCGACTGGATTTACGGTTGACTAATATAAATGTATATAGTTACAATAACTAAACCTGGAGTATAGAATGTGGGCGCACAACTTTTGAGAGAGATTTTACTCATTGAGTAAACCAACCGGACAGCCATATTCAGATTCTCGTAGCTCTCATCCTCCTCTGATTCTCCGGTACATTTTTTAATCTCCTCTTTACTACACTCTGGATATGTATATACTCTGGTGCTGGTGATGGCATGTATGGATCTCGTCTGCTCGGTGCTCCATTCCCCCTTTAACGTCCATTCTGCCCACGCCGTGTTCTCTTACACAGGTACAAGTTGCACCATTACATAAACTCTGACGAAGGAAACGTGTGTACATACTAAGTACTTAGTCTACCAGCATATATATTCATTATTAAATCGAGCTTTAATGTTCACTCCATGCCACAATCTTATGTACATACATACATACATTGTATACATATAATTAATCCTTTAAAATGAGGGAGGGAAAATAAATAAAAGAAAAAAAAATGTATACAGCTCAAGTATTATTAACTTCAAAGAGTATTATTAACTATTTTCAGCTTAACGTTTTATATATTTTGTTTTGTCTTTATAATGACTTTAGTGCTTTCATCTCTGTCTCTCCCTTTAATATCTCACTCTCTCACCATCTTTATCTTACTTTTTATGTATACATATATACATATACATATCACACGGCGATTCGAACGATCAATGTTATGTTATATATGTTAGGGCTCTGATATCGCTGGTCTATTTTGCCAGTGTTGTGTTGTGTAGCAAGAAAGGTCAGAGGCGTCTCTCGTTCATCTATATTGGGATTTAGCTTTAATTTTTTTTTTTAATTTAATATTTTTTTGTAGACGTTAACATCATACAGCCGTTTTAACTTTATGCTTAAATATATGTATATATTATAAAACAAACCCGCGACCTGGAATTTATAAATAAAAAAGTTAAATGATTTTATTCCACGCAAGGATATTTTAGTATTAAATAAATATTCTATTTTTATTATATATCCTATTAAAATTCATATTTTCTGTTGATATGTTCATATATATGTATGACTATTAATATAAAATAACTCGTTCTATTCCCAGTATATCAGTATTATAGGAGAACTCAATGTATACTATATATAATTCTAATTTTAGGATATTAAATAATCAATTACTGCAATCAAGAGGGAAGAGCGTATTAATTCACATTGGATTTGTGTTGGTTGATTAGTTAGACGGTCTGCTAGCATCTGTATAAATTTATTATTGTCCAATAGAATTCACATGTCATGTCTTAAAATGAGACATTGCATGTTTTAAACGTGAAAGCTGTTACTCTCAGCTATTCTGGGATACTTTCTACGGAAAAGTCGTTCCGGGTAATGCTACTGTACACCAGTTTCCATCATCCTCATTATTATCAACATTTAGCATTATTATTATCATTATCATTATCATATTCTACCACACGTACAGAGATATTATTTTTACTTTCATTATTTCATTCAATTTTCATTTAATTTTGTTCCTACTACGTGCTCGCCTGAAACATTTAATTAATTATCAAACCCCTTTGATAATAATAATAATAGTTAGTAATATAATCAACAGTAAAATAGTGACTTCTACATTCTCTTTTGTATTAATAATTAAAACTAATTAATTAATTGAATAATAAATTATGCGCGCTCGGCATGAATGTCAGAAAGGTATATTTTTGATATCAGAGAGATAACATAATTTTTTAGATAACTTTATGATACCAATAAGATGTCTTCTTGACACTCATGCCGAGCGGGTGATCTCGTGTTTATAAAAAATGAAATTTATATTAGCAGACGTCTAATAATTTTTGAATTTTTTTAAAAAAGATAAATTGTGAAAAAAAAAATTATTTGAAAAATTGCACCTATAGACGGAGAAATTTTTTTTTGAAATGCTAGGTGTCATATAGTGAAGCAAGACCATGTTGACCACCGGGAAAAATTTGAATAAACTATGGCTATAGTAATTTTTCCATGTGTTTATTTCGATTTCCGTCAGGTGGCCATCATGGTCCAGCTTTACTACTGTAAAAAGAGCGGTGTTAAAAATGGACTCAGTTTAACACCGCGTAGTGTTAAACTGAAATGACACCAGTGAAAGTGATGAAATTTGGCGGTGTAGAATCGGTGTGAAAAATATTTCACGTATAGAAAGTAGAAAAAAAAATGTATTACATATAAAAAAAAATGAGTGTGAATGTAGCAGACAACAGACAAATTCAAAATTATAAATGAATAGAGTAAATAATTTACAAAAATAATATTTTACGCCCACCATTTCAATCACCAATAATTTAATTAATTAATAAAAATACTGTTTAACTCCAGTGATCGAATGAGTAAAAATATTCACAAAGTTAAATATTTTCAACAGTGAAAAAATATTTTAACACCGGAAAATTTTTTTAACACCGGTAAAGAATATTTACACCGGCACCGGCATTATTTTAACACCGCTTTCGGTGTTGAAATTTAACACCGAAAATTTTAACACCTACCCCTTTTTTTTTACAGTTTATGACACCATATCATTTCAAACAAGAATAAATGTCTCCGTGTAGCTTTCTTAATTTTCTATTGATTTAAAAAAAAAATCCGATAATTGCTACATTGTAATTGCCTGCTAACTTCAAGATCATAAATAATGACTACATCCTCTCTTTTCTATTACCAAGTAAACTAATTAATTAATTAAATAATAAACTACAATCTCGTGTTTATAAATATTATTATGGTCATGGAAAGAAAAAAAAATAATAACAGATTACTCCAAGACAACAATTGTGGTAAATATTATTTTTAATAATAATAATAAAAAATAATGAAGAAACAATTGTAAATTGAGAGCGGATGTACACATGGTAAAAGCCTCTCTCGATATAGATACATATCAAAGGAAGCAAAGCTCTGCATCATTTTTATCGTTTACTTTTATATATCCTTCTTTTTTATTTTGCGTACATACATATGTCTACGTATATGTTTTTCTTTTACATGTATGTACATATGTATACACATATATATACCTGTCTAAGTGGAATATAAAGAAGGCTTTATAAAAGTCAAACTAAACGGCATATCGCGGTGGTGTAGGATAGTGGCAAAGAAAGCTACTATACGACTCCGGATGCAAGAGAGGCGAGGGACGTAATTATCTTATCTCGAACCATTTCCTGTCAACCTGGGGCCTCCTTTCGTGGTAATCACATGGACTTTACACACGCTCTTACACTCATCCGCAGTTTTACAGTCATCACACTTGAGTATACACAACATAAACAGTGTCAAGACGTTAAGATGTTGATCCACGTACAACCATCACATATTTTCACACACACAAACATGAATACATGATGAGTTCCCTACTCGTGATGACTTGGCTATGCTTGTAGGCACCGGCTTCCGGTATGCATAGGAGCGGGCATCAAGACAACATCTGGACGAAACTTCACCAACGATAATCGGTTTCCTCTTCATACTTGAGCATGGGTGTGAGTCCATTTCTGTCCCTATTCCTGTTCCATCACTGTCTCCCTCTGTCTATGGTTCAAATATTAAGCCTTCAAAAAAAAGGCTTTATGTTGTTTGGTTCAACCCTTGGCACAGCAGAATATTAACTTCCACTTCCGTGACTCGAGATTATTTACAATACGGAGTCTATTTAATCTCCAATGCTCCCGAAATTTTATAAGTAAATTTACTATGGACATAAAATTTATTCCTAATGTGCAGTCTCGCTGTTTACTGATTTATTACGGTGACATCTATTACTGAATACTTATAAGGTCATGCTCCTAACTTTTGCCCACGGCCTAAATTACGCCCACAATATATATGTACTATTTATTTAATTTCGTTGATGCTTGAAAGACTTGTTTGTATAATACACAGTCATTAAGACCTCACAAATTTTAGTGTGTGGGTGTGTGTACCTTAATATGACATTACGTGTCGCATCGCCGTGCGTTCTTTTAATTATGAGAAAAAATTTTGAGTAAAGTCACACGAATTAAAAAAAATGAAACCCTAATATGTATTTAAATAAAATTATTTGTTGTTTCATTAATTATATATGTACATATATGTAACTGAGATTATATTAATTGATTACTCTACTTGACAGGGTATGTAGAATTGCCGTGGGTGGTATTTCCGGTCCATCTGGAAATTAACTGGAAACTCCGTGGGCTGATCGATCACACACAGCAGTCATCCGCCCACGTGTTAAATATATTAGCTGACCACGAGTGTGCCAGAATACATCATATATACATATACATATATGTACCAGTGTTATTTTATATTTCATAATAACACAGTATAACTACCATACGTTGACGACCGCAAGTATATGCTACGTATGACGTATTAAACATCAGAATCCAGGAAATATACAATGAATTATAATAATAGCAGCAGCAGTAGCACTACCAGAAGTAGTTTAGCTGTACAATGTGTCATAAAAAACATCTGGTGACTTTAAAGAAAAAAAAATAAAAATAAAATTACGTAATTCAAGTGCGTGCTCTGGCTACTTGATATAACGTGCATGACCTACCTGATATTCTTCAGCTCAATTCATAAAATGTTGGACAGTTAAAAAAAAAAAAAATAAAGTAAGAGAGAAAACAAGTCCTTGAAGGCTATTGTATTTCCTGTTGTTGGTTGATTGCATTGATGTTGATGCCAAGACCCAGATAATCGATAGCTCAATAGACTTTAAGATATCTTTATATGTATGTGTGTGTGTGTGTGTGTATGTAAGACTTAAATGATTAGAAGCATGACCTAAGCGTAAAAAGAAAATAGGATAGGATTGATGAATGCAAGACGGTAAAGTTTGAGGTCTGGTTAAAGTTAGACAGCTCACAGCTCGCAGCTGACAATGGCTGAATTCTTTAAAGCGCGAGTTAATGTAGTGTGGCATAGCTACCTAGGTGCCTACATATACACAACACAGGTAGAAAAGTCCGAGAATGAATGAAAAGACGAAGGCGAAGGTAAAGCCAAAGGCGAGTCGAGTTGAGTGTAAGATAAGTTACTGAGAAGTAACCATGTTGCCGAAGGCGAATAAATACGCTGTCGAAAGTTGGATTGTGTAGGTGAGAAGAAAAGTGTGAGTTTTGGGGTAGCGTGAGAGAGTTTCACGAGTGAAAGGGGCGACACTACTCGGGTAATGTAAACGAGAAAGAAAGAAGGAAGAAGAAGAAGAAGAAGAAGAACGAGTACCGGGATCCAGCGGGCAGGGGATGAGAGGAGAGAACAGGATTCCATACACGCGAGTTCACGTGCCAGGGTTCCACTTCGCAGAAGGTCGAGTGTATTATATATACTATAGTCAGTCTCTCCTCCAATCTTTATTCTGTCTCTTGATCCCTCTGTTCTCCTCTTCTAGCTTGATATTATGTATATACACATATATATAAATTCTATCTTCTATCTTGCATCTTTTGCTCCTCTCCGCCGCTGTTTCGAGGACATCGCGAGTAGGGACAGTGTGGGGGAGTAAGCGACGATCGAACGTGGAGGATCTTCCGCCAACATCAGCATCGCCACCACCCTACCAGACCAGGTCACCAAATGAATGGAATGCTGGCCCACGTTCGTGACGAGTGGGAGTATTCGCCCAACTTGAAGGCCTTTCATGTAGTACGAGCGTGTGATAGTTCTCTACTCCCTCTCTTTTTCTCTTTCTCTCTCTCACTCACTCTCTCTACTATTTATTCCATACTCTATTTCATAAATACAAACACAAATAAAAATATTAAATGTGTACATACAAACTGGTTTATTTTATTTAACTTTCTTATTTCATTCTACCAATGTGTGATCCGTAAATCCGCGGTTTTTTGATGCAGGTGGACGCAGTCCTGCGTGCGCATCATCACTTACATTTACATTAGCTCTTGTCAGATTATTTTACTTGTTCTCTTTCTCTTCTGTATACTTAATATATATTTTGTTTTCATGACCCAACACACAAGCTAGCGTTCATACACAGAGTCCGGGACGCTGCCCACGCAATGAGCAAAAAAGACAAACAAATACCTCGAGCATAAGAAAAAGTGAATAAACAACATAACGATTTCCCCTCCATCGTCATCGCGAGCACACACTCGAGCATCCTAGAATATGATTTCCCCGCTTGCGCAGCAACCTACGCCTCGTTAATGAAAACATCTTTTGTCAATGAACTGACGTCAGTCTGCTCAGCGATTGGCTCTGAAAGTGGTACCTCGTGACTTGTGGCCAATCGGACAGAATCTCTGGTTCCCCCTGCGCTTGTCCATGCCGCCATTTGCCCATTCTCGACGGAAGGACGCTCGCGGTAAGGTGTGGCTGCGCTCAGGCTGAGCTGAGGCTGAGGTTCTCTCGATCGCGGGTACCACGGGGCTTTGCTTTGAGTGCTCGGCGGGTAAGCGGACGAGGAAGAACGAGAACGAGAACGATAGATAGCAAGCAAACGGTCTATGTGCGATAAGTTTTTTTTTACATAAAAAGAGACATTGCCGTTTTAAAAGACATTTAATTATCATCCACATCCACTATCATCACATCGCTTCTGTATCCTCAGAACTCGTATCGGTTGTGTTCGTTTTCGTTAGTTTTGTTCGTCGTTCCTTAGTTTCTCGGTTGATCTCCACTGTACTGTTACTCTGTTGATCACTCGTTCGTTATGTTTATGAAGATCTACACATGACATATACATATATTGTTGCCATTACTATTACTATTATTTTTAAATAACAACAATAATAATAATAATAATAATAATAACTACGACGATAATTGTGCGATAACGTTGCGGTAGACAGTGAAATATTTAACAGTGAGTTGACGACATTTATTGTATCAAGTGTAAAACTACTCTTACTAAATATTTAAATTATTTATTTATCCAAGTACTTTATTTCACTAGACTCAGTTTATTTAAGTGATTAATTTTGACAGATAGTGGAAAATATTTTTATTAATTTTACAGACGATAAAAGTGGATGTAATTTATTATAAAAAAAATATTTAACCGAGTGACAGGAAGTTGGATAATCGAGAAGACGGAATATTTAAAAAATTAATATAAAACAGAGGGAGTAAGAGAGCAGTGATTCCGGCGTACGCGCAGCATCCCCGTGAGATCAGAGCACGAGTACTTGGAACTGTACCGGAAAAAAGGTATCCAGGTACAGCAGGGATGGAGACGATGCTCGGTCACGGTTTGCCGGATACACTCAAGATAAAACGTCTTGTCACGGTTTAAAGTGACGTAGGGATGACTTGGTACACCAAAGAGACCGGTTGACGTGTATATATATATATAAAAATATATATAAGTATATTTTATATACGTGGTAGATATTTTGTTTTTGTGTAGGTACTGATTTATGTAAAGTGTCATGGTGGCGACATGTGTGCATGTGTGCGTTTAAGTTTAAGTAAACAACATTCCAGTGGACCGGAAATGAATTTATATCGGTATTGCTGTTTAAATTAACAGTGGGATCGATAATCGTGAGGTGACGAGCATCAGAAGACTGCATAAGGCAACTGCTGTTGAGTATTTTTTTTTTACCCGGTTCAAATTAGCACACAACGCTGCTGGTTTATGTAACAATAAAACATTTACGCTGGGTCAAGAGATCAAATGGGTGCTCTCGTGATTTTTATATCCAAGTGCCATTGAGACTGGGACTATTATTTATTATTTTAAATGTATGTCAATACTGTCAGCTAGATCTTGTGCCATATTTGATTTTTTTTTGTTGCTGCTGGTGATAATAATAAATTGGTGTAGAAGTTGAGATTGTAAATCTGAATAGTAATCGAGGAATTGAAAATGCCGGGCGAAGGAATGGTTGAAGAGGAGGGATTCGTTGGGCCTGAGTGGCTTTTCAGAGAACTCAGGTCACAAGGTGGACCCGACAGGCTTCTTATTTTGGACTGCCGTGCACACTCAGACTTCTTGGAAGCTCACATCAGGAACTCGGTACCATTGGCCATACCCAGCATCATGCTGAGAAGGTTAGCCGCGGGTAAAGTTGATCTACTGGCTACCATCAGGTGTCTTGAGCTGAGAAATCGAGTCGAGGTTTTTTTGTACGGCGACGACGACAGCAGAGGTACATTTGTCCTGATTGGCGATTCGACAGACCCAGCTGGACACCAGGGAGAGACAATACAGGTCTTGAGCCGTAGATTGAAAAACTCGGGTGGTTATGTTGCAACTCTTATTGGTGAGACTTTTTTTTTTTATTATTATTATTTTTTTTTATACTCAAGTTGTCAATTATTGGATAGGACCGAGAGGTCAATAGATTTAACTCGACATTAGACATCAGTATGGGCTTCAATTAACCCAGCGTATGTAGGATGATAAATTCATTTAAAAAAAAAATAATTGTAAGAATTCATATGTAGGATAAATTTGAATTGCTAGTATTTCTGTACACTGTCTATATATTGTGGCAATGTGAAATTAATTAAAAGTAGAGGGGGGCAAAACGGGGACTTAAGGAAATACTTTTTTCGAGGACTCAAATACTCTGAATCTTTCTTTTTTTTTTTTCAATAATATTCAAAGTAATTAAAAAAAAGTTTTCACTTTTGCGGGTAAAATGGAGTACCCCTAAAAAAGGTAAAAAAAAAACTGGATATTAAATAAATTTGATTGAATTAAATTTTTTTGTAAGTAATTAACATTAAGAAAAATAACATTTTTTATAAAGGATGCAAAAAAAAAATTTTAATAGTTTTTACCATAAAACAAAAGTCAATAAAATTTTCCGACCCACACTCCATTTTTGAAGAAGTTCAAAAAAATGCTCAATTACATTAACAAAAGAGATTTTGAAATGTTTAAAAAATATTTGAAAAAAAAATTTTTTTTAATGAAATTTTGGGGGTACTCCGTTTTGCCCACCTTTCTACGTTTCGCCCCCTGTCCCCTAAATAAAAATAAATATATAAAATTGAAAATAATAAATTGCATTAAACGATAGTGGTTTAGTGTCTCGTTGACTATCTATCAAACATCTCGGTAACAGTAAGTAGTAGCTTACAGACAGCTGAAACACAACCGGAGGGGAAGTTGTGAATGAAGTATTGATTTGTGTGGGAGGCTTTCTGGTACAACTCGAGGACGAAGAGACAGCATGAGAGCGGTAGAGGGAGGGAGAGAGAGTAATATAATTTGTAGCTTTAGTTTAAACTGATTCTATTTAATCTATATATATGTATGTATACAGTATACCTATGGTCACTCATTCATACAACTGTCATAAGTGTGTTGTCCATTCACACTTATCTTGATCTTTATTCATTGCCGTACCTGATTACCATAAATTAGCATCTTTCATGTATGGCAATAAATATGAGAGATTATTTTTAAAATAGTATATTTTTATTTAATGTCTGATTGACTACTTGACTACTGAAAAATATGACTTGTTGTTTTATGTTTTGTTTTAATTAAATAATTAAAATTATTTTGAATTTTGTTGTAGGCGGATTTGGGACATTCAGAGATCGATATCCAGAGTGGTGCGAAGGTAGCCAAGCAAATGCTGAAGGACAACCAGGCCAGGAGAACAATGTAGGCGAGCTAATGGGTCTTAGGACTTTACGAATTTCTACACCGCCCACAAGAGCTTACTCAGACTCTGACAGTGATAGCACCTGCGATTCCGTTGGTAATAATAAATTATTTTTTGAGTTATCAATTTAAGGCCAGTCTCAGACAGTGTCCCCTCTTTTTATAAATTTTCAATGACTCAACTGTCAGGCGTATCAAAATTTTATCAATTAATTAAAAAAAAATTGAAGCATTCATTGAAATAAAAACAACGCTGAGATATAGAATTAAAAAAAAATTATTTACAGTTGATATCAATTGGGAGTGAAACGGAATTCGGAAAATAAATTTCAGTAAAATCTTTGTCAATTATATAATTTAAATTTTTCAAATTTAGTAGGTCAAAATTTGTTGCTCACCATTCTCAGGCAGCCCTCCTCTCACTTTTTAAAAATTTCTAATGGCTCAATTGTAATGATCGTAATAGAATTTTGATAATTAATTAGAAAAATTTGAAGCATTAATTGAAAAAACGACAATTTCGCTGAGATCTAGATTTAACAAAAAATTATTTACAGTTGATATCAATTGGGAGTGAAACAAAATTCGGAAAATAAATTTCAGTAAAATCTTTAGGTCAAATTTGTAATTTGAATTTTCAAATTTTGTTCAACTCCTTATTGATAACAACTGTGAGAAATTTTAAAAAAATTCTATATCTCGACGAAGTGATAACTGCGTTGCCCTTTTTTTAATTAATGCTTTAATTTTGTTAAATTAACTATCAAAATTTTAATACTGTCATAACAGTTCAAGGTCATCGAATATTTTTAAAAAATAGGGGGCATTGAGAATGTCCTTAACTCCTAATATCAACTTTAGTTGTTTTTTTAAAATTCTATATCTCAGCTTTAATTATTTTTAATTAACTGATAAAATTTCGATAGACTTATGACATTAAAAAATTCAAAAAGTGGAGGCACCGTCTGAAAATACCCTGAACTTTATACAAATGATTGATAATTAATATGTTTATTTTTATTTTTATTTTGTGAAGTAGGTCCAGAAGAAGACAAAGACTTTCCAGTTGAAATTTTACCTCACCTATATCTTGGTAATGCGGCAAACAGTGAAGACCATGACGCTTTATCCCGTCATAGAATACAGTATATACTTAATGTCACTGCAGACTTACCAAATGTCTTTGAGGACGCAGGATTTATAAAATACATGCAGATACCTATCAATGACCACCATAGTCAAAATTTAGCGAGTTTTTTTCCTCAGGCCATTCAATTTATCGGTAAGTTTTATTAGTAATTAAGTAAACATCGATAAATAAATATATAAATAAATAGAGAAGTCTGTGTGATTAGATAAAGCTGATCTAATTGATGATTTACGTTACACATTAAATCCAATAAAATCTTAGCACAATGAATAGCACACTCATATCCAACTACTGACAATTCCCCTACTTGTAATGACGATCAAATGGGTTCAATGTACTTGACTTGATCATCGTAACACTTAATTTGTCCGTTGCGCCAGATGATATAAAGAGAAAAAATTAACTAAGTGGTAATTCACTAGCATGCACTCTGGCTGCATCGCGTCAGCACCAACATTACCGTCAGTACCAGCATTAAATCTCACTCAATTAATATAAAAATATTTTCAAACCGTCACTTGTTCAATTCATAATTACTAATTGGAGTAAAAATATTTTCGGAATCAAGTTATCTTGTTCTTTATATTATTTTCCTCTTATTCCTTTATTTATTCTTTCATTCATTGAATGACGTAAGTCTAATTTATAGTGTCGGTCTCTCAGAACAAAAATTCCTGGATCACGTCGTCGTCGTCGTCGGTGGTAGCGGCGGCGGCGGCGGCATCTTAAACAGGATTTCCTGTTTAAATACTTGGGCGCCTGGGTGGTGTTTGGGTGAGGGATTTTTTTTTTATAAATAGAAAAAATTTCCCACGTGCTGGGCGGTAAATGCTAAATAATTAAACAACGGATGTCCGCTCAGGGTTGGGCTACGTGGCTTACACTTGTAAGAAATACTGACGACCCTCAATTATATTGTTATTTCGTTTGTTGTTACGTAAATAAGAAAAATAAAACACTAAAAAATAATGATACTGAAGTGAGCTGACGTCTAATAATTTTTGGATTTTTTTTAGAAACGATAAATTGTAAAAAAAAAAAAATTTAATAAATTGCACCTATAGCTTTTTTAATTTTCTACATGTGCATTTTTTTTTTTTTTTTGTAATTTATTTGCTAAAAAAAATCCAAAAATTGTTAACTGTCTTCTGACTTCAGGATCGTAAAAAAATATCCTGAAGTTAACAGACTAGTAATTTTTGGATTTTTTTTTAGACAATAAATTATTTTAAAAAAATATTTTAAAAAATTGAACCTGTAGTTTTTTTAATTCTCTACGTGTGCATATTTTTAGTTTTTATTTTTTTTGTAATTCATTTGTTAAAAAAAAAATCCAAAAATCCACTGGAAAAAAATAAAAAATAAAAATATTCCTTGTATACAATTTTCTATAAAAAATTACCAAAACTACAGGCGCAATTTTTAAAATATTTTCTTTTTTATAATTAATCATTTTTAAAAAATTATAAAAATTACTCAACTCGGCTAAGTTCGTTATCATAAAAAAATACACAAATAAATAATTTATTTAGTAAAATAAATTATTTAAAATTATTAGACGTTACATCGTTATCAATATGAGTGCTTGTACTATTATATTATATTATATATGTACATTACCTTGACATCAGTCATGCCTATTACACTTATCTGTATGCTATAACAAACAGTATTGTAGTAGTAGTGGTGTCTTATCACTGTCTGACTCACGAGCAACAGCGAGGCATATTGATAACAATTCTAATAATAATATTAGTAATATTAATAATTGATTGATAATATTTTAATTACAGAGGAAGCGCGCAGCTCGGACAAAGGCGTTCTAGTTCATTGCTTAGCTGGTGTATCAAGATCCGTTACGATAACGATTGCTTATCTGATGCACAAGTGTAATCTAACTCTCAATGACGCATTCAATCTTGTGAGAAATAAAAAGACAAACGTGGCACCGAACTTCAATTTCATGGAGCAGTTGTTTAGGTTCGAGATCGAGTTGCGTGATCGAGGTGATCGGAAACGCAACAACCGTTGCATCGGCGCTTGTCAACCTGGTGGACCATGCAATTGTCCTGCTCCGAGTTTTCTCAGTCCCGTTGACTTGGGCCCGAGTCCCGACTCGGGCATTGAATTTGACAAATGGGCCGCGAGCACTCCAGCAGAATGAGACGGGCCAGGGGGGACCCAATACAATTTTTAGGTCCCTCCCTATTTTTTATAATTATATTTCCACTCATTAGCTAGGAGAAGTTTTAAAAAACCTAGTAGTTAAAAAAAAAGAAGAAATAATAATAATAATAACGTAGATATTTAAATTATTTTGTTTAACTTTACTGTGAAATAGTTTTATCTACGTTATGAATTTTTTTTTATTTTTTTTTCTTGTTTTTTAATGTCGTATGACGCGACACTGATAAATAAAATATAATGGTCACAACGAATTAACGTCAGTGGTTGTGACTTTCTGGGAGAGAGGAGATTTAACGACTGTTGATGATATATTGATGATGATTTTGTTCGCTGGTCGAACGGGCCAGATTACAGAAAACATTAAAAACTATGATAGATATCAATAAAATATTTATGAGAAATAAATTTTGAATAAAAATATAAATCTAACTACTTATCAGTTTAATAAAAAACACTATCAAAGCATTAAAATTTTTGCTTGTTATTATTGTGGTGATCTTTAGCCCGCTTAATATTTTAAATCATCAACTATTCCGACGTAGGATTTTACAATTTTATCCCGCAGGCTGGGAAATTGTAAATTATTATTAATATTATGTACATCTTACCACATTGTATGTAAACATTTAAACTAATTGTCAAACTATATATGTATATATATATTTATATTTATATTAGACCTTGTCGAATAAAATCTATTTTTTTTCGGTCCCACACGAAAATTACGTTGAATGTAACGTAAAAAAATTGGGTGGCAAGAGGTCTTGCAATTAAATTACAAAGCGCGCGCTCGCTTAAATCAGTTCCCATTTTAAAAAACATGGGAAATTCTTTAACTTTGAAATTTTATAACTCGTTAATGGATTGATAAATTGAAACAACCATAGCATATTTTTGTAGGGAATCAAATGCTCTACAAAAAAGGTCTCTTATAATTTTTTGATAAATCCAACCGTTCAAAAGTTACTTTTTTTAAGAAAATTTCAGTTCTTTTTCCAAATAATTAATTTGTAAAACCTGTAGTTATTTAACTATGAGAGTAAAAAATTATTGATTAACATATTTTAATCGTAAAGAAAGTGATCTACAAGAAAGGTCCTAAGACGTTTTGCGATAAGACTGATAGTTTTGATAGAAAAGTAAAAAAACGGTAAATTTACCATAAATTTGAATTTAAGCTTAAATAACTTTTGAACGGTTAGATTTATCAAAAAATTATAAGAGACCTTTTTTGTAGAGCATTCAATTCTCTACAAAAATATATTATGGTCGATTCAATTTATCAATCCATTAACGAGTTATAAAATTTCAAAGTAAAAAAAAAATTTTTCTACGTTATTTAAGCGAGCGCGCATTTTGTAATTGAATCAGAATCCAACTTGCCACGCAATTTTTTTTCTGTTACATTCAGCGTAATTTTCATATGAAACCAAAAAAAAATCGATTTCATTCGATAGTCTAATGTATATACATATATTTTTTTTTTATTGTAACAAGCGGTTACGGTCACTCGCGGTTTTGTATAGCTCTTATATCAAACACCCGATGACTTAGGGAGAGAGTAGATATGACTGTTGACATTCTACGTAAAAAATATTTAAAAAAAAAACATTCAAATCTCAAGTTGTTATAGATATCTACCGACACTTTACTATAATATTAATAATAATACTAATAATAATAATAGTATAAATACATATAATATAATATAATATTATTTTTAAAATTTGTCTTGCACAGATTAGCTCGGTACATTTGAAAGTATTTTGTAAGAGAAAGAACTTATGTATAATTTATTTTTATTTTATATTATTTTTTTTTATATAAAGAAAATTGGATCTAATAAATTAGTGTCATATATAGTTTTAAGCAAAAAAAAAAATTATACTAAATTTAAATAATAAAAATAAAAAAAATCTCACGTAAAAAATTGATTTTTCAATTTTAAATAAAACTTCGATACGTACAATTACTAAAAATAATAAAATAAATATGGATTTAAATAATTGCATCGTTGTTGCAATATTTATACATATTTTGTTACAATATAATTTTTTACCTGATTAGTATCGTCAAATTTAGAAAAAAAAAAAGTATATTATATATTTTAATATTTCTTCCCTCCCTAAAAACCGTCGATTATCGAGGCTGTGTTTAATTTTTTTCTGGATACGGTAAAACTTTTATGATAAAATTTAAAATTTAAATAAACACATTTTAACACGTATAGAAATCGCCTCAAAAATAAAAAAAAAAGTCTATAAGTAAAAAAATATATTTCTTGAAGATAAAATAAAAATTTATATAAATCCACGCAATGTTCGACTTGTTAAGTAAATTATTAACCGTAGATTATAATGTGATTTTAATAACTTAAGAATTTTTAACAAACAAAATTAATACACAGAAAAAAAAAATTTTTTCCTCGTCCTAAGAAAAATTTTTACAGGCCCTAAGAAATTTTTTGCATCACAAATTGAAATCGAAAATTTTCTTGGGACTAAAAAAAATTTTCTTGAGCCAACCCTGGTAGGAATTTTTCGGAATTTTCTCTGAAAAACTCAGTTCTAAAGTTCTAAAGACTTTTTCATAGTTTTTCAGAGAAAGAATTTTTTGCGTTAAGAAATTTTTTGATTTCATTTCGTAATGAAAAATTTTTCTTGCGCCAAGAAATAATTTTTTTCTGTGTACATGTACACACTGACAAGGACACACTAAAGTGACTTATCTATAGTTTAATTAATAAATAAATAAAATTATAAAGGTAATTAAATGTGTCTTCTACACTTTCTGGCTTCCGGATTGTAACAAAAGTACAGATATGCTCACCGAGCTTGATACAAGTCCCTTTACATTAATTATTATAATGAATATATTTAATAATAATATATAATAAAATATATGTATATTAGACCGGTGCATTTTTAAAAACAGGGCATTCCTCATTAATTTGATTTGAAAAAATATAATAAATTTAAAGGATTTATAAGAAATATTAAATCATGTAATTTCTTCTATATATTATATATATGAATATTTGTAACAAGCACAGAATGTTTGTTAATTGTTCAAGTTGGGATATTTCGGCAGTATCTCGTGAAATCTGGAAGATAATAATTAATATAAAAATATTTAAGACTTTTTCCTTGATAATGAGAAACCAAAAGCGAATTCGCAAAACGGAAAGTGAATGAAATTTTTTTTTTTATTTAAATTTTCTGTAATTTTTATTATCTGACAGATCTCAGAGATAGAAAGTTTATTTTTATAAATAAAATGATGAAAAAAATGTTGAAAAAAAAAAAAAAGAAACGGAAGGAAATGAAAATTTAAATGTAAAATAAAAGTAACATTCCAGTTAAAAAAGTTACATACTGATAATTGTAATCAGTTCAATACTTGACCGAAACTTGAGTTTTCTGAACATTTATAAATAATTTATTTTTATTAATCGTCCAATCTATCATCTGATAAGAGCCACCATAGTATTTGTGTACCTAAATGTTTGTAGGTTCGGCTAATCAACGGTAGGTGTCACTACTAGTTAGCCGCCTCTCACAAGTGCTCTGACTTTTATTTAAATTTATAACATTTCCAAATATCCTTACACTGTAAAAAATCAGGAGTGAGTACGGATTTTATTTCAATTCTAATTCACTTCCTCACTCGGAGTTCCGGAGTTTAAAAAAAAAAATCACTCCGCATACGAACTGAATGGGGAGAGATTGCGGAGTGACGTAGATTTCATTTCAATCTGCATTCACTTCGGTCTGGAGTTTTAATACTTAAATAAATTTATATTTAATAGAAACAGCTGTTAATTACACTGAGAAAAAACTACTTTTTCTCTTCTCCGGGCGAAAAGCGTCAACTTTTGTCCCGCTGTGCGAAACGAAGTTGCCGCTTTCCACCTCCGTCGAGGAGAAAAATAGTATTGACACCTTGGGCAGTAAATAAGAAAGCCTCAGATCACATGTTAGTTGACATTTCTTACTTTACTGCCCTCGGTGTAAAATATACTATTATTAAGAATATTTGATACAAGAACATATATTCTTGATAATTTTCAAGAATATATAATTTTGTCTCAAGAATTCGTAGAATTGATGGAAATAATTTTTATTTAATTCAAGTAAAGCTATTCTTTTGTTTACTCATAATATAATATCAAATTCATATAATAACAAAATTAAATATGATGCTCTTTTCTCAAGAAATTGATAATTAATAATAATAAAGTAAATATTTTGAACGGATTTCTTGAACCAAGAAATTCTTGTTTGGACAATATTATTTTATTTTCTCAGTGTAGAAACATAATTATTCCAACAAATAATTCATTCAGATATTAATGATTAAACTCAAAATATTATGTTTTTAATTTACAAAATGTTTTAGTAACTTATTAAATAATAATTTCGTATATATGATACATAATAAAAATATTAAGTTATTGAATAGCTGTACATTGAGAAAAAAAAACTTTTTTCAAGTATCTGCGTGTTTGTATCCTCCTGACTAAATATTTGTTGAATCATAGTAAAAATATATTCCGACCGAGCAATATTTTCTTGATTTGAGAATTTGTATACTTATTCCATGTAACTATTCTTAATTGGAGTACATTTTTACTAAGATTAAACAAATAATTTTTTTGGAGGGATACAAACACGCAGATACTTGAAAACAGTTTTTTTTTTCTTTTTTCAGTGTAGTGGCATAGTTTTTATGGGAATATTTGATATTTCGGTACAATATGAAATGTTATCTCGTGGTATGATTGATGTAAATTGTACGACAGTTTGTGACTCAGTGTAATTATATTTTTTCAAGTTTTATTATCAGCTGCTTATAATTTTTAAAAATCATTTCGCGTGAATATATGAAAAGGGAGCTCGTAATTATTTCCGTACTCAATATAAATGTCAAAATATCAAAGACCTAAGCTCACTATGGATTAGTAATTTTTTTTATAATTAATATTTTCCGAAACTCCCCTTCGGAGTGAAATTCACTTCAAGGGAATTAAATAAATAAAAAATCATCCACGTTAACTCCGAATTCACTCCTCAAATTTTTTACAGTGTATTCAGGCGAAATGTAAACCGGGTGCGCATTATAATTAAATGTTGTAATCGTTTACTTATAAATATATGTAATTTTATTTCGGGTATCGTGGAAGATAAATAGGCTCTGGAATTTAAATGATTATGGGTCGCGGAAGTGTAAGTTAATCTTCTTACATTTATTACACCGTAATAATCAGTGTGTATTATTTTTTTAAAAAAATAGAATAGCCGTTCATAATAAATAATAATAATAATAATAAATAATATAAATGTGTAATAAACTTGAATGTTATTTTGTCATGTAACTATCCGCGAATTAAAGCTAACCCAGCCTTGTAATTTCAAATTTAAAATGATAATGAATATTATATAGATAATTATAATTGAATAAATACATTTAAAAAAATATATATGTATATATACATATATATTTGACGTTAATATGTAATAACAATATTCTACTACTACACTGTTGTCTGTTGTACGTTTTACGGGTGTAATTATCCGATGATATGAAATTAATCAGATATTATATTTGAAAATATATATATATATATATATATATATAAATATAAATTATTATTTTGTATTAATCGTTGTAAATACTGGAAACTGACTTTAATTAGCGATACAAATGTATCCTACCTGACTTAATTGTTTCTTACTTCACTGAGCACATTGTTGTTGTAATTATCAATTATTACTAAATTTATAAAGTAATTATTTCTAATTTAAATATTATTGATGTATATATTTGGTTCTTGATAAGAAAAGTGTAAAAAATATTACAGGCTAATACAAAATTTGTGTTTCGAACTTATTGGAGTTTTAATCATTTTTTATTTTTATTATTATTATTATTTATTTATTTATTTATTTGGCCATAGACTCAAGACTTGCGGCCAGTTAAAATATGCAAGAGGGTGAGCCAGTAAGTGAAGGCTTAACCAGTGAATGAACGATCGTATTTTTCTAATAATTTAATGTAGAATTTACTGAGAGAAAAAATTTTTTTGAATCATTGTATATTTTGACCGCGAGAAATTATGCTATTCAAAGTTTTCAATCGCAAGTAAATGCATATTTTAAATTTTATATTTGTTATTTTTTAATTTTTTCATTTGTAATTTAAAATTTGTCCCATCTGCTACATTCAGCCTCATCAAAAATTTGAATGATACTGAATGTAGCCGACGTCTAAGAATTTTTTAAATTAATAAATTATGAAAAAAAAAAATTTCAAATAATTGCACCTATAAGGTGCATTCCGAAATGCACTGCGATCAGCTGTAGCGTAGTGCATTTCGGAATGCACCATCATTAATTATTCTTATTATTTCCGCGGTAAATTTAAATACTTGAAAAATATATTATTAGGAATCGAAGAAAATTAAAAATTGTACGTCAAAATAAAACGGCGGCAGAATATGATAGAAAAATATTTAAAAAATTAAAAAAAAGAAACACGCGAGTGTTTGAACAAACCTTGGTGGGGAAATAATATGCAGAAGGGTGTCCTTATACACTTGGAGATTCGAATTAAATTGCTCCAAGTGTATTGCAGCTAAAAAACGTCACTTAACTGCTATTTCCCACCAGACGATGCCAGATGATTTTGCTCAGGTACCTGGAAGCTATCAGGATCAGCCATCAGCAACACTTTACACTAGCACTGAACACTCAACACTTAACGACATCACTGACACTTTGCACAATTTTAATTTTACAAACACTGCACATCTTAATTAAGCAATCACTATGAAGGATTTTAAAGTTAGCCGAGGGTCAATAATCTTTGGATATTTTTTTAAAGTATAAATTTATAAAAAAAAAATATTTGAAAAAATTGCACCTCTAGTATTTTAAATTTCCTACATGTGCATTTTTTTATTTTTTATTTTTTTGGATTTGGTGCGTTGAAAAAAAAATCTGAAAATTGTTAATTGTCTGTTAACTTTGGGATATTTCACTATGAGCAATAAATTTTGTTTGTATACATATGAAATAAATCATGATCCTAAAGTTAGCAGACAGTTAAAAATTTTTGAATTTTTTTTTTTAACGACTTAATTTAAAAAAAAAATAAAAATAAAAATATGCACATGTAGAAAATTTAATAAACTATAGGTGCAATTTTTTCAAATATTTTTTTTTTTATAATTTATTGTTTAAACAAAAATCCAAAAATCATTGGACGTCAGCTAACTTCAGAATCATAATAAATCAACAAAAATCATCATAATAATTCCGTAATTACTTAATAACGTTTTAGCTAAAAAAAAAAAAATTTGTTTTTGAATTTACTCACTCTTCCCGCTATTTTTATCCTCCGCTGAGTACTTGTGCATCACTGTGTCCAATTAAATGAATTAAAAATATAACCACTCACAAAAAACATTAAATTTATACAAAAAATTAATCACCAATCAGCAAAAATAATTTTAAAATAATGTTTTTAATAAAACTAGATCATTTGAATATTTATTTGTTTGTGTATTCAAATTCCGACAACCAAGATGGCGGAAAACGACGCGAGAACTACGTCCGCACTGAATTTAATTTATTATTCAGTTCACGTTCACTGACACACATAATTTGATATATTTAAATATTTATCATTAAACAAAAAATAATTTTAAAAGATCTATATGTTCATAATGATGCCACACAATAATTAAACAAATTATTTAAACGAGCTTAAATGACAACGACAATGAGAGCAGCCATCACGCGGGAGACTGACTGGTTTCTGCGCAAGCGTATATCTCTTTTGTCTCTACTGCGCAGGTCGTTCCAACCATTTCTACAACTGCGCAAGGCAAGTGTTCTGGGTCAAACTTCACTTCGACGCCATCGCATCGACTCGGTCATTATCTAAGTCGTGATTAAATAAATAAATTCAGTGTTTTTTTGTTTAAATAAATAAAAACTCGTGTCTTTTAATATTCTCTACCACCCAAAGAACATTCCGTGATAATAATTTTATTGGTACGTAAAATATAAATAACAAAAAATAACAATTAGTTAAATCGTGCTACCTCTTTTATTGTTCAGTTACCGGCGTTCGTCGTCATTTGTTTTACTAATTCAAAATTCATGATACTGAAGTTAGTCAGCGTCTAATAATTTTTGAACTTTTTTTAAAAATAATACATTAAAAAAAAAAATATTTTCAAAAAATGCACCTATAGTTTTTTTGATTGTCTACATGTGCATATTTTCAGTTTTTTATTTTTATATTTTTGTTTGTTAAAAAAAAAAATCCGAAAATTGTTAATTGTCTGCGAACTTCAGGATCATGTTAACCTGAAGAACATTAAAATATATAAATAACTTTGATTATTATTAATATACCAAAGTGTTAAAAAAATATTAGTGAGTGTTTGTGCATAGATGTGATATTTTTTATCAAGTAATTTGTGTGAAAGTGTTTTTTATCATCAGTTTTTATGCCGCCGTGAAAAAATTTAAAGATAGAATTTTTTTTTTTTTTTAATTACAAATTGTGTTGATTAATATCAGTGTTTGTGACGATCCTGAAAGTAGCAGACAATTAAAAATTTTTAGATTTTTTTTTACCAATTAAATTTCAAGAAAAATAAAAAACTAAAAATATGCACATGTAGAAAATTTAAAAGACTACAAGTGCAATTTTTTCAAATATTTTTTTTTTTATTATTTCTCGTTTAAAAAAAATCCGAAAATTACTAGATGTCGGCTAACTTCAGTATCATGTGTTTGTGTGGATAATTTTGATTACTATATTTTAATATAAATAATTATTAAAATATACTAATTAAAATTTTTAAATTTCGCGCCAAGGTGGCGCTACTGCGCGTTGCTGTGTTCAACGTTCAAATTCTCGCTGAAGTGGGGGGCGAAAGAATCGCAAAATCGATTGTTTTGTATCAACTGGCGGTCTAATAGCGGCAGTCAGTATCATCGACAATGGCAGCAGTAGTCCAGATCCATCTTTACGTTTAAATTAAAGAACAGTATTGCAGCTAATTCGCGGAATTATCCATAAAATTTACTGCTCATAGTAATTGTTTAATTAAAGTGTGCAGTGTTTGTAAAATTAAAATTGTGCAAAGTGTCAGTGGTGTCATTAAGTGTTGAGTGTTCAGTAGTAGTGTAAAGTGTTGTGAGTTGCTGATGCTGATAACTTCCAAGTTCCTGAGCAAAATCATCTGGCATCGTCTGGTGGGGAAATAGCAGTTAAGTGACGTTTTTTTAGCTGCAATACACTTGGAGCAATTTAATTTAAATCTCTAAGTGTATTAGGACACCCTTCTGCATATTATTTCCCCACCAAGGTTTGTTCAAACACTCGCGTGTTTCTTTTTTTTTAATTTTTTAAATATTTTTTTTATTATATTCCACTGCCATTTTATTTCGACGCACGATTTTCGGTTTTCTCCAATTTCTAATAATTTATTTTTAAAATATTTAAATTTACAACTTTCTGATCAGAAAGTCTTACTGTTAAGGAACGTTCCGCTCATATTCGAATTGAATACCCTGATAGTCAGAGTTTCTGATCAGAACAATATACTGTCAACTTAAAGGTAACTGCTTGCTTTCCAACACTTTCCTTTAAGTTGGCTTTAGAATACGGCAGTAGCTTGAAGTTAATTTGTGGATAAGGTAGCTATCAGGGAAGCGATTGCAGTATTAGTTGGGTTGACGTTATCTTGCGGTCGGAAATGTCACAACCCCAACCGGGCCGTGTATACTCATGGAAAAAACGTATTCCCTTCTGGTATTTAAAATCAGCACTAGTGCAACAGTAACTTGATGTCACTTACCAACAGCGATATTTTAATTTAAAAGAAAAATTTAATATGCATAAAAAACAAATATGAGGAATTTAAAAAAAATTAATAAGTCTACGAAAATTCGTAGTAACAAAAAATTAAAATCTGGGAAAAATTTTAAAAATTCAGTAGTGGGACAGTTGAACTAACAATAAAAATAAATTTATAAATATCATTTTATTTATACTTTTATTTACATAACATTTTTATCGGACATTGTAAGACTACGTAGAGAGCTTTGGTATTTTTTTTGTTTGTTACAGTTTTCATTTTATATAAAATATAATAATATCTTGCTAGCTCGATGTTTTAAATTGATAAATTATTTATTTATGAAAAGCTAAATGTTTTTTTTACTATGGGAAGCATTAATATCAGTATTTTATTGTTATTATCATTAATAATAATTATTATTAATTCGCCTGCGATAAGTTATTTATTAAAAATTCTACCTGAGAATCCGAGGTACTTTTATCCTTAAACATATATATGAATTTACAATTTCATTCGAGTCTTATTTATATTTTTTAAAATTTCCAGTACAAAAGTTATTTGATAAAAAGTTTTGTACTCGCGAAACAATAAATAGATTTGTACCAGAAATATAAAAAAAATTTTTCAAAATATGATGAAATCATATATGATATTTGTCATTACTTATAAACTTATAAGTAACATATTTTTAAAATTTAAAAATCTATGCTAAGATTTAAAAGTTATTATCACTTCGTAAATTTTGTTAGTTCGTCATACAGGCTGGAAGTTGTGTAGCTCGAAGGACAAACTGCAGCACTCAGAATCACTCCAGCGATGATTTTCACTGGGTTCTATTTTGTCAGTCATGTTTGCTGTTAATCCGTAGCCTTCTGAAATCTTTAAATAAATAGTTTATTATATTTATTTATATTAAAACTAGACCGGAAATTTGTAATTTTGCTAACATACATTTGAATAAAATGATAACATTGACTGATCTGTATATTTGGAACGCAATGGTGATATTTGATTGGTCGTTTGTCCATAACTGTCTGGCAAACTGATGCCGTGTCCCTGATCAACAGACTCCAGGTATCCTCTACTGCTGGCTAAACTACATCCTCGCGTTGTAACGTCTGTGGATAGATATTTTGCAATTAGATTCAATTTTAGCTTCCATTGATTAAAATTTCAGATATTAATTGATCGAAAAATTTTCAATAGTTTTTCATAGAAAGTTCAAAATTTATTTATCGGTAATTGAATTGAAGAAAATAATAAATTTATGAATCGATAATAAAAAAGTATGTTAACTGTACTACAATTTTTTGTTCATACAATAGAAATAACACCTTGAGTACTCGCCATCGAGTGATTGGAATGATGAATATTTTTTTCATTAAAAAAACAAGGGCATGGTAGTTGCCACCAAATTGTTTTTCTCGTTTCTTTGGTTATTTTAGTAGCATTGCAACTGCAAGTGCTATTACAGCGTGTGGATGACCTTTGGCCCCATCGGCCGCTGCCAAATTTTGGCCACCTTGTAGTCCTCAGAGCTCGCGATACTTCTGTTCTTACTTCGGCATTCAAAAAACAGTAGAGTACAGCAACAAAAAAACCCTTAAAGAAAGTGTAGAAATTTATGATCCTGAAGTTAGCCGACGTCTAATAATTTTTGGATTTTTTCAATACAATAAATTGCAAAGAAAAATATTTTGAAAAATTGCACCTGTAGTTTTTTTAATTTTCTACATGTGCATATTTTTAGTTTTTTTTTTGTAATTGATTTGTTGAAAAAAAAATTCAAAAAATGTTGTCTGCTAACTTCAGGATCGTGAAATTTAACATAATAATTGGATTTATTTACACTGTAAAAATTTTTCGGAGTGAACGCGGATTAAATCTGGAGTTTATTTAAATATAAAAACTCCGAATCGGAGTGAATGCGGGTGGAAATAAAATCCGTAATGACTTCAAATTTACTCCCGATTTTTTACAGTATAATTAATATAGAGGAGAGTAAGTAAAAAATAAAATGTTTACTTGAAATGAAGCAAAAAGTTGGTCACCAGTAAGCCAAATAAGCTCAACTCTTTCGTCTACTCCGATACTGTAAGACAGTCCGAGGAATACGGTGTAATGAACTCCAAAAAGTGGTACAAGTACTAAAGTACTTTGAGCCCATCGTCTTAATTCATTTATATAGGTTAATTAATATTTTTAAATTAGTTGAGAGATATTTAAAAATGGATGATTAGCATACCTGTAACGATGTGTTTCTTCAGAAACAGCTGATTTTAATTTTAAATAAAGCACTCTTACAATATTAACAAAGAGGACGAAATTTATCTAATAACAATAATAATTAAAATGAATTTCTTAATTTAAATTTAAGTATACAGAGGATTGGGCATGATGGGTCAGTCAGAAAAATTTTTAATCGTTGAGTTGAATTTTTTAATAACCCGGGAAATTTTAAACTTTTGATCGAACTGTTTTTGAAAGAACAAAATCAATTTGAAATTTTTAATTGAAAAATTTTTTTTACGACTGAACTAATTTTAATAAAAATTTTGTATTTCTGGCATACGAAAGCTTTTTGAAAAAAAAATTTACAGCTTTTACATTTTTTAAATTAAAAATTAAATGCTTCAATTTTTTTCTGACACAAAAATAAATATATGAAAAAAATATATGACTAATTAAACAAATTTTTATTCAGTCACAAGAACTTTACTTTTGACTTTTCAATAAAATTTCAACGGGTTTTACTTTTAGTTTTTTAATTACTTCGATACCCTATCGCACCCCATCCTCTTTTAAATAAATATTTAATACACTTACTAATACTGAAAGTATTATCGGAATACGAATAACAGAAAAAACATATGGATTTTCATTGGTAGTCCAGCAAAATGTATCTTCAATAAACGCTCTCATAAATATCCACGGTACTACAAATATAACTGGGAAACCTTAAAAAAAAAAAAAAATAGAAAAACAATTATTTGTTTATTCGCTTGTTGATTGAGTTATTTATGTATTTAATAATTGGCTCACCCCATCCTAGAGCAACGTAACCAGCGATACTGGAATTAGAGTCGGTAAATAACGCAAAAAAAACAAGATTATGGAGATAGAGACCTTCCATCAATATCCAGGAGTAATTTGCAAGTATAGCGTACTGCCAGAAACTAGTGAATGCTTTGCAATGCCAATTACTTTCAATATCGTCAACAAGCCAGTAACTCTCTCCATTTTTTATAAGAACGTCTGAAGAAAGACCTAGACCGGAGATGAAAATTATTTCTTTGAGCAATGCCATAAATGCTCGCATTATGAATGATGCAAATAGATGCATGTGAAGCATATTTCGCGGACATCGTAGTTTCCTTAATAAAATAATATATCATTATTATTAATTATATCACAAATATTACACGGAAAAAAATAAACATTAGAAATTAGTGTTTCAAATTATAACCCGGAACCTGGGTGTCAATATAGAGAATTTTAATATTTCAAACAATAAATTTTATAATAAGTGGCATAAATTTTTAATGCTAAAGTTGCGATTTTCAAAGTTCAAATATCAATGTTTCCAGCATACACTGAAACAAATAATCGGTAGCGGCTACCGATTATTTTTTTCAGTGTAGACAATAAATATTAATATTTATCCTACACTTTAAAAAATTTGCGGAGTAAACGCGGAGCGGATGACTGTTTATTTATTTAATCCCCTCGAAGTGAAATTTACTCCGAAGGGGAGTTTATTTCAATATCACGCAGAGAATTTCCGAGTAAAAATTACCCATAAAATTTGGTACTGTGAGGAAATTTGCCGGTAACTAAATTTTTATTATGTTGTTAGTAGAAATCGCACTTCATTTGCATGCTATCGAGTAGTATATTTTACAATGTGCATGGAAAAAATTGAGATATTTACCACATGTCCTCTCAGTATCAAACTTTTTGGTTAATTTTTACTAAAATTTTCTCTGCGTGTATTAAAACTCCGAATGCGAATTTAAGTAAAATCCAGCCCACTCCGAAATCACTCCACTGAAAAAACAAACTCCCTATTCATTCCGTATGTGGAGTTAATTTTTTTTAAATTTCTAAACTCCGAGTGAATTTGGATTCAAATAAAATCCGTAGTCACTCCGAATTTACTTCCGATTTTTTACGGTGTATAATTATTTACGTTTTAATTATAAATTAAAGAATTACTATTTAGAATGATACCATTTACTGATCACTTTATCATTAGATTACTTGTCGTGTCTCAATATATAGTTTGTTTTTTTCCGTGTATCTTTCTGTCGTAAGACGGAAAAAGAAAACAATATTAATTTACGTAAGCTACTTACTTTATTATTGCTAAGATGCAAAAAGCAACAATGAGAGCTGACAATGACACGGCGTAACCAACTGTTGATATTATTTTAACTACTGGCAGATATTTCTAAAAATAAATAATTAATCTTAATAATAATAATAATCACTATTTTTATTTAATCAAATATTTTTATTTTGCTGAATAAATTCTGAGCATTCATTTGCATTTTATTTACTAACGTAATCAGAAGAGGTTTATTAAATTTTTATTTTTACTCGTATTAATTCTTTTTCTTTTCATCCAATTTTATCTGATCCAATTCTAGCAGGTTCTCATTATCTACGCTTGTTTTACTGCACGTTTGGAATTCATTTAATCTATGCTGTAATTTTATTTTCTCCTACCTCGTATGTCTATTTGAACTCTTTTACAATTTTTATTAAAACTTTTTGCTTCTTTTTAAATCAATCTCTTTACGTTCAACTAAATTATTTACTCTTCTGATTCATTTAATTCATTATTTAAATATTTCTAGTATGTTCATTGTGGAACACTTACAAAATCCCTCTTCCGCTTTTTTTCAATGAAAGTTAAGTCTTTTTAAATATTCAGTTGAACTTAAATTCATTTTTTAAAAATTCGTGGGAAATAACATTTTTACAAAAAAAATTTCTTCGATTTCTTAAAAATTTTCTTGAGTAAAACAAAAATATTTATTACTAAAATTTCTTGCTGGGTATTAAATGCAAGCTTACAATTGATTGATTTTCATAATAATTCTTCTAATTAGTTTCTAATTCAACATCAATCATACGAATTTTTTAAATTACGTCCTCTCTCTTTAATCTTAAAAACAGGAGCGTCTAATAATTTTAACAAAAATTATTTAAATTCATATGGGGACTGTCGTTTTTATTGAAAAGAAAAAAAAATTAATTTAATTTAGACAAAAGAATTGAAAATTTATCGATCTATTTCAAAAAAATTAATAACTGATTTAATAGTTAATTCATAAAGAAAAAAAGCTTACAGTTAATACCCAACATTTAAATCGTTTATTTGAGAAACCCCATAAGTCAAGAAAACAAAATTTTTCAAGAAACACAAAAAACATTTTTTTTGATAATCTTGACATTAAAATAATAAATAAATAATTGGATACAATAATGCTGGCGTCTCTGAAAAAGATTCCAACAAGAAAAATTTAATTTTTTAGCTGAATTACTTGAAAAAATTATTTAAAGTTGATTGACTTATGGGGTTTCTCAACCAAACGGGAACAAAAGTTATAAAATCATTGTTTTTTCAAATGTTTCCACTCAAATCATTTATTAGACTGATAAAATGAAGTATTAAATATGTAATTGAACTCTGAAACTCAGAAATTGCAAAAAATTATAATTAATTTAAACATTTTAACTAGTCATATAACAGTCAACAATAAAACAACATTTGAAATTAATTTCTGAAAAAAGCGCAAATTTTATATAAAAAAAAAAAAAAATTATTTCTGTAAAACTAAAACTACATATGTTTATTTGAGTCATTGACTTATGGGGTTTCTTAATTAAATGAAATTGCTGTCACCCCGTTAATTGTTTTTTAAACGCTGATTTGGTGCATATTTTGATTGATTTCTATGGAGGGACATCCAAAGAACCCAAAAATGCAAAAATCCCAATTTCGTAAAAAACATGACTTATGGGGTTTCTCAAATAAACGATTCATTTACGCAGAATAAAAAAATTTCTCGGGTCAAGTAGAAAATTTCTTAGGATGACTAAAAACATAATGATACTGAAGTTAGCCGACGTCCAATAATTTTTGGATTTTTTTTTAAACAATAAATTATTAAAAAAAAAATATTTAAAAAAATTGCACCTATAGTTTATTAAATTTTCTACATCTGCATATTTTTATCTTTATTTTTTTTTTAAACTAAGCCGTTGAAACAAAAATGCGAAAATTTTTAACTGCCTGCTAACTTCAGGATCATAAAACATTTTATATCAAGAAATCCTTTTTTTCCGTGTAGAATTTAATCAATCCACATTTCACAATTTTTCCCAATATCAAATAATTATCTTAACAAATAAACAAATCATAGTTTATTATCAATAATTACAGATTATTTAAGATCGATGATCAAAGAAAAATCCTTGACATTAATAATTTATAAATTTTCTTCACTCATAAAATAAACTAAGTATATTTTCTCATGAAAGAGACTTAATAGGAATTATATATTTTTTCCTCCTCAATATTATTAGTTCTTTGAAAGGAATGTCAGCTTTGTATTGAACTGTACTTAGACTCTATTTGTGTGCGTATTTCATCTAATCGCGATTTAAGCTGCCGAGAGACCATCAAAGCTTGCGAAATTAAATATTATTATCATAGTGATGTAGTCGCAGGACTATACATTGCATTAGATTATTATTGATATGTCTAATCTCCCTTTGTATACATCTACACTCGATTACTCTACCTTGACAAGTGTTGCATTATCCGACTGCATCTCTGGTAAATCCATTAGTACAGTTACAAGCTGAGCATTATAACATTCCGTGTAGTTACTCCACGTACTATTTGTTTCTGCGCTCCAATACCACTGTCCGTTAGACATGCACTGTCTTGTGGCATTTGCCTATTGTATTTACATATATATTTATTATGGATAATGTATAATAGAGTTATTGATAAAATCAATATTTGTCAACGTCTACCTGTAGATCAAACCCAGCGATGTAGTGAGGACATGAAAGTACCGCAAGCTCGTTGGGTGCAGTGGGTGGCCAACAAAGAATGCTGTCCCAAGTTTCAGGACACCAACCTGAAAGTTCAATATAGTTTTATTGAATCCTTTGAAGGAAAAGCTTCTTTAAACTACGCATCAATAAGTTCAATAGTTTTTTTGTTAAAAATAAACTTATATAGAAACTTTTATCGTGGGATGTAAAATTTTTCCTCTCAATTTTTTATTTTTATTTCGTTATTTTCATAATATTATTTTCTGAATTGAATTCTTTGATATTTATTTTATTTTATATAAAATATGACACGACCCAGATAATATATATGCTATATTGTTTTTTTTATATTTTATTCACATTGTAAAATATATAACTTTTGACGTATATATTTATAATGGAAAATCGCTGATATTTTAGTTTATTTTAAGTTAACTTTGTAGTTCAATTCAATTTAATTTATTTTTATTAATTTCATTTCCAGGGGAAAAAGTAATTATCGGAATTTATTTACAAAGTTATAAATTCAAATGGAAAGATAATTTTTAAATGGGTAGATATTTAAATTTATGTATGTAATTAAATTTCATGGATAACTTATTAATTGGTAGAGGAAATTGTAAATGTTTGTGCGTTGATAGTGACTATAGAGGATAATATTCAACAATGATACAATTGATGTGAGAATGGAAATTTAAAATCCATATCATGAGTGACATACAACAGTGACGTTAATTGAACAATCGAGAGTCCGGAATAGGTAATAATTAATGCTCTCTTGCAACCTTGCAACCACATGTAGTATATAAAATTCAATTTAGTTTTCTATACTACACACATATATATATATATATATATGTACCTTATATATATATATATATATATATATATATATAAGGTAGATGCTATAAAGTACTTAAGGATCTTTCAATTATTAGAAAAAATTTGTATCATCAGTATTTTTTTAATTACGTCAATTAAAGTTATTGATTTAAAACTTACTGTTAGGAAATTTTATAAAAATTTTTAACGAAACTTTCAATAGAGGAAAGGTTGATACAAAGGGTCGGTTGATAAAATTTGAATCATTTTTTTTTTTGGAAATATGTATAGATACAGATAAAAAAATCTGAAACCGGTTGACCCTATGGGCCAACCTAAAAACTTTCCGCTGAATTCGAGCTCAGAGAGCTTGAAAATGTTATTATTGGTTAAACTTTTTTTCGAGCTCAAAAAACGGCTAGACCAAAAAGATACACTGTAAAAAATCACCGGGATAAATCCAAGCGGTGTAGGTATTAAAATTATCGGTGTTGAATTTACCCCCGAAAGCGGTATGAAAATAACGCCGCCACCGGTGTAAATATTCTAGACCGGTGTGAAAATAACGCCGCCGCCGGTGTAAATATTATAGACTAGTCTTAAAATATTTCACTTTGTGAATATTTTTACTGACTCGATCACTAT
The DNA here is from genome assembly GCF_029852145.1 of Microplitis mediator. Classification (NCBI taxonomy): domain Eukaryota; kingdom Metazoa; phylum Arthropoda; class Insecta; order Hymenoptera; family Braconidae; genus Microplitis; species Microplitis mediator. The sequence continues at coordinate 6,186,666 of NC_079970.1, read as the reverse complement.
ACTTGTTAATAAATGATATTTTTTAGTTATTTTCATAAAGAACTGACATTTTTTGTGTTTTATAATTTTTAAAGTGAATACTTCAAGCGGACGCAATTTACCCCGCTTTTACACCGGTTTTACTCCGCTTTTGCACCGGTTACCCCGATTTAATACCGGTATTTTTATCACCGGTGTATTACTCCTCCTAGACCGGTGTAATTTCATTTTTACACCGGGCAGAGTTAAAACGAGTCCATTTTTAACACCGCTCTGTTTACAGTGTATATAAACATTTTGCTAAAAACGAGTAATATCTGCCCGACGATATCTTTAGAACACTGAGAGAATAATTTATTTGAGCCAAATGAGATTTGTTTCAGGCAAATAAATCCCATATTTGAATGAACCCAATCAGAATCTTTTTGAGACAAAAATATGGTTCATTTGAATGAAATAATGATTTGTTTATAGTTTCACAAATCTGTATTTGGATTGTAGCACTGTAGCGCCACCAGCCGTAGTGGAATTTTTTTCAACCAAAATTTATTAACTATAAACAAATATATAATTGAATGAAATAAATGATTTTGTTGTCAGTGAAGAAATCGACGGAATTGCACGTGCTTTGCGGCAATCGAAAGAGCTTATTGAACTTAAAAAAAAAATTGGTCAATCAACTTACGAGTTATGTAACAAAAACCTAAAGAATTTTTTTTTATCATTTTTATTTTTCGTATAATTTGTAAACTACTCGACGATCGACTTCGAAATCTAATCAGTTCTAATTCTCGGTAAACCTTTTCAATTGCCGCTCAAGTCGGTTGATTCGTTTAGAGATATCGTCGGACAAAAAAAGTTTACACCAACACGCCCACATACGTGGACCGATGGACGGACATTCCTCCGGAAATAGTCAGAATAGCTTCCTAGGAGTTAAAATTGTCAAGATCTGATGAAAACTCGATTTTCGAAAATCAGACCGAAACTAATAACTTCATTTTTTTGAAAATTTTCAATTTTCATAGCAAGAAGTTGAAAAATAAAAAATTGAAATAAAAAATCTGATTGAATTGAGTTGGAGAGATATTCAATATGTTTTTTTCTGGCATGTAAAAGCTCTTGAAGAAATAAATTACAATTTTAAAATACCACAGAATTTCATGAAAGAAAATTGTTTTGATAAATCATGAGAATAAATTTTTTGAACATTATTCATAAAGAAAATAAAATAAAAGGTAATTGTTCGATCATACCCTATCGCACATTGATATATTCAAACTTTAAAAACATTTTCAATAATCGTATCGTCATAAAAATTTTTTACCAGCTAATAGTTTTTTTTTAACTTTTAAAAAATTTAACACGTTAACGGAGTATAAAATAACAGTGCAAATAAAATAAATAGCCCTGTCGGATTTTATCTGTTAAATACTTTTTAATATAATGAAACAAACATTTACACAACACAAACCGCAACGCGAAGTGATAAAATTGTCAGCCAGATTGTACTTTATGTTTAAAGTAACAATGGAATTTGAAATACTCGGTAACATCGGTTTTTTTTTGTCAAACAATATCTGATATATCTATATATTTACATCATATGTACATACATTAAGTAATATATATTACTCAATAAAGTTTGGTAACAGGCATTAAATATAAATTTCCTGTTGCTGAGTAATCCTGTGGTATCTAAAATTGAATTGATTAAATTTCGAATTACTTATTAGTGCATTTATTATATATTCTGATTGACAATTATGCCATTAATTAATTATCATAAGTCAAGATTTGTATATTACCTCATAATTTTATATATGCATTAAATAATGACCTCCTTAAAAACTTTATAATTAAATATTTATGATACTGAAGTTAGCCGAAGTCTAATAATTTTCGAATTTTTTCTAAACGATGAATTATAGAAGAAAACAAATATTCTAAAAAATTGCACCTGTAGTTTTTACCCATATTCGCCTTGATTGGCTTACTTAGTCACGATTTAAGACGACCAAGTCTACATCAAGTTTTATTTTTTACCAGGGTATCGTTAATTAAACATTTACACGTTTGACGGTGTCAAAGTTTTTAATTCACGCTGCTTAAATTTAACACGATATTTGGTGTAATTTTTACACCGAGTCCAAAAATTTTTTACAGTGCGCTAATTATTGTTCATAACCGATATAATTTTATTAAAGATTTAATTTGTTGCTATATATGAAATTTGTATACATATAGGAAATTAATGACTAAAAAGTAAATGAAAAAAAAATGTTTAATTAACGATGATTTAATATTTTATCGCGTTAATTATACTCAGTGAATTTTTGATTTGTTAGGTAATAAAATGATAAAATTCAACCGTTAAGACAAACAGTGATATTGATTATGCATTAATTTAAATTCGTGTTGTTCTGCTAATGTTCGGTAAGATAATACTCTTTTATAGCTCATTGAGTTTTCTTTCTCTCTCATTCATTCTTGAAGCTATTCGTATGGATTTAGGGCAAGTTAAGATAACATGCGTTACATATTATAATAATAATGCGCACATGTAGTAGTAATTCGATAATAATAAAAAGTAATTATTCCTTATGATAGTACGTAATTTTTTTAATTTCACAGTAGTAATAGTTAATACACAGTAAAAAAAAAACGGTGTTAAAATAAACTCATTTCAGTGTAGCGGTGTTTTTTCACCGGTGATAAAACGGTGTACACACAGAGAACGTTTAACTCTGGTCTTAGTAAAGCCGAATCGTGTTCGCCACTTGCAGAAATTCAAATAAACACCCGCTATCTTTGTAATTTTAATACCATTTTTCGGAGTCAAATTTAACACCAATAACCTTAACACCGGGATAGCATGAACTTACATTTTTTTTTTTTACAGTGTAATCCCGAGTCAAAAAACAAATTCGGATTTAAGTCTCAAAATTCTCAGTAATGTTTTTGAGGATCAATTTAGAATTTGGAGACTGACAACAGTATAGAAATTTATTCTAGTTTAGTCCTCAAAGTAGTACTTACGACCAATTTTACCACATTGAGGACTAAACTGGAATAACATAATCTGGATTAGAGCCTCAAAATACTCAAAACATACAGGAATAATTTTATCCACATTTGAACCTCAAAAGTCTCATTCGACGTGTATTCTCTGCCCTCCCTTTTCTACCTAAAATTTTTTAAAAGCCGAACTATAGCTTTTCATTTGTTGAGGATTTTGAGGTCTTACACTGTAAAAAATCACCGGGGTAAGTCCAAGCGGTGTAGGTGTTAAAATTATCGGTGTTAAATTTACTCCCGAAAGCGGTGTGAAAATACGCCGCCACCGGTGTGAATATTCTGTACCGGTGTTAAAATAACGCCGCCACCCGTGTAAATATTCTAGACCGGTGTTAAAATAACGCCGCCACCGGTGTAGATATTTTTTACCGGTGTTAAAATATTTTATTTTGTGAATATTTTTACTTACTCGATCACTATACTTGTTAATAAATGATATTCTTTATTAATTTTCATAAAGAACTGACATTTTTTTGGTTTTATAATCTTTAAAGTTAATACTCCAAGCGGACGCAATTTACCCCGCTTTTACACCGGCATTAATCCGCTTTTACACCGGTATTACTCCGCTTTTACACCGGTTACCCCGTTTTAACACCGGTATTAAAAATACCGGTGTATTACTCCTTCTACACCGGTGTAATTTCATTTTTACACCGGGCGGAGTTGAAACGAGTCCATTTTTAACACCGCTCTTTTTACAGTGTAGTTATAATTTAAAATCGATAAAATATTCGCATTTAGACCTCATAGTTCTCATT